>NC_088605.1:3326755-3628755 GCF_036013475.1 Columba livia | reverse complement strand
ACCAGGCTGGGCTAATTCAGTTTCATATTGATTTTTTCTGTTGTCTCCTGAAAAACAGGGAGTAACCAACACAGGCTTAGCAAACATATTTTGTATGTGCATGTTTTACTTGCTGAGCACAAGACAGGTACAGAACCATAGGAAAAAAAGACATCCCCAGTCACCCTCCAGTAGGACCCATAAGAAAAATCCCTTTCTAACAAATTGTTCTTCTTCAAACAAGATCGTCCTCACCTTATTTTTTAACCCCACTTTTCCAGTGTACAATATACTGAAAAGCTAGAAAACAAGCATCCACCTTGGCCATCTGCTGGTGGCTGTCCGGAGAAATCAGTATTTCTGTCTGTAATATTGCCAGGAGAGCCTGCAGTTGAACCATGGCCTTTCATTTCCATGGAAAAACTCAGAGGAATCTTTTAACACAGGAAAGCTTTTAAAAGATGCCTCCCAGAAATGCAGCTCATCCCATTCATTACTTGTTCAGCCAGAATTAGTCACCCTCTCATTTTTATCATGCCACAGGGGTGCTCAGTAGCCTTAAAATTAGAGAGGCAAGATCCCTGCTTGGTGAGTTTTTTGGGTCAAAGATGGATTGATTACAATTTACGATCCTTCTATGCAGACAGATTCTTTGGACACACTGAGAAGTTCAACTCCAAAGTAAATACTTGGTAGGAAGTGACAGAACTGTGGCAGCCTCTCCTTCAAAGGCTCCTGAAGCTTCTCATTCTCTGCTGATATCACAGAATCCCAGAGTGTCAGGGGTTGAAGGGACCTGGAAAGCTCATCCAGTGCAATCCCCCCATGGAGCAGGAACACCCAGATGAGGTTACACAGGAAGGTGTCCAGGCGGGTTGGAATGTCTGCAGAGAAGGAGACTCCACAACCTCCCTGGGCAGCCTGGGCCAGACTCTGCCACCCTCACCCCCAACAAGTTTCTTCTCAAATTTAAGTGGAACCTTTTGTGCTCCAGTTTGAACCCATTACCCCTTGTCCTATCATTGGTTGTCACCGAGAAGAGCCTGGCTCCATCCTCCTGACACTCACCCTTCATATATCTGTAAACATTAATGAGGTCACCCTTCGGTCTCCTCTTGTCCAGCTCCAGAGCCCCAGCTCCCTCAGCCTTTCCTCACACGGGAGATGCTCCACTCCCTCCAGCATCTTGGTGGCTGCGCTGGACTCTCTCCAGCAGTTCCCTGTCCTGCTGGAACTGAGGGGCCACAACTGGACACAATATTCCAGGTGTGGTCTCCCCAGGGCAGAGCAGAGGGGCAGGAGAACCTCTCTGACCTACTGACCACCCACCTTCTAACCCATCCCAGGTACCATTGGCTTCCTGGCTACAAGGGCCCAGTGCTGGCTCATGGTCACCCTGCTGTCCCCAGGACCCCCAGGTCCCTTTCCCCTACTCTGTTCTCTAATAGGTCATTCCCCAGCTTATACTGGAACCTGGGGTTGTTCCTGCCCAGATACAAGACTCTACACTTTCCCTTGTTATATTTCATTAAATTTTTCCCCGCAAAGGAAATCATTTCTCCTCTGTCCCCAATGCCAAAAGCCCTTTGGCAGGTTCAACATCCCACGGTTCTCAGGTCCACCGATTTCTGAGGCCCAAACCTCTTCCAGCAAGTCCAAGCTGCGGAAACCTTGCGTCAGCACAACACAGCTCAGCTTTCATAAGCCGATTGCACGTTATAAGCAGATAACGCGTTCACAAGACAAGCAGAGCTGCGTTAAAACCCAGCTACCATTTGGCAAAAGGGATGAGCGAGCCACGGGTGTGTTTTTATTAACCTTTACATTCTTCATTGCCCAACAGAGAAAAGAGAAGGCGCAGTGGTCTGTGCTGTAAACATCAAGTCTTTCCTATGTATGTCAATCTCATCAGAGAGCAGGTCAGTATAACAGCACCAAGATTTAGTATTTTCCCAGAATCCCTGTTATTTCCTTGCTTTTCTCTTCTTGGGGGTGCTGAACCAGTCAGTAAAGAACAGAAAGCAAAGCTGTTGTAAGCAAGAAGCAACAGCAAGCCCTGCATTAAGACGCTATCAAAAGAGTCAAAAAGTTGCTCATAATGTGTTCCTAAAGTTACACACAAAACAAACAAACAAAAATGTATAAGAAACTATGGAAAATATTCACTAGAAGTCCTATTTAAGGTACATTTCTAATGAAGCAGGAGGAGAATTGCACTGTCTGGAGTTGGAGTTACTTTGGGTTTGCTCCCTCAGGTGGGAAACTGCTCATAATAACAGAAAGCGTCTTCATGCCTATGTGACCACCTCTGAAATCACTGGGAAAAGGTGTTTGAGATTTAAAAACACATTCTCCTTCGATCATTTCATCATGTGATGACAGAAGGGTTCTTCAGAGACCTCAAGTGGGCTTAATTACTAAGAGCCTGGTGAAAAGCAGTATCAAGAACCACCTGAAAGATGCTACTGATGTTCCAGTTAACCCTACAAAATACCCTTGCATCCGAACTGAGAGCACCATGCCTGTCAGCAAAGAGAGCTGCACCATAAGCAGTCTTTTCTACTACATCCCAGCACGATCCCCTCCTCATTTCTCACTCCAAAGCTCCTCTGGGTTCGGGCAGAACAATGGGCCTGGAATCCCATCTGCAAGAACTATCAGCAGAAGCAAAAGACAGAGAGCATCTCAAGTGACTGCAGATTTCCATCCTCAGTTCTGAGAGTTTACATCCAATCTTGCAGGGAAATTGTTCTGAAGGTCAGAAATTAAAAGGAGTTAATTGAATGGCCATAATCCTAAAATAATGGCTTCGCTTTGGCTTGTATCTTCTGTCTTGTTTCTGACCAGCATCCCACAACTGGGGTCTCTGCAGGGAACGTGGGTCCCACCAGGGATGTCCTCTCTGTCACCCACAGGTCACCTACACGTGTTCACGACATACGTGCTCCTCCACCACGGGAAGAGGCTGTTTCTTAGGAAGAACAAATCTAAATAAAGAAGTTTCTCAGCGCCGAAGGAGGTCAGGAAAGCACATCCCCATCCCCGCTCCTTCCTGTCAGCGCCGCTGACAACCCGTCGCATTGTCTTTTTTCTCACTTGGCTTAAAAACTGCGGTGATTTAATCCCCGGTCAGTAAAAAAAAACCCTGATGGAGATGTGTCCGTGCTGTTCCCAGGCCAGACATCTGTGGGTGCAATAGAGGGACAGGGAGGGAACGGTGACTCTTGGTGGCCCTTTGGTCCTGCTTTCTACGATAACTGGAGTTTTAATTGAGGATGGCGTGAAGCCCAGCACAGGGTGGGGGTGAGAAGGGTGGAAAAGTTGGACATTCTTCAGCTGCATCCCTCCCCCAGAAGCTGTGCAGAACACAGGAGAAAGCTGACAGATAACAAGGCCATTAATTAGCTAATTGTTAAAGGGAGCGGTCCTGCTAAGCAGGTCTTTAGGGACCACATCCTTACTGAAAAGTCTAAGCACTTATTCTAAATCAGGATAGCTGATGGACTGTGAAACTCTCCGATGGACTGTGAAATTCTTGGGTGGGATTTTTCACCTGCATTTAACTTGCCCAGCTCAACACCATCCTCCCATTCTTCACAAAAACCTGAGAGTTGTCATTAAATACATGTTTGGAGAGAGAAATAAGAACTTAGCAGGGACAGAAGAGCAAATCTGAGATTATTTGTCTCTACTCACATTTTCTCAACTGCAGTCATTGCTGTCAGAGGTCACACTCCCACCCCTTGTCTTTGAAACCAGTCACACAAATGTGGTATAAGCAGAGGCCAAAATCCACCCCCAAGCCCCAGGATTCCCCCATAAATCATCCAATCATAGAATGGTTTGGGTTGAAGGGACCTTCCAACCTCACCCAGTCCAACCCCAACATCTTCACCAGCTCAGGTTGCTCAGAGCCCCGTCCAGCCTGGCCTGGGATGTCTCCAGGGATGGTTCATCCACCACCTCTCCGGCCAACCTGGGAGGTCCTTGGAAGGTCCCTTCCAAACCCAAATTATTATATGATCCACTGATTCTACAATCCTAGAAGTGGAGAGGAAGGTGAGAAGATCATGAATACATGGCATGGCCCTCACACCATAGGGAACCTACCAGCGCTGGTGCCCCTTTGAGAGCCTGACCAAATGGAGTGATGATGACCCTAAGCAGCCCCACACAGTACAAGGCCTAAGAAGAATAAGAACCAACAGTGGCTGGAGAGCTGTCCTGCCCACAGCTTGATGCCACTTCTCATGGTGCATCGCTTGGCAATCATAGAATGGTTAGTGGAAGGGACCACTGGAGATCATCTAGTCCAACCCACGTACTAAAGCAGGTTCACCTAGAGTAGGTGAACAATGTGGGCTTGGAAATCGAGGCAGCTATTCTGCAGGACTGGAGATCTTTCTTGCAGGCATTGGTCTTTCCTATTGCTCTCATGGAGAAGGAATAGGGTCACCTTGCTCACAAGCTCCTGATAGGTCTTGACTGACTTGGATGCAGTGCAACAGCTTCTCAGTTAAAACAGCCTCTCCTAAGGACCTTTCTGCTACAGGAACGAAGAGCTGAGCAGTCCTACTGCTGGCTCTCTCGTAACCAAATAAAGGTTTCTGCAAGGCATCCCTACAGTGATTAAAAATTCAGGCTACTGCAAACAAAAAGAAGCAAAACTTGTATTGAAGTAGAAGAAGCCAGCCAAAAAAAGATTGGATAAGTGCCCGGAAAAAGCGTAAGGACTTTCCAAATGAGCTAACGAGGCAAAGCTCTGGAGGTACTGGGGTGCTTGGCCTTTCACATCAGGAAAATCCAGCTCGCCTTGCTAGGCTGCAGCTCCGAGACTCCACAGACCCAAGCGAAACGCCAAGGAGAACCTCTGCACTTGCTTCTGCTCAAATGTGGTGTCCAGATGAGAAGATAACTGGGGTGGAGGATGGGAAAGCAGAGCTGAAAGCACATGCTGGAGCCCAAGCCCACGGCAGCAGCTGCAGCGACGTGAGGGCATGGGAAGCAAGCCATGAAACTATGATGGATTTAGCCCCGTTCATTCAGGACATTTTCCACTGCTCATGCCAGTGCTCCATCCCTGATTAGGTTTTGCATCCATCATTGCGGCTGCTGGTTGGTTTGGGCTTTTTGTTTCGCTTTTCAAGTCAGAACACGGTGCGTCACGGGCTTTACTATCTCAGCCTCTTCTGAAGTGGAAAATGCGGCCTGAGAGATGAGATGACGTAGTATCATAGAATAGTTTGTGTTGGAAGGGACCTTCAAAGGTCATCTAGTCCATTGCTAACAGCAGGTTGCCCCAAGATTTTGAGAAGAATCTGGGAGCTGCAATGAGGCAAGTGAGGAGCCTGAGCTCAGGTCATCTGTAAAATGGCTTTTGATCCTGGACAACTTCAAGATGTTCTTAACAAAACCTCTCAAAAAACCTGACTCATCAAACAAACCAACCAACCAAAAAAACCCCACGAAGATGCAAAACTGAAGACCAAATTCCTACTGTTCCTCCCGAGCACCCATTTCATCACCAGTTAAAATAAGGACGTATTGGACAGCCATGATAATAAAACGATGGAATGGACTACAATGAAAATAGCTAAACAAAAAAAAACCCAGGCACTCTAAATGCACCAGGTTGACCCAGCACACGTAAACAGAAACATGTTCTGCACTTTATGCCAAGGGGAAATGGTCCCCAAAGCCATACAGCACATGCATTTCATCCAGTCTTTTTTAACTGGAGATTTTCAGATGGGGTAGTTCAACTTAGTTCCCATTTTTCCCAAGCAGCACAGGGAAGAACCCCCAGTCAAGTGTCTGAAATCACTAAAGATCATCTGACCAACACCCCAAAAGGCCAGGACAACAAAACCGTGAGCTGCCCTGGCAAGAAATTCCAGCAGGTTTTGAAAGAAGAGGGAGAAAGCAGCAATTAGAGGTTGGCTGACGTCCTCTTCTTGGCTTAAGCCGTCCCTTACATATTTTTTAATCGCAGGGAGTAGCTGGAGACACTTTTACAATCCATAAATGTGGAAGCCGCTTCTGTCTCCTAGCGATAAAGATATCCTGTGGCAACGATAAGCCAATTACGTGTTGCGTAAAGGAGATTAACTTTTAATGTGGCGTTGTCTCATATCTGGCTGCCCCCCTTTCTCTCGCTTTGAAATAAAGGGGACATTTAGCAAATTAATCATCCCCAAAACACTGGCACCTTGTTATAGACTTTATCTTATCAGCTGTATCTCAAAGCTAAGTAGCTCTCATCTTTGTATTCTCATTTCAAAGCCTGCCTGAGATGCCCTCCCTTTGCTGGAGATTTTCCTGTCATCTTTGAGATAGGATCACCAGGGTTGGCGATGCCCCCTTTCCATCAATAATGTTGCTTACTACAGAATTTTCCCTTCCTCCCTCTGTCTTATCTTAATTTTGCTCCGCACACATCTCACCTGTATTTTTTCCTGGCCAGCTCTGGTTCCGTTTTCAAGTCACCAATACGAAATGGTTGTTCCGATGAACTAACTCCACCCGCGTTTGTCGCAGAAGAATTCCCTCCCTGCCACGGGTTGCTAAATTCCTTCCATAATGGGGTTCATCTGAAATCACCACCCCTCTCTAAAACAATTTTGTGCCATCCCATCACAGGTTCCAGTTCAGAGCCCCAGGACAGTGCCAAAAGTCCTTCCAAGCAAATGCTTGGAATGCTCTGCATTGAGTTCTGGATAATTCACGGGTTACAGTGACTTTTGTCCCGGTGGCTTTCTCTGTGCTCAGGGACATATTTTTAAACATAAAATATGCAAGAGTAACCTGAATCTAGTGTGTGTTTAGCCAAGAGTCAAATCCTGGTGACGTTCACTGTCAGATGAAAATCCGAAGGTTTCAGGCATGGCTAAAGCCCAATGAAAATAACATCTGGCTCTGGCTTATACAACCCACTGAGAGGTCAAATTACCTGGAGGACTAATTATTCTGCATTGACCCCCCCGAAGTGTATTTCATAAGTGACATACAAAAGAATATGAGGAATAATTATAATTAACTCTGGCAATCTCTTCCTTTCACTTCACTCTACCTAAGGCCAAATCTTCCTACTGAATGCCGACATAACTAATCCCAATCTTTCACGGGTCTTTGACACATAAATCAGTAAGAAACCTCTTTTCCCTCTGGAATAAACACCAGGATAACAGCGGCAGTGCCAAGTTACATGAAAATAAATTGGGCCCTTTTTGTCTAAGAGTCTAACAATTGCTTCTCTAGCAGAGGTTCGTCTTTCCACTAAACGTCTTCCAGGCTTCTATTTAGTACTTTTAGGTTCTGCATCTGTAGTTCTTTAGTTCCTTGGGGTTTTTTTTGTTTGTTTGGGGTTTTTTTTTGTGTGGGTTTGGTTTGGTCTTTTGTTTGTTTGTTTGATTTGGTTGTTTGCATTTTGCTGGTTTGGTTTGGTTTCTTTCTTCTTTGGTTCTTCTATTACATATCAAGGTCCTCACCTACACTAACTGAAGAGGACATCACTGACCACTGAACAAAAGCAGCTAAAATAAACTTAAACTGAAGTCTGTGCTGGTCTGAATCTACTAGAAAATATGTTCCTTTCCTTCTGATACAAGAAAACTTGCAATTCCTATGATGCTGCTCCAACTTTTGCACACTACACAGCACACTAAGGTATTTATAACATCAATAAAACATCACAGAGCTACAATATTTAGCTGGTTGTTGCTAAGGTTTTGCATTCTACTTTGTTTAGTAATCTGATCCCTCCTTTATTCTTTTAATCAAGTAGCAACTTTCTAAAGCAAATGACTGGATCTCCTCAGCAATAGTTGCTGGAAGTGATTAAATTGATGACAAATGTGGAAAGATTGTTCTCTGTAACAACAGTGAGTTAATCCCACATCAGGGACAAATGTGAGCAGATAAGAGCAAACTAATAGCTGATTTTTTGCAAAGAAACTAAAGACATTACCGGTTTTCTACCTTTGTCCAGTTTCTGGAACGTTATAACTGTCAAGGGGTCCCAATGTTCCAGGCAAACCTGAAAAAGTAGCTGAACACCCACCTCGTTGTATAAATCACTGAATTCTTCAACCACATCTTTCGGGATCCTTTGCCCGTTGTTGGTGAGGTGATAGGCCACCCCATTCTTGGAGTAAAGACTGATCCGTCCAACACTTCTCTCGCCATCAGTGGTTTCTTCAAGTAAACCATTGTCTTCTGCTAGATGATAGACTGGGTTTCCATGTGAACCATGAATCCACGTAGCTCCCAGTTCAAAAGTAGCGTGCCCTGCAGGGGAGTAAACCGAGAAAACCAGTTATCCAAGCCCGTTTTCCTGCAAGCTTGTCACACTCGGCCCTAAATAAAAGGTACATGTGTAAAAGGAAAACAATTGCCCAATGACAACACGTTTGTGAAGAGAAGCTGCCAAATTCATGTATACTGTGGTTAAGTTATAAAAGACGTACGCATTGTTAACCAATTGACATGGTAAATGCTTTTAACCACCTGCAAAACAAGGGGATATTTTTCAAGTTTTAGATCCTTCTGCATGACAAGAGGGACAGAAGATGAAGCGACACATTGTTTAGAAGCAGAGTGCTTAGCTTATAGATTAATTAGTAGATATATTGTAAGTAAGAAACTAAACAATTATAACTAACATCATCAATTATTTCTTAGTATAGATGTATGGCAAAATTTTCAAAAATTGGAATGCATATGTAATAATTATGTGAATATACACAATGCAAGAGCATCCAGTCATTGGAGCATTTATGGAGGACGATCCCCAGTGTTCCCCAGCGCCCATAAAACAAAGAATGCCGCTTAACAGTATAATTGACTCTGCTTATTTCATCAGTTAAGTGAGTTCTCCCTGTTAGACAAGGGAAATAATGGTGTTCTTCAAACCAGTCCTTCCGGATTCAAGTTGAAATAGCACTGGAACCATGGGATGTTTCCCATAAAGTTACATCCCAGTGACACACCGCTGATACTTAAGGCAAAATTCCCAATATTTTAGGTTCCCAGTTCTTATGGTTGTTTCCAGCTGCTCTGTTCTTGCTACTTGGCTTTTCTAAAGCATCTTCTCTAAGCCTGAACTCAAGAACACGACCAGAAAACAGAGAAGCCATGAAGAGGGCGTAGGAAGGAAAAGAGCTGTAAGAAGCCACAGGTACTATTGCAAAAAGGGCATATAAGGACACTTACATCAATATTGAAGTTGTAGGGAGTAAATAGAGTACCTAAAGACTTCAAATATCCACTGCATTTGAGAGGTGGGGACGGACATCCAGACATAAGAAGGAAAGCACCTCCAGCAGGTAAATACAGCAAAAAATGCATTGCCCTGGGATGGCAACATACAGAATATTGTTCTGTGATTAAAAATGCAACTTATTTACAAATACACCTCGGATTAACTGCAATATAATGCACTTCCATTCCCCATATGAGTAAATAGGCTGTATTTTATTATCGATGCCTTTGAAAACTATTTTAAAAGACACCCTGTTAGGTTAAACACCAAATGTGTTTAGTCTCCATCTACACACCTGCAAAACACAGGGTTTGGTCAGCCCCACTGCCTCTCTTCTCTATAACTAACAGGGTTTGCACCAGGGCTCTGACCCCCAATAAACCAGTCATCATACACCGTTTAACACGTAAATATATGTTCAGATAGTTTAATGGGTGAAAGCTCCAAGAAATGCTGAGAAACCACCTCCAAGGGAAGCCCCATGTATCTTGTTTTTCAAGCAACCCCCTTGTCATTAAGGAACATGCTGATTGCCCTTCAAAATATACATTACAGGACCCCAGAGCACTAAATTCCTATGTGTACCTAAAAACAAAGCGTGTGCAGCATCAGGCTACGAACGTGTGAATATTTAGTGCTCCACAAGCTCCAACACAGTCCCAGAGCACCCGGCCTGGCAGGAACGATGGCTCATAAATATTGCATGTGGCCATCACCTCGTTAATGCAATCACCTCGTTAACACGATCCTCCCATGCCAGACCGGCAGCAGGAATACACACACTAATAATCATCCTCCATAGCGCTCTTATTAACACGGCACCGGATCTTTGGTGCTCGGTAACAATTGTGATGTGTTCCAGGTTCTTCTGTTTGTAGAAACTGTGTGGAATATAATCAGATACCAACCAATTAAAAATAGTCATTCTTGCCTGTAATACTTAGAAACTCACTATCATCGCTACCAAGCAGATGTCAGTTGTTACCTAGCGAAAGCTACACGATAAATCATTTAGAAGTGTAAAATTAAATAACATCTTTTTAAACAGAGATAACTAATTGACAAGATTTTAGTTTCACAAATAAAACAGCTAACAACAAAAAACAAGAATAAAAATCTGCTTGCCATTCTGTGAATATAATTCCTGAGACACAAGCACCAGGCAAGAGGCCTATACACAACAATATACCACACCAGCAGTTTCCCAAAGGAGCGCACAGATTGCATATCAAACCTTCTGAATACACACAGGAATTTCCTTCGCAGCCCTGACTATTCCCTGGGCATCCTGTCCTGAAATATCTGCAGTGGACACGGATCTTCTAGATCGTGCACAAGAAACAACACAACCCATAAGCACAAAAACTCTCTGCCTCACCTGTTCTAGAAATGATGAACCCAATATCCCTGAATATCCAAATTATTCCCCTATCTTGAGCAGCAACGTACTTTACGCAAGCGTGTTGTCCCCCGCAAGACCCAGGGGACTCAGTGAAAGTGGAAATATCAGGATATAAACCCTGAGAAGGTGCCACCTTAGCTCTGCAGAAGATTTAAATCAGATCTTTAGTCAAGTGTGCAGACAGGGGAGCGGACAGAGAAGTTTAACATTTAGATGCCAGGCACATTAAAGTGGCTGTGTATCTAAAAAACCCCGAAGAACCACTTCTGTAACAGTTTTCTGCAAGCTTAGGCCAGTTCTGAGAAATGAGCAGGTCTTGCAAGCCCCAGGTACAACCTCACTGCTTCAGGGACTGCAGAAGGGAAAAATACAACCCAGGACCACGCTGTCCTTTCGCTTGAATACCAGGGAACAAGGAGGCTCTGAGTAGGTGCTGCTTCTGCAGATTTCACCACCCAGAGCTCCAGAATTGTTTGGCTAAATGGCACGTATATCTACAAAGCACACAGGGGCCAGAACGTAAACCCACCTTGGGGAAGAACTGCAGTCCGTAGCCACGCGGTGTAACCTTGATGGTTTGCAGAAGATATGAAAAGGCAGTTTATGGTTTTAAGAAAGGTATTAAAAGATCCAGACTTTGGATTCTAGTCCCCTGCTCTGCAAGTAACAAATGACAAACTGCAAGATCTCCACCAGACTGAGCTCCTGTCTCACGTTAGTTAAGAAGTGTTAACAAACAGGAGGGAGATTCCCAGCAAAGATATGAATAACCAGTGGTGTCCAAAGGTGAGAGAAGTGGTCTCAATAGTAGTACCACAAAACCATTTTACAGGTGTACTGAAGACATTATCTATTGCTCCCTGAAGCTTTCAGGTCTTTAACACTTCCCTCCTCTCGCAGACACGTTCCAGGATATTTTTAATGCAGCATATTGCGAGCAAAGGACACACTTCCCATTCTAACCTCTATGCCAAGTCACAGCAGAATGCAAAGTGCCCTATTCAAACCCTGGAGATTAGATTTCCCTGACTGCCTTTTCATTCATTTCCCTTCTGAAAGTTCATAGGACGCTGCTGTTTATTTACTGTGGTGAATTTATCGAGTAAAATACACTAAATGATGTCAGCACCTGACAAATAGAAAGAAAAGAGGGCAGCAAGAGGCCAGAGTTAATAAGTAGAGAGTGGGATCAGAAAAGAGAACTAGTTAATTGAAATCAGGAAGGCAATTTGGTAAAATGAGGAGCTTTTTGCCTCCTGTGGAGGAGACACAGGCAATGCCCTTCTCCAGACCAGGGAGAGTTCAGTTGACTGCCGTGCTGCAAAAGGCAACGTTTGTTCCACTCGTTTTTCATTTAGGGCTTTTACAAGCCCTGCCAATTGACACGGGATTAAAATACGCAGTGTCCACACCTTTGTGACACGCTGAGAAAGAAGCCACGGAGGTAGGAAAGCTGCAAATCAGGATGAAAGGAGACATTGAAGAGGATTTTTTCCAGCAGCCTGATTCATGGTGGGGAGTGCCCTACACAGTCAATTAGTTCTAGGGAAATGAATGAGGCTGTTTGTGAAATGGAATCGCAAAGAGCTCACCCCTGTGCAAGCGATGTGAGTCACAGAAATAGCCGTTCACCAGCCAGGAGATTTACTGACTGCTCCTAGTCCAGAGTCCAGCTTGAAAACATTGGTGGAAAGTGTCTCAATACAGTTATTTAATCACAGAATGCTTTGTTACACAGAGCTCTTCCTGGATGAGTGAAAACAGCCATTAAGGTATTTATTTTATAGAAACATGGGTTTGGAGCAGCCCTCCCTCAGAAGAGAGGCACAAAACAATTCAGATTCACCCACCCACCCACCCTCAAACATGATGGTTGATGGCGACAACATCACACCGCCAACAACCTTTTCACACATGCGAATTGACCGCAAAAGCACGTTTACAAGGTCCAATTAACCTAACGGCAGCACAAAGCCTCACCAGCTGTATTTTACTCCCCGAAACGCCGTTTCTTACCGAGTTTCACGCTCTGCACGCGGCCTCCGATGCGGTCGGTCGCCTCAAGGACAGTTACATCCGTGAACCCGCTTTCCAAGAGCGCTTTGGCTGCCGACAGGCCTGCGAGCCCAGCACCGATAACCACTATTCGAGGCTGTCGTTTTCTCCGTAGGCCACTACTAAGAGGATCATCCGTGCTGTCTGCAGATATTTCACAACTTTGCATGCCGTCCAAGCTCTCTTTCTAAGGAACCTATGGAAAAAAAGGCAAAGAAGAGCGTTCAGGGAACTCGGTTCAACTCTGCAGTTAGAAATCCTAAAGGGAATCTATAAAATTAAAAAGTCCAGCAGGGAAGAAAGAAAACTCGTGCGCTAGACCCAGCCTTCAAAACGGGATGCATAGGAAGGAAAACTGAGGTCAAATTGGGATGCAACAACTTTTTGGCCTAGAGCACCAGTGCTGGAAACTCCAGAAATCTCCACCCTCTTGTACCATGTAGACTATTTCCAGAGAAGTCAAAGGATTTTCAAACTCCCATCTCTTTATATAACCTCCAAAAGTGGCAATTTTGTGGCAAAGACTCGAAAAAGAAAAGAAAAAAGAAAACCACACGCCAAGTGCCGACAAGCTGCACAACACAGCAACGCAGATCCACTTTGCCTCTGTGGCAACCACAAAGCATAAGCTTGAGATTATATAACTACAGGAGTAGGTAAGGAGGATTTAGCTCGAAGATCAGATATCAAACCAATCCTTACAGAAACAGTACAGACAGAACAATGGTTTCAACGGATGAAAGCCAAGGAGGGCCAGCTCAAAATCCACAGCCGCACGATGCAGAGCCAGCACTGTCCTGCCACACTGTGATCAGCCTCGGTCTTTGATGTGAGAGGTTTAAACCCACGCTAGTCCTGACTAGTCCAATTCTACCTCCACCCGCCCCCAAGGCATCCAACTGCTCCTCCAAGCAGTATCCTGTTTTTCTTTGCAAACTCCTAGAAACCATCTTTTTAACTGTCTCTACCCTTAGTTCTTGGGTCCTATCACCTTATTTCAGTATGCAGCCAGATTTGATGGTTAAAGTTTAACCTTAACCAGGGACCATCAGTGTAGATGTCCTCATAGACAAATGTCATTGTCCAGTCATCTGATTCTGGATGGGTTCACATCTGTCCCTCAAGAATAGGAGAAGGAACAGGGTGCAGAGACCCGCAGTTCACCTCAGTCTTGACTTGCAATGGACAAACCCAGCCCAGGATTCACCAGCCCTTGAATCAGCTGGTGCCCACTGACTTGGACAAAGCCCACACACAATTCCTAGCGTTACTGTCCTCCCCACCCAACACTTGCGGAACACAGAGAAATCCAAGGGGCTTGTATGCCGGCTCTACCTGTTGCCAAGCTGCTGGATACTCCCGAGCTCTTCCTCAGTTCTCCCAACACTTGGTGAGTGTCAAAGACTCCTGTTTCCCTCTTGCATCACCACAAGAGTCAAACCTTTGCGCTTAAGACATCACTGGACTATTACAGTATATAGTAATTTGTACTAATGAAGTACAAAGTGGCCTTTCTGTACTTAAAAGGGGCCGATAAGAAAGATGGGGATAGACTTTTCAGCAGGGCCTGTTGTGACAGGACAAGGGGTGATGGTTTTAAACTAAAGGAGGGAGATTCAGGCTGGACATGAGGAAGAAATTGTTGGCCCTGAGGGTGGTGAGAGCCTGGCCCAGGTTGGCCAGAGAGGTGGTGGATGAACCATCCCTGGAGACATCCCAGGCCAGGCTGGACGGGGCTCTGAGCAACCTGAGCTGGTGAAGATGTCCCTGCTCATGGCAGGGGGGGCACTGGGGGAACTGGGACGGTCCCTTCAACCCAAACCATTCTGTGCTTCTATAGTTTCATTTGGAGAGGTCCTTTTTCTCCAGGATCTGAAAGCATTTCTGTATATTGACCAAACACCTCCAGCTCTCTGTAACAGAGCTGACACCACAACGCTGTCTATAGCGATTTAAGCAGTGGAATAAAAAGTAAAGTGGTCCCCCCCCAGCTCTTGACAACTGTTTTGAAAGTGTTTAGTTTCACAACTGGAACAACTTGAGCTCAGTCCACCCTATCTGGGCTCACCTGCAAGAGGGATTAGCACAGAGCCTGTAACAAACTCTGCAGCACCGGTACAGCTCGTTCCAACTGTCACTGAACAACGGAACAGGTGGCATTGAGCCAGCTCTGCTGCAGCCACACCAAAACCTTCTATCATCTCACTGTTTTCATCTCCTCACCAACAGATTTCAGCTAGTAGATAGCTGTCACAGAGACATCGGAGAGTTATCTCCAAGCTGAAGTCAAACATGTCAAGCATCCACTGGGGAAAGAGTCAGGAAACATGGTCATTTGACAAGCAAAAAGCCACGAGCAGCCAAAACCAAGCCCTGGACTTACTCCTGAGCAAGCTGGGTTCACAAGCAGTACAAGAGTTTGAAGAAGCAGCAGTGACTGATTTCTTCCCTGGTTACACAAGAAACTGCGAAGCTCTGGAGCAGACAGGGAAGAGGAGGATGAAAAACTCCTTCCCTACAGCAGCTGGTGAGATGGGTCAGGTTTCCAGTTCTAGACCTTATGGCTTGTCTTTACTTGGCTTTCTCCTGTGGTCTTTCCTCATGTGGGGCAGGACTGTGGTTTGGGTTGGTTTGGGTTTGGTTTGGTTTGGGGGTTTGTTGTATTTTTTTTTCCTTTTTTTATCTTAATCAGCTCCAAAAGTGGATTTTTCAGAATGGGTTACAAAAACCAGGAACATGGCAATCCAGGTATGGAAGGCCTCCCTCCAGAGTTCACAAAATCCCAGACTGGCTGGGGTTGAAGGGACCTCTGGAGATCATCCAGTCCAACCCACCTGCTCACACAGGGTCACCAGAGCAGATCACACAGGGTCATGTCCAGGCGGGTTTGAATGTCTCAGAGAAGGAGACTCCACAACCTCTCTGGGCAGCCTGGGCCAGGCTCTGGCACCTCACAGGAAAGAAGTTTCTCCTCATGTTCAGATGGAACCTCCTGTGTTTCAGTCTGTGCCCGTTGCTCCTCATCCTGTCATTGGGCACCACTGAACAGAGTCTGGTCCATCCTCTGACACCCACCCTGGAGATATTAATCAGCATAAATAAGATCCCTCACAGCTTCTCTTCTCCAGGCCAAACAGCCCCAGCTCTCTCAGTCTCTCCTCATAAGAAAGATGCTCCAGACCCCTCAGCATCTTTGTAGCCCTCGCTGGACTCAACCAGTAATTCCTTGTCCTTCTTAAACTGGGGAGCCCAGAACTGGAGATCATTAAATCGCTTAAATATCTTGAAGGATAAGAAAGGTAGTCAGGAAGTGCTCCATGATGTGCAAGCTAAATTCTCACCAGTCAGAGGCTGGCAGGAAAAATGAGATCATGTCTCAAAAGACTCACACAAACACACCACAGAGATGTGGAGCAACATTCTAGTTACAAACTAAACCAAATAGGAAGCATCACTTTTCTCTATATACGAGTGCAGGACAATGTGAAGGAGCCAGGTTTCCTGTAAATAAATGTTGTTTCCACTATCAATTTTATCTTTTCTTACAGTTGAACCACTACTTTTCCTGGACCCTTCCAGGCTGCACAAGGTGCAGTAGATCAATCACTGGTCCTTTGTCTCCCCTCTCACATATGTCAACTTATTGACTTCTAATCTAACAAGAAGTTAAATTCCTCTGGGTTCCTTTATGATTGTTAAGATGGGCCCTGAACATTGGGATGTGTGTACTCAGAGATTAGGGATATGAAGGGAAAAGCAGCACAGTTATTAAAGGAGACACAAGAACTGCCACAACAAGTCATGTTGACAAGTTTGGGGTTGGTCAAAGGAATGATCCTCTTCTGGCAGTACCAGCTCGCAGCAATAAGTCCAGTAAGGACACTGTAAGGTAGAGAGCATGTCCAGACCCCTGGGGACTTCTCCTTGCAATTGCCAACTTATTTTTGAATCCCTACCTACTTGTGGCTTTTGCAACAGTTTAGTGGTGAGGAGCTGCACAGTCTATTAGCCCTATGCAAATATTAATGTCCCTTCTGTGGTTTCAAAACCACTACCCAATGAAAACTGAGGATATCCCCCAAAACTATAAGAAACATTGAACATCCATTCCCTGTTCACATCTCCTCGGTGCTAAGGACCTTCATATATGATCCCAGTCGTCTCTTCTTCAAGAAGAAATAAATCTTGATGACCTTAAAAGTATTTTCCAACCAAAATGATTCTGTGATTTTACACAGTAAAGAAACATCTTTTCTGCCCTCTACCTCCTATAGAAGTTGAACTCTTTCAGCTCAGTTCTTTAAGAATAGCTTTCCTAATCCTGGCTTTAGTAAACTCATGCGGATTCTTTACTTGAAAGCTTCAAAAAAATGTTTTTCCCTCCTGCTTCAGCATTTTAATTTTAATACTGGATTAGGTGACCTGTCTAGACAGATTATAAAATAACAGGGTATTTTGTGTGTACAGAATCCTGATTCAGAAATCACCCTTAATTAGCCAACAACCTCTACCGTATGATCAGCGGGGGAAGGCAATTAAAATTCAGCAAGAGTTTAGGCTTTCCAACTAGGATATACACTCTATTGTGAAATGAAGAGATGATATAAATATATGAATTCCCACTACACTTTATGTCAGTAGTAATTACACACTTTGTTAGGCACATAAGCAAGACAAGCACATAAATCATGGCCTTTTATTTGTAATTCTCTACCTTCGGCACTTGCCAAGCCACCAGCCAGGGCTTGAGCCAGTGAATATTACTAAGTCCTCTGACACAAAGACAGTTTGGCTTTTTACTTTCTCTTGATTGCCAAAAAGGGTTCATTCTTTTATTTCCTTTTTAATCACAGGGTAAGAAGTGTGCGAGCTCTTGTACTGGGAATCTCTCTGAGGCTGTGATTTTACTTTGTGTCCCTCTAAGAGCAAGGGTAGTACTAAATCACAGCTTCACTATAAGTAAAATTCCACCTACTTTGTATTGCTTATAGCTTTCCTGTGAGACAACTAACAGACAACGGTTAACCACATTAAATAAAGTCAAAATACACATTTTCCTTCTGTCTTAAAAATACAGCTTTGATCCTCTTACCTCTCGTGCATCTAAGTGTCTCACTCATTATATTTTAATCACTTCTTCTTCCAGACCTGCCCCCTTTTCTCAGTTTCTATCACCACTATGTACTTGCCTTCCCACTACCCTTCCTTCATCCCTTCTCACTACTGTCCAACTGCTGGCTCCCAGCAGATGAATATTTGCAAAAATATAATTTCAAAGATGGGCATCATTCTACCAATCCTGGCATTTGCAGCCTTCAATCTGGGGACAGACTTTCCAGCAGGGTCTGTTGTGATAGGACAAGGGGTGATGGTTTTAAAGTAAAAGAGGGGAGATTTTGGGTGGACATGAGGAAGAAATTGTTGTCCCTGAGGGTGGTGAGAGCCTGGCCCAGGTTGGCCAGAGAGGTGGTGGATGAACCATCCCTGGAGACATCCCAGGCCAGGCTGGACGGGGCTCTGAGCAACCTGAGCTGGTGAAGATGTCCCTGCTCACGGCAGAGGTTGGACTGGATGAGCTTTGAACGTTCCTTCCAACCCAAACTATTCTATGATTCTATGATCTCCTTATCCCTTCATCTCTGCTGATGTCAGTTATACCCCCAGCAAACTGCTTCCAGAGAAACGACTCTTCATCTGCACAGAGGAGCCTTGGTAGCTTCCAGCAGGACTTCACACCAGACCTACCCTGGCAAAGACTTAGAAGTAATATTTCACAGATTTTTGTGTTTCATCCTTTTAATCACGATATATTCTTTACATGTTCCCTTCAACACAGAGTGCCTTCTACTTAAGTTACAGTGGCCCCGCAGACAATGGCAACCTAGAAATAGCATGAACGCAGATGCCTGACCAGCCTGCTCTACCTTTAATCCAGCAGCAACAGCAACAAAGTTCAGACACGTGTCTACTTCATGGGTTTTGTTTGTTTTCTCTTTTTCCCATTTTGCCATTAAAACCTTGCAAGTCACAAAGACAAAGCCACAGAATTAAGGCAGCTCACAACTGCCCTCCTTATTACAACAATACCATCCGATCAGGCTATTCTTCTAGGACCCTTAAGAAAAAGGTCACCAAAGGCTCTGACAATTTAAAAATACAAAACCAAAATAAACACAAACATTTCTCAAGGAAATCTGCTATTCTTAGCTCAGCCAAACGCTCTCCTGCTAACACTGTCTTAGCTGCGACAACACAAAGGTTTAGGCGAGGCTTACACAAAGCTCGCGTGTTTAAAGCCTTGTCTGGTGGTGGGTTGGGTTTTTTGGTTTGGTTTTTTTTTTCCCACCAGGATTCGTTACTCTTAAAAAAAAGTGACCTTTCTCTCCTATCTAACTTCATATCACACAGCAGGTTGTCTTATAGCCACGAGCCATAGCTGTGGGCTCCCAGCATGCCACAGACCACAATCGTGGTCATCTCAGGTGGGATTTGTCTCACCTTGTTTCATTACTTGAGCGTCCAACTTGCATCTGTTGTCTGCAGCCTTTCAGATGATGGAGAGAAGGAGTAATCATAGAATAGTTTGGGTTGGAAAGACCTTCAAAACTCATCCAGTGCCACCCCTGCCGTGAGCAGGGACATCTTCACCAGCTCAGGTTGCTCAGAGCCCCGTCCAACCTTCCCCATGGTTTCCTTCATGCTGTGCAGTAGAATTGAAGCAGCCAAATGGCTTCACTCCTTCTGCATGAACCCAAACTAGTTGATGAAGCCCAGGAGAAGACAAATGCATCCCATACATTCAGGGGCATCCACGGGGCCAGAGTACAGCAAGTCCAACATGGAGCCTCCAGGGACACACACTCATGGACACAGGGACCTCAACATGTCACCTCACATCACCTACTGATCTAGAAACAGCTTTTGGCAGCTAAAATGAGCTTGGGAGGAATGGCACCTCCAGAAGAGGCAGCCGGTGGCCACGCTTCCACATGCTGCTCCCAGACTCCTGCACAAGGACTCGGTTTTCTTTCCCAACCGCACGATTTACCGGAACTTTCTAGGGTGTTGGATTGAGTCTTCACATTATCAAGTGCAACAGCCAGTTTGGAGGGTGAGAAATGCATCACCAATACAAATAAATTCCCTGTGGACCGCACAGACCAACGTAAACAGACTAAAATTTACCAGAATCACTTTATTCCCTCATCATTTTAATTTATGGGGATTACACATCATCCTTAATCATCAACTTAAAGAACCACATTGTGTTTGTTTGAAAGGAATTCAGATCAAAGCAACAAGATTTCATTTCACTTGAAAGACTAAATGGAAGCACAAGAAATAAACACGCTACTATTTTGTTATTATTTTAAGTGCAACTATTCAAGATACTATCAACACATGAAGGGGCACTACATACACATGTGTTTATAATGCAGCTTTGTCATCACAGTCTGAAAGCGTTTACAGAGAATATTTGACACCAGAGAATTAATTCAATCTAAGCAGAGACAGAGCAAGATTGAGCAACCAAGAGCAGCAGCTACAAACAATTCACAACAGAAAGAAGATGTCTATTTTTAACAGTGACACTAATCAGCTGTTGAAGCACTTTTCACTAAAGACAAAGAGGATATTGCTTGAAGCTTTTAAATCAGGATCCGATCTCTCATCGACATTTACACTCCATTCCCACCAGGAGAAGGTTGTGCTGGGAATGCTGCTGCATTGATGGAGATGGGCAGGATAGATCATAGACAAAACTCTCTGCCCTTTGCAGCTCAGGAATCTACCACGATGCAGAAATGTGGGTCTGTGAGCACATAAATTACTAACAAACTGGTTTGGATATGGAAATTCACACAGACCACCCAGTGCAGGGCATCTCCTGCACCTCAGAAAACAATTTAAAACAAGAGGCAAACTTCTTGAAGCAGAGTTTCAAAAGCCTTTTTCCAATAAATGTAATAATTTCTATTATTTCACCAACTGCACACAGAGGAGTGGCGACCTGAAAGCGCTATTAGCAGAGCCCACACGCAAAAGCTCCACAAGAAAAAGGCAATTTATTGAACAGATTTAAAGATGGTTTGTCGTTAACTCATTAAACAGTCCACCACTAATTGTACTAAGCAATCGCATGGCTGGAGTGAGCAACCTTTACCTAAGTCACTGCAACAACAACATTTTCAATTTTCATCTCTAATGCACTTTTTTTCCCTAAACTGAGGGAGAAGCACTTGGAAGGATTATAAGGATAGAAGGATATAGTTACAGCAGTTTTATCTCCTTTAACGCCTTTGCAGGCATCAGACTCAGGCTCTCCACTGCGCATGGGTCGGGATGGAGCGGACTGAACTCTGAGCAGACACGACAATGCAGTGGAAGGGGATTTCTGCTCTGTCGCCAGTGCCTCCCGCGGCTGTTTGCTGTGGTTCACCACGGCTCCTGGCACAACAAACCGGCGTTTTGTAACTTCGCCCTCTTTTCCCCTTTCATCAGCCTTCTCAGCAGCAAGGACATTAATCCTTACTGCCTGGTGTTTCAAGATGCTCTTTCCAAGCTCTCCAGGCTGTAAACATGTCAAGTGGGAAGATATGTCTATTTTTCCTCCTCCGCATACCCCCCGCACTCCTTTTTATTCCAGCCAAACTCACAATCCCTTTGAGAATCACCATTTATACCAGCACGGGTTAAGCACAGACGCCCTTCCAACATAAGGCAGGAGTGTTATTTATTGAACTTAAGCCCTCCACGTCAGCCAGATACGCGGGTGAAACATGCCTGCTGTTATAAACTACCTTAGTACAGGAGTTGTGCAAACACTGACCCAGCGCAACGGGAGGTTTATTTCATCAGAAGCAGACACGCCTCAGCTGCTCAGCAACCTGGAGACCTGCAGGAATGGGATAATGGTCCATAGCCACCTACGTACATACCAGGGACCTTCCCGAGTTCGTAAACCTGTGTCACCGACAGCGTACGCACCACTGAGATCAAGGTTAACTCTGCAAAGCCACCTCCAGCTGGGCTGAAACCACCCGGAGAGCAGTGGTGTTGGAATATTGTGTCCAGTTGTGGCCCTTCAGTTCCAGCAGGACAGGGAACTGCTGGAGAGAGTCCAGCGCAGGGCAACAAAGATGCTGAAGGGAGTGGAGCATCTCCCGTGTGAGGAAAGGCTGAGGGAGCTGGGGCTCTGGAGCTGGACAAGAGGACACTGAGGGGGGACTCATTCATGGGGATCAATATGGAAAGGGGGAGTGTCAGGAGGATGGAGCCAGGCTCTTCTCGGTGACAACCAATGGTAGGACAAGCGCCAATGGGTTCAAACTGGAACACAGGAGGTACCACTGACATTTGAGAAGAAACTTGTTCCTGGTGAGGGTGGCAGAGCCTGGCCCAGGCTGCCCGGGGGGGTTGTGGAGTCTCCTTCTCTACAGACATTCCAACCCGCCTGGACACCTTCCTGTGTAACCTCATCTGGATGTTCCTGCTCCATGGGGGGATTGCACTGGATGAGCTTTCCAGGTCCCTTCTGATCCCTGACATTCTGGGATTCTGTGATCATCATCCTCATGGTCAGACTTTATCCAACTGGGTATTTGAGTCTGAATGGGTTTGCTGGCTGGATGTGTGCAGCTGGAAGAAGCTGCTCAGCCCCAGACCGATCCTGCAGGCAGCAGGGCTTGGCAGAGGAGACCTGTTCTGACAGCTCACAGAAACTGCAAGTGTTGGTCAGAAGCAGCCCCTGCAAAGCTCCACTCCAACCTCCTGCTCCAAGAAGGACCATCAGGGCATTGTCTCCTTGAATGCAGTGGTTTCCAGTGCTTGAAACAATCAAGACAGATCCAAAATCAATGATTTTCCCCATGATTTTCTCCATGTCTGACTGGAGCCACAGAATCCCAGCCTGATTGGGGTTGAAGGGACCTCTGGAGATCATCCAGTCCAACCCACCTGCTCACGCAGGGTCACCAGAGCAGATCACACAGGGTTGTGTCCAGGTGGGTTTGAATGTCTCAGAGAAGGAGACTCCACAGCCTCTCTGGGCAGCCTGGGCCAGGCTCTGGCACCTCACAGGAAACAAGTTTCTTCTCATATTCAGATGGAACCTCCTGTGCTTCAGTCTGTGCCCGCTGCCCCTCACCCTGTCATTTGGCACCACTGAACAGAGTCTGGTCCATCCTCTTTACACTCACCCTGGAGATATTTATCAGCATTTATAAAATCCCCTCTCAGCTTCTCTTCTCCAGGCTGAACAGCCCCAGCTGTCTTCCAGACGCTGCATGCGGACACATGAACCTGGGGGAGCAATCGCTCCCGGACCCAAGTTTTGGAGTGGAGCTTCTCCATCATCTCTGCAGCACCCTCCCCACTGCATCCCACAGCACCAACAAAACCCATTTACCCCATGTGCCTCACCTTTGCCCACTACCCGTGGTGATGGAGAGCTGACTATGCTCACCTTTCTCCCCACGCTGGTACAAGGAAACCAGAGAGCTTTGCATAAAAACAAGGCAGCGCTCCTGACAGATGAGTGACCCGTGCCCAGCGTTATGCTTCAGCAGTAGGAGCAAAAACAAAGTGGCTCCACTTCCAGAGAGCTGCTGGAATTTATAGGGGAAGCTGTGAGAGAAAAGTAAGTCTGAAATGAGGACAACTGCTACCATCCACATAAAAAGCCCAAGCTCGGGGCACTTAAAAGGCTGCAGTTCAGCAGTATTGTTCTTACGTGAGCATCTACAAGCCCCATTTACAAATGACTGACCCACCGTGAATGCGGAGCTGGATCAGACATCAAGTGAGGAATCACATTAGTAACACACCCCCTGTATTCTTTGACAGCAGCATCAACAAGATTAATCCTGTTTTACCCACACGCCAAACCCACAACTTTGTGCCCAAAACCTCGGCATCATTTTTTGAAGGCAGCAGAGACCTCCAGGCTGACTTTGTATTCTTCTTCTTCTGGACACATCCCAAGAGATGGAGGAAAATCACCGAATTAACCTTTGCCTGTCCAAACCCAGGTCTCCTCCAGCCTGCGATGACCTTAGCTTGGCTGCCTGGTCCCTACTCTTGTAACAAATCATTGCCATCCTGATCTTCATTTCCCTCCTCATTTCCAGAAATATCACCTCCCCACACCTCAGAAGAGACAGAGATGGGGCCACACTAAATATGGTTTTGTTTCCCAAGCTGGGAAGAAGTTGTTCTCCTTCAATGCACACAACAAACAACGGACTCCTACTCCCAGTGTGACCACTGGTGGTCTGTGGGTCCTCAGGGAAGCCATCGCATCTCTTCGTGCCAAACAAGGGTGACCATCCAGAGCCACCTCTGCCAAACAACTCTGCTAGTTATGAACAAGAAGCAGCCCAAAGCTTCTAGATCTTAAAGTTGAGGCCCTCAGAGCTTATGCTCCAACGACAGCATCACTCTGTGGTCCTACATGCTGGCCTAGAAAACAAAGCAGAAATGTTTTTAAGTTCAACAACAACATCACCTTCGGAGAAACAATATTTTTCATAAGTACGATCCAAGACAGCTGTCTCCTTTTGCCTTTTCCCACAACACCATCCTCCAGGAAAATCGCGGAGGAGACAGAGAGAATAATCAAACGTCATCAAATCTGACATATTCTAATTATCTCTGAATCAGCAAAGATGGTGGAAAAAGCTCCACTATAAGATCTCCTGCTAGTTTAGAGGCACTGGGCACCTAATTGATGACCAATTATCTAAGAAGCTCATCTGAACCTGTGTTGCAAGAAAAGACACAGCAAGCTAGTGCCCAAATCTTGGGGTGATCAGAGCAGCAGCTCACAGAGAGTGGGACAAGTGGACAAACCAGCACCTGTGA
The DNA here is from genome assembly GCF_036013475.1 of Columba livia. Lineage (NCBI taxonomy): Eukaryota > Metazoa > Chordata > Aves > Columbiformes > Columbidae > Columba > Columba livia. The sequence goes on along the minus strand of NC_088605.1, from coordinate 3,604,198 downwards.
TAATTCAGTCTCCAAGACAAGGAGGGCTGGGGAGAACTGAAATGAGCCACCAGCTGGCAGACCCACCACACGCGGAGCAGCCTCCCTGCAGAGGTGCCTGTCAGAGCTGCTGGGAGCGGGTCGGGCAGGGGAATTCAGACAAGCCAGGAAAGATGGAGCAGGCAGGGAGCACAGCTCACCTGGGAAAGGGATGGTGTAGTTCTGGCTCTACAGATAAACCTGTTGAGGGACACACAAGCGTCAACATAGGATTTATACACCAGTGAAGAATCCACTGCTGTGGCCAGTAAACCCCATTGAATCATTTTGGTTGGAAAAGCCCCTTAAGATCATCAATCAAACCATTCCCCAGCCCTGGCACTGCCCCATGTCCTGAGAACCTCATGTCCGTCTGTCCAACCCTCCAGGGATGGTGACTCCAGCACTGCCCTGGGCAGCCTGTTCCAATGCCCCACAGCCCTTTGGGGAAGAAATTGTTCCCACATCCAACCTCAACCTCCCCTGGTGCAACTTGAGGCCGTTTCCTCTGCTCCTGGCGCTTGTTCCTGGGGAGCAGAGCCCGACCCCCCTGGCTCCAAGCTCCTTTCAGGCAGTTCAGAGATCAGAAGGTCTCCCCTCAGCTCCTGTTCTCCAGCTGAACCCCCCAGGTCCCTCAGCCGCTCCATCACACTTGTGCTCCAGCCCCTCACCAGCTCCGTTCCCTTCTCTCAACTCCCTCCAGCACCTCAAGGCCTTTCTTGGGGTGACAATACTGACTTCAAGCAAAGAAGTGTCAGGATATTTTGCCTTGTTACACCCAAACCCCCGCACACCAACATTCAATTTGCATCACCTGCTCCAAGTGCTCCACAAACACATCAAGTGGCTCCTAGAAACACCTGCCCCCATAAAGCCTCCTCCGCTCACCAAAGTCACCAAAAAATTTGCCAACCAGGAAAAGCTCTACATTCTTGAATGTTTAGAAGAGATTAAAACAAACAAACAAAAAAAAAAAAGGTCACTTGATGGTGCTTTTGGTGAGGAAAACACTGCACATTTTTACCACTGTGATCAACTTGTTTTCATGGCTGCAAGTATCCCTTGAGTCAAATGAACTTGTTCAAAGCTGATTCACACCAAGGCTACTTTTTAAATTGGGTAGTTGTTGACAAGTAGAATATACTTAACAAGCCCCAAGCAAGGCTTCCTATTGTGAGCTGGGGTTTTCTGTTTGGTTTTTTTTGGATGTTTTTTTCAAGCTGACACACGGGCAGAGCAGCTTGTGCCACAGGGCACTTCCATACAGTGCTTGGCATCAACAGACCTGCCAGGATACCCAGAAAATAAACCAAAGAACACCATGCCAAGAACACAAGGCATGAATCACACCATTGAAAACGCACTGATAAAACACACCATTATGCATTTGTCACATCTTTCTCATCTGAGGGAAAAGGAAATAAATGAAAACAACTGGCTAGCCCATGGCTGATTGTCCAGCGTGTTCCTCTGGCTGAAGGGCATCGTGCAGATTCAGGAGCCTCAGCCAGATCTGAGATGCTGGGATGGGAGCAGAGTATCTTGCTTTATTCTTCTAAGGCCCCTCTGACAGGCTGCTGGAACACACCTTGGCCAGTGGGGCGGCATCATAATTGACAGTACATGGATGAAATAAAGAACTAGATGATTTCCTCCACCATCGGAATCATAGAATAGTTTGGGTTGAAGGGACCTTCCCAGCTCCCCCAGTGCCCCCCCTGCCATGAGCAGGGACATCTTCACCAGCTCAGGTTGCTCAGAGCCCCGTCCAGCCTGGCCTGGGATGTCTCCAGGGATGGTTCATCCACCACCTCTCTGGCCAACCTGGGCCAGGCTCTCACCACCCTCAGGGACAACAATTTCTTCCTCATGGCCAGCCTAGAAGCTCCCGTGGAATGGCTGGTGGGTGGTCACCATCACCGCGTGATTCCCAGAGAAATGGGCTGAAAATGAAGTCAAAGTCCTTCAGGAACACACAGCAAGTGCACCCTGTGATGGTAAGATGGGCCAGCTATGGTCAGATTGGCTGAGCTTTTGGAACTGTCTCAGAGGCGTCTCTTCCTTCCCCTTTTCATTGGGGTTTTTCTGGTCATACAAAGCTGGTGAGCTTGTCTACAGCTGAGACAATGACTTCCCTTGTGCCACGGAGCTTCTCCTGGCCACGCAGCTGGTAAGACCAGAATACTGCAATGCTGCGGTTCATGTGCCAGAGGCTACAGCATTACACGGGACACAGCTAAAAGGAGCTTCACAGCAGTGACAAAAAGCACAGCTTCGGCATGTTCCTTGTACAACAGAGGAAGAAATCCAGTAAATCTGCTGCTCTACAAATCCCCCAAAGAGAGAACAAGCACGTGCTGTAGCTTTCGCATCAGCATCCCTTTATTTTGGAAGGTTGCAGAGACAGCTACAAGGGTCCACCTACCGAGGAGGCATCTCACAACACTTACTCCATCACCAGAGACACCTCGCACTGCCACACCATTGTCCTGCACCAGGAGAAGCTGTGGAGAATAGGGACACCAGAGCGGTATTCAGCCTGCCGCAGTGAATGGGATATTCCTACCCTGGCAATAGAAATCATGATCTAGCCACAAACTCTAACACCTTTGCTTTCCACGTCCTATAGACCATCAGGGACCTGTCGATTCTGTCAGCTGGCCAGAAGTTCAACCAGCACAGCCAGATGCAGGTGAACAGCTCAGGAACGGAGCTGTTGAGCTTAAAGGATAATAACAACCATGCCCAAACTGACCTGCCTTTTCCCATGTTTTTGCAAGCTCACCAAACCCTGGTTGAGCCCATGGTGGGAATTTTCCCCTTATTTCCAGCTTCTTGATCACATTCATTATTAAGAAATATCCACCACTGCTAAGCTTCTCGTGAAAGCAAAGCTCGCTGTTTCCCGACTGTAAAGGGAAGGAGAGACAGAAAACTACAGAAAAACAAGAGGTTACAAACTAAAATATTGGTGTAATGGATCAGAACAATGCTGCAAACAAGTTTCCTGCACAACCTGCACTCTGTCCCATCTGCATCACCGTGCGATCTTATCTTCACTATTCTCCTTCTCCCTCCAATTGTTTGAGTATCTTAATTGATAAAAACCAGCTTTAATTAAAGAGGAAACTTGCCCGTGTTTGCACAACTCAGAACACAATGGGATCCCAGTCAAATAAGCACTGGTGTCTGTATTACATTTGGGAATTCTCTGTGGTTTGGGAGCAGCGCTTCAAGGGGAATCTTTTCTTCTCCCATCCTGTGTAATAGGAGGGTGAGACAGGGAAAGAATCCACACACAGAGAGGCTCAGAACTGCTTCCAACTCCATGTGTACATGAGGATCATTTCAGGACACACCATATGAGACACGCTAGCCCAAAAGCAATTATTACTTTTTCTTACAACTTCTCGGAACTCAGACCAACCGAACTGCCCTGAAATAGCAGCACAACTCCCTAAATAGCATCATTTCTTCCCTGTTTGAAAGCAACAGCCACACTGAATCTTTGATTTTAAGCTATCCCCGAGCAGCTACTGCATCTTCACTATTCAAGCCACAGGGAAAATCATTAAATGCAACAGAAATGCTAGGGGATGAGAAGCAAAATTAGACAAGCTGAACACCACACAGATTTACCCCCACAGTAACTGGATCGACTTCAGCCTGGACCAGACTAGACGTGACTCCAGAAAATAGGGCGTCTTTCCAGATACCTTGGGGATTTCTCCTGGGCTCCCGCTTTGCTGGAACATTAAATACCAACAGAAGCAACTTCATTCTGCTGAGTGATTTTCCTCCTGAGTGCTGAAACAGAGCAGAAACAGCTCAAAAGAAAAGCAAAAGAAGGGTGGGAGAGGAAAGAGATGAAAACACGACGGTGACGCCGTCGGCTTTGTTTCCAAACTTCAAAACGAAGCCCAAGGATGAAGTTTTCTCTGGAGACTCCAACAGCAAACCAGTTCTTGTGCTCTGAGGTTACAAGGAGCCCTGCAGGCTGGAGTGCCAGGGGATGCATGTTAATAATGGGTTATAACTCCTGCAAGGTGCCTTCGGTTCCTCCCAACACATCTGAGCTCAAAAACCTTTCTTCTTGGTGACCATCAAGACGTTTTACTGAGACAAAGGGGAGTTCACTTTACATGGCTCCTCCTCGGGAAACCGTGTCTCAAATTGCTTCAATGGAATTAAAACAAAACGTTGCTCAGAGAAATTAAATAGCACAGGCTGAGGGAAAATAAGATTTTTAGATCTAAGGGATTTTGCACAGAGCAGGAAGACTTGTCGTGCGGTAAATAGGAGAAACCAGGACACTTGTGATTGATCTGCTCTTCCACAGCCTTCCTATGCGGCTGAAGGTAAAAGAATGATAATCCTATCCATAAATGGCTAAAATTATAGCACAATTTCAATGTATTTGCATGGGAGCTCATTTTATTCAGCACATCATGCTTATCCTTTTGATAATTCAGCTTTGCCATACATTAAACAGCACCAGCACGTTGCTGTGCCAAAATAAAGCGTTCTGATTAATGCCCTCAAAAGGAATTGGTGTAAAGTATTAGGTGCCCACCCACCAGGACTGAGCTATGTGGATGATAACAAGCCAGTAAACTTCAAATCGCTGTTTGCATCCATCCCACAGCAACACGCTGAAATGCACAGAGCCTACAGACAGGCTGGCACGTTGGCAAGAAAAGATTGTCATTTCTAAATTTAGCAAACACTTCAATTATTGTGCGATGCTTCAAAAGCACCAGAGATATAAAGTGGAGTTTGTAGGGCGATGATTTAAACTTCAATGAGATCTCTGCTCGCTGAGTAAAGACTTTTCTTAATCCCTTCCTGTTTGGACAATCTGATCCCTTTTTTTCCACCGCAAGCACAAGGGTCTGTCCTGCACTGAATGGATGGGGTTTGTTGGGTTTTATTTTCTGGGATAACTTCCAGGTTAAAGAGAAAGGATTTACACTTGAATGAAACACAGGCTCTGTATTTGGAAAATTTGTTTTGAAAACTTGGGAAGGAAGCAAAGGCTCCTTCGTTTCAAAAGGGCCTCAATTAACATTCTCCAACAAGTCTTCCTACCGAAAGGCCAGCGCTTGCTGCGGGACATGTGATTGGAAACTCGTCCTCCTCGCTCACAATGTCCCTTTCTGAAACACAGGCCACGGTTTCTGCGAGACACGAGGATCTCTGCACAGCCTCCCAAAGGACAAGGCCTGGACTCCGCACATAAGATGTTCTACGACTTAGGCTCAGACTTAAAATAAGGCTTAAAGACTGTTGAGGGTTTAGATTGTGGGGTGACAATCAAACCCTGGCAGATGTATTGTTAACCTCCTCTTCCTCCCCTTCTCCCTTTTGCCCCTCTCTCTCCTCCCTTCCCACTCATGACAGGTGATCGGGAGGGAAAGAAGGACAGAGAGAAGAGAGCTGGAAAATTAAAAATGTTTTACTCATGGTACTAATAAGAATAGAGAAAATAATACAAAATATACAAAACCAATCTTGAAAGTCTCAGCAACTGCAGAGCCGGCACCCAAAGTCCGGGACTGGACTCTGCAGCCAACCGGAGCTGGATTCAGTCTGTCACTAGGCCTCAGTTCGCAGGGACGACTAGCAAGGTCCTCTCCTAATGTCGGCCATAAGCAGAAGGGAAAAGAAGGCAAAAGGGACGAGATCCTCGTGATCTCCCACTTTTATATGAAGTATTCACGTGAATGGAATGTTATACACAGTTGGTCAGTTTCTTGGTCACCTGTTTCTCGTTGCCCCTCTCACGAGATGTCCATCCATGCTTATCAATAACTTCACATTCCATTGCTATGTTTACCAAAACATGTATCTGGTTCTCCCGGAAAACACAGCTAATATGAAAGCTTCAGCTGACAGGCAAATTCACTAAAAGAGAAACTTGTTTTTTAACAAAACCAGGACAAAAGACCCTAATGAAGGCCTAGAGTGACACGTTCACACCGTGGATCCCTCTACAGGGTCAGTTCAACCATCCTCAGACACAAACGCGAGATGAATCTTTCCCAAGAACTCAAGTCTCACAGTTCTCACCACCTTGTCTTCTTCAAAACACTGCACATCTGGTTTTAAAATAGTTTGCAAAGACTCTAACATCCAACCAAGTGCTCTGCTTTTGATTCACAAGTTACTGGGTGTGGGTTTGATCAGGGAAAAGCAGCACAAGAGTTACCTTGGCTTTGAAAAACAACCCTGAAAGTGCTGAGTGTGTCTAGATATTGCCAGTTCAGGAGAAGGAAAATGATCTGTGCCATTATCTTTTTCCAAATAAAGCTAAAGGGGAAAAAAAAAGGGTCACCGACAATATAATATTCACTTTTATTTCTGAATTCCCTTATCAACGGAAGTGTTCTTCACCCTTTAATAAGTATCAGTCAAAGTCTGGCCCAACTCAAAGCTGGTGATGGGAGTTTAGTTCAATACACAGCAGAGTGGGAGGGGAGATAAAGGTATTATTAGTGTAAATTGTTACAGAAACCTTGCAGCCTTCACCTCATTCAACACTTTGGGGAGACCATCTATAACACACCACTCTAATTAATTTCTTCTGCAATCAAAATCTGACCCAGACACAGCAAGAAGGGACCATTTACCTGTAGCACTGTCAATACTTCAGCTTGGAAAATAAGAACACAGACTCTCTGCAGTCTGTCCCAGTAATTTAGATGCTGAGATGTGAAAATATGGAAAAAATAGATATTATTTTCCCTACCGACCACACTTTTAGTGCAGCCACTAAATCAGGTATGGATAACTATGAAAAACATTCTGCATACAACCATTATTCTCTAGTTCATCCAAAATCAGCCATTTGGGGGTTTGTCTACACTGAAATGGATCAAAACAGTTACCCTGCAATATTTTTCCTTCATCCAAAATAAAAGCGATTTAGGGGTTTTGTTATTTAATAAGATTTTCCATGGGAAAGTCGGCATGCTTGAAATTCACACCCCACTTTACAGGGGAATAGTTTCCTCACGTGGACACGCACCTAATTCTGAACCCTTGCTGGCCACAAAAACACAGATGTCGAGACAGAAAGCACCACAGAATCCTCCAAATTCCCCAAATAAATGAACCACAAGGTACTTTGCACAGCTCGTAAATGAGCTGCTCGGTGATAAACACACTTAACAGAGTTTACATTTGCTTAAGACACTTAAAGATTAAGCGGTCTACTACTGTCTTTTCTGCCTACTACAGACAGATGTTGGACAGAACGACAAGCTGAAGATACTTTTTAGATGAGTTAAGCAGGCTATAAATGAAAAGCCCAAGGCAACTCACCCAAGATACGGGGCCAAAAGTTGGGCTGAACTTGAGCTTTGTGTCAAAACCTTCCATCGATTCCAGGGTAATCCACCAAATATTTGGATATGGCACGTTTCACCGTCACTCTCTCCTTAACTTGCACTAAAGATCCCCTTGGCAGATACATCATTTGTACCCAGAAACGTCCCTTGCAGATACTTTCTCCTGAGAATATAATAGCTGGTGACAACTAATGAAATCTGCTTGTATTCACAGGTCTTTCAATACATAAGCTAGCTGAGAAAACTGAGAAAATACAAACACACAGACGTCCCTACAAGACGTCCCTACAAGACGTCCCTACAAGACGTCCCTACAAGACGTCCCTACAAGACGTCCCTACAAGACGTCCCTACTTGGTTTTCGTTACACCTTTGAAAAGAGACAATCCACTCCTAAAGTTTTGAAATGGGTAAATACAATTACTGCATTATCTCAGGAAATAAATAAGAGTTATTTCCATAACCAAATAGCTTCTCTCTTCCACGTAAAGAACTGGTCATGCCAACCCCTACCTGAGCTTTCTGGTCCTGTCCACTCTGCATCTTCTTCAGGTTCTAGAAACAAGCTTTAGGACCGGGAACCTGCTCCGAAATCCAGGTTGACACACACAGACATAGGATGCATAGCTCTGTTGTATCCCATTGGATTTAAAAGCAGGCATGAAGTTATCCTGGCATGTTTTATTAAAAGACACCTGTGAAAGGGATTTAACCACTAGAAAAACGGTGCTTTTAAAAGTGAAATTGCCTGGTTAACATGGGCAAATCTGAAAGTGTTGCAAGTCTCTGCTCTGGGACTTAAATATTGATGTAAACGCTACAACCAGAGCCTCTGGAAATGAAGCGATGGGGACACGGGATGATATTTTCTCCGCTGCTTCTTGCGCCCGTTTGTCACCAAGCGCATCCTCCCCTCCCTGCTCCAAAGCAGATTAAGCTTAATACACTCATGTAGTTGTGAAGCGTACTGCCTATTATCCAATTAAACAGCTAATGAGATCTGAGTAACAGCACGTAGGCACAGATAACCGTTGGCTGGTATCTGGTCCAGATTAGACACGTTCCTTATTTTTCCAGCCCTTGCAGAAAAAGGGTTGGGATTCGTTCAAAGGCTGCTCTGAAGACTGGATGCAGGTAATTGTTTAATTTTGTTTGGGACCCATAAACACATCACGGTTGTTTCCTCTTGATCTCCTGGAGCTGTCATATGGCAACTGTCCCGTTATAAAAGTCACAATAAATCTGGCGTGGCTTGGATATTTAAACTTTGAGTGTGGATGGGGCAGATCTCATCACCTTTAAGGTCCCTTCTAGCTTCAAAAAAAAAATCTATGGAACAATAAAGAATCTATGCATCAGCAGGAAAAATAATGTATGTCTGTGCAAAGACGATAAGGATACTCAGAAATGCAATTTTTATTAGCTCTGACACTGATCCTCATGACAATCCCATAACACCCAGCTAAAAAAACACGAAGTAGATATAATCATCACAAAAGGGCTGTTTGACAACATAATTCTCAGGGCATAATTAACAAGGGTTTGCTATCTAATTGGGAGGGCACTGGAAAGCGGGTCCAGCCAGGTGTAAGAGCTGTGCAATATTTTCATTACCGATTCGGATGATAGACTGGAATGTATGGCCATAAACCCAAGAGATGATTCAGCTGGGAGGATTCACAAGCGCTTATGGTGTGCAGGTTTAGATTTCCAAATGATCTTGGCACACCAGTCCAACATCAACAAGAGGAAATGGTTAATAAAGAGAAGCCACGGGTACAAATGCAAAAATAAAGAGCAACTTCCTATAAAGCAAGACTCCAGAAAAGGCTCTGGCATTATAGAGAGTCACGGTATTGTAAAACTGACGTTCAGGAATGTCCCACAACTGCATAAAGGCAAATCTCAGCCTGCAGTGGTAATGCATGGAAAGCCCCTTCAAAGATTTACCCTCAGCTGCTCACTGTTAATATACTTTTTATAAAAGCAGACTGGAGAGGATCTCGTGGAGAGCAACCAAATTGCAACACACCAGCTATGAGATTAAGCTGGATCCATTTAAGCCAGATGTGTTCCTAAGAACAGACTAGTTCAGGCAAGCAGGCAGGCCTGAAGGAATCCTCCTTCTTCCAACATCCAGCAGGAAAAACTCAGAGTTCAGCTTTTTCTGAGTTTAATACCCTGGATTTAATCTCTATTTAAAAACAACTTAATGGTCATCCATGTGGATGCAAAAAATAAGAGTCCAATGGCTTATCAACACAGAAAGATACTAGAAAGTACTTTTTAGAATCCCACACGCATTTACTTCACATCCCTCCTACTTTATGGTTGGACTCAACGACCTTGAGGGTCTCTTCCAACTGAAATGATTCTATGATGCTTCCCCCATGGACAAGCCCCACATAGGTCAGTCTGAACACAACTTTTGTACTGTTTTTAATCATCTCCCTCATTAACAAATCTTTTAAAGAGTGACCATCCTAGAGACATTTAACCCATCCCCACAAACAGCGAGATACACACTGGATGGGTGGAATGCAACGTGACTAAAATTTGGTTGGATTGTTGAGCTCAATGAGTAGCAGCCAACAGACTGAAGTCCCAACTGGCAGCGTGATATGAATGATGTTCCTCAATGAACAGCCAGTACTGATGCTGTTCAACATCTTAATTAACGCCCTGGATGATGGGATGAAGAGCTTCTAAGAGTCGGTCTGGATATTTGTCTGATCATTGCCATTCAAGAACAGATGGACAATGGCTTGGAGAGAGGCCTGAGGAGAAGAATTGTGTTGCACAGGTCTCTCCAACTCAGGGGGCTACCAGTAACAATGGCTGCTGTGTGGACTTCACCTGCTGCCTCAGCCAAACTTGCCCCCACCTCCTAAAGGAATTGTGTTATTCACGTCTCTCTGACCTGGGGACAACAGCTGTCATCCAGAAGATGGATTCTCACCTGCTGCTTCAGCCAAACGTGCCCCCCACCTCCTCCTTGAAACAAAGGCCAACAAAGAAGAGCATGCCCAGAAGCTCGCCAAGGGTCCTGAGGTCACTCAATGGACCAGAAAGAGACCCCTGAATGTGAGGCCACGTAGGCGCAGATGGGTCTTGGCAAGCAAAGCAGGGACTTTTCAGGCCTGCGCAGTTAAGCCTGGATTGCAAAGCAAAGGTGGAGATTGGCCTCAAATAATGGGAGCAAGAGGGGGTGAAGAAGCATAGAAGATGACTCCTGACTGGACATCCCACCAGAGGATCCCAGATCATGACACAGGACCAGCAGAACTCTATGGGACCGGAGACCAGAGGGATGCCTTTGGGACTCGGTGGTGGTAATTAAATCCTCTTTCCCCCTTTTTCTTTCCCTTTTTCTCTACTCTCTCGCTATCGCGTGCTGCTTTACAGGCAAAATAATAAAGTAACACCGTTTGACTGAATTATAACCCCTCGACATTTTGGTTGCCTTAATTTTGCGCTTCGAGATCAAGGTAAACGAACCATCATGAGTCCATCACTGAATGAACAACACCATGCTGGGGTGAGCGGTTGATATACTGGAGGGCTGGACTGCCCAGCAGGCTGGAAGAACATGCTGAAGGAAACCTCATGGGGTTGAGAAATCCTGCACCCAAGACAAAAAAATACCCATTGTTAGCACAAACTGGGGACTGACCAGCTGGGGAGAAGCTCTTCAGTAAAGCACCTGGGGTCCTGGTGGGCAATAAGGCGAACAGGAATCAACAGTGTGCCCCTGCAGCTATAAAAACCAGCCACATACTGGGCTGTACTGGGAAGAACAATAGCCAAGAGCTCAGGGAAATGGATCTTTTCTTCTCTTTTAGCTGGACTCCACTGGTGTCGAGGGTTAAGATTGCGGGGTGACAATAAAACCCTGGCAGATGTATTGTTAACCCCCTCTCCCCCCCCCCCCCCCTTCCCTCTCCCTCTCTCCCCTTTCCACTAACGAGAGGCGATTGGGAGGAAAAGAAGGACAGAGTGAAGAGAGTTGGAAAAAATTAAAGATGTTTTACTAATGCTACTAATAAGAGTAGAGAAAATAATACAAAATATACAAAACCAATCTTGAAAGTCTCAGCAACTGCAGAGCCAGCAACCAAAGTCCTGGACTGGACTCTGCAGCCAACCGGAGCTGGATTCAGTCTGTCACTAGGCCTCAGTTCACAGGGACGACTAGCAAGGTCCTCTCCTAATGTCGGCCATAAGCAGAAGGGAAAAGGGCAAAAGGGACGAGATCCTCGTGATCTCCCACTTTTATATGAAGTATTCACGTGAATGGAATGTTATACACAGTTGGTCAGTTTCTTGGTCTCTTGTCTCTCGTCGCCCCTCTCGCGAGATGTCCATCCATGCTTATCAATAAGTTTGCATTCCATTGCTAGGTTTACCAAAACATGTGTCTGGTTCTCCAGGAAAATGCAGTTAATATGAAGGCTTTAGCTGACAGGAAAAATTCACTGAAAGAGAAACTTGTTTTTAACAAAACCAGGACAACTGGACTCCCCAGAAAAGACATTGCCAAACTCTGCGGAGTTCAGTGGCAGTCTGGTCACTGGAATACAAGATGTAAGAGAAGAGAAGGAGGGAACAGAGTTTGTTCAACCTTGGGAAAAAATGGTGATTAGCGGGGGATCTAATTTCTGCCTTTGACTACCCAGCCGCGGGGTTACAGAGGAGATGGAGCTACATCCTTCTTGGCGAGCGTGAACAAAATGATGAGAAACAACGGACACAACCTGCGGCAAGGAAAATTCTATTCAGACAAGAGGAAAATATGCCTCGCCATGAGAGTGCTAAGCATGGCATCAACCTGCCTTGTTTGACTGGAAAAGGCCTGAAATCCGATCAGAAAAAGTTCGCAAGAAAACCACCTTGGAGAAGAAGGTCAGATGAGAGAGCTCCAGACGTCCTGTGCAAACTAAGTCACTGTTCAGTTCTAGGAAATCATTATGATGAAACACTGAACAAGGGATTTTGCCCAGCAGCCTACAGCACTCTCCACCTGTTCAGTGATAACAAGTACTTTAGACTCAAGAGCTGTCAATAAAATACCTTCCACATGACTAAAGATCCATGTATCTGTAATTAAGGGAGAAAAAAGAGTAAGAACAGAAATACTAGAGCTTTCATGGTTGTTCGAAACAGAACAAGAGAGACTGGAGACTCACATCGCACGAGTTATCATACAAAAAGCTCTGCAAGAAATGTGTGAGGAATCCAAAGGTGTACTGATAATTCAAACAAACAAAAAGCACGACTGCTCCTCCCTACCTGCTCTTCCCACCGCAAGGAAGAGGAGCTGACGCCAAGAGCTGTTTCAGACCTGTCCAGACCAGCCTTCCTTTTGGTGTTACCTTCTCCAGCTGCAGACATACCTTTCATACACACATTCTACTTTCTCCCACTGAAAGGTATAAGAGGTGTTAATAAATCTAAATAAAACACCTGCAACAACATACACAAAGTTTTTTTGGTTTGGTTTGTTTTTTTCCTTTCCCCCCAAGAAAAAGTGAAGCAATTTACTTTACTTGGATATGGTTAAAATGAAACTGCCGCCTTCCTCTGAGTATCCTGTAAAACAAACCCTCTGAAACCTGATAAAACACACACAACTGTGGTGTACAAGACAGTCAACCGATGCAAACTACAGTGTCTCGTGTAATTCGGACATCTGTCCACCTGGAAGTAGCAAGGACCAAATTCACGTTACCCATGTGGACAAGCAGCCCTCAAATATCTGTCTCTGACACAGAATAGCCATTTGGAATAGTTTTCCTAAAAGTATAAAAATCAAATAATAAACACCTTCAAGCAAAGGGCTAATTATTCCTTTAACGCTGGCTGGCACGTTACCCACCTCACCTTATTAAATAATGTTTTTGGTGCTTATCTGCTGCATTTTCTGTCATGTTTTATGTTTGAGTGCTAACTCTCAGAATAATCCTCACAGCCACGTTTTACTCGTGTTAGAAATGCACAAATAACTGTATCCTTCACTGAAACAGATAGTACGTGCAAAATCAGATGCACGACGCGTAATCACTGCAGGGAGGGAGAACAGAAGGTCACTCGTGAACTACAGCTGGGAGGTCAGATCAGGAAAAGCACAATTGCCCAAGCTGCAACTGAGCTGCTCATGGGGAAAACCTTGGTGAGAGCAGCTGGCAAGGACCTTCACCTTATACTGTGCTGATAATGGGGAAAAACAAGAGATGCACCCATCAGTTTTGAGCCCCTCACACCAAGAAAGGCCTTGAGGTGCTGGAGCGAGTGGAGAGAAGGGAACGGAGCTGGTGAGGGGCTGGAGCACAAGTGTGATGGAGCGGCTGAGGGACCTGGGGGGTTCAGCTGGAGAACAGGAGCTGAGGGGAGACCTTCTGATCTCTGAACTGCCTGAAAGGAGCTTGGAGCCAGGGGGGTCGGGCTCTGCTCCCCAGGAACAAGCGCCAGGAGCAGAGGAAACGGCCTCAGGTTGTGCCAGGGGAGGTTGAGGTTGGATGTGGGAACAATTTCGTCCCCAAAGGGCTGTGGGGCATTGGAACAGGCTGCCCAGGGCAGTGCTGGAGTCACCATCCCTGGAGGGTTGGACAGACGGACATGAGGTTCTCAGGGACATGGGGCAGTGCCAGGGGTGGGGTAACAATTGGACTCTATCTTGAGGGTCTTTTCCAACCAAAAAAATTCTATGATTCTATGACCATACCCCAAAGTCTACATAGGAGAGTCACAAAATGGTGTGTCAGGCCAGTACAGGTGGGTACCAGACTGAGCTCTGCAGCCAAGTTCTGGGCCCTGCAGCTCAAGAGAGACATGGTCCAGATATTCCCAAATTCTGCCGCAGAGGATGGAACAGCTCGCTCTGCACAGTAACAAAAGGCCAAGGGGTCAGCAATGTTCAACTGCAGCCCAAGAAATCGGAGTCAGACACTAGGAAAATCTTGGTAACGATAAGAACAATGAAGGGCTTGAAAGGATCACCCAGGGAGGATAGGGAAAGTCCATCTCTGGAGGCATTTAACAACTATGTTGGACAAATATCTGCTGGGAAAGTTTAGATAGATCTGACCCAGGAGGTCAGATTAGACAATCTATTAAGGTCCCTTCTGGTCCTGCTCTTCTTTGCTTATAACAGAAATATGACAACAGAACATATCGGCAGCAGCCCCAGAGCACATGAGCTCCCTAATATTTCCTTAATTTGGCAGAAAAGTGCTGTAAGATCCTGCGTGCTGCAGTTGCCCATTCCCACCTGGTAACTTCTCCCTCTGTTTCTGGAGGAGCAATACAGAGGTAATGCCAAAAAAAAAATGGTTTGACAGAACAAGGAAGAACAGGAGCTCAGGACTGAACCCCTTTTATGTTTTGGTTAAGCCCCGAGCAAAACATCTGTGCTTCTAAAGACAAAAAATCTCACAGATTGTCTGCTTGGCCTCACAGACTCTTACCTGTCCCTCTGCTCAGCTGGGGGCATGAGAAATCCCACCTGCATCAACCCTTCAGGCAGAAACTCCTAATTAGGGCTGGCCTTTGGGCCTTTTGGCCCAAAATCTGCGACATTCAGGGCTTCCTACCAGCTTGCCCATAGGCAGGGAGCCCACCACACCATCCTGGAGGCCACCACATGGTCCTGGAGGCCACCACATGGGAATCAAGGGGACAAATGTGTAATGATCCAGCGCTTAACCCTAAAGCCTGTGGTCACATCTAGCCCTTTGTCAAGTTGTCTTCGAAGTCCAAATAGAGGCACTGGATGCTACTGTATGACTGGAGCAATGGTGTGAGCTCCCCAAGACTATAAAAGGGACGTTTAATTTAGTCTGCTACATTATTGGAAGCACTGTGCTTCTGTAAGCATTAATTAACGGCACATCGTGTTCTGGGAGATCAGAGCAGCCAAGCAGCAAAGTGTAAACTGCAGAACCCAAAGTACCGACCTTTCTCTCAGGGTTAGAGCTTGGGCTATCAACTTCAGCAGCAAAGGGCTGGGTTTTTTTAGGAGTTCTTTCTTCCTTGCGTGTCCCCCACAGCTCCTCCCGGCTCATTCTTGTCAATGCTGCAATGCTGGGAAACTTCAAACGAAGTTTGCACTGTCCTTAAGAAACTTCAACCTAAGTTTGCACTGTCCTTAAGAAGCCCTGACAGCAGCAGCCATGGGACAGGCCAAGGATGGGATCCAACTGAAAAATAACCCCATCAAAATAAGTAATAACCTGCTGCCAGGTGTGTGATCTCTCACCCACAGTCATGGCAGAACAGGCCCAAGAACAGGCCCGAACCTTTCACTAGAAGTAGCACCTTCAATTTGTGTAAATCACCCATAAAACTAAACTCTGATGGAGGTGGAGAAGTTATGCAAGAGAACAACAACCAGTGAGAGACAGGAGAGCACAGTGAAAATACCTTAGAGCAGTTTCCCTGCTGAAAACAGGGCCTCGCAAAATGATGCTCCTTCCAGCTACCCAGGCTTTCCAAAAGGGTCTGTGATTTTTAGGGGTTCGAGGAAAGGATCACCAGACACCCTAAGGATGCATGTTTTCCTGGCAGAGCCCTCTGGGATCACAATTTGTTCCAAAAAAGAAAATCCTGTTAGAAGAAGATGGGGGATCAAAGCAGGAGCTCACACCTACATCCTGGAACACGCAGACTAAATATCTGTCCATCCAACAGAAACATGAGGTTTGCACACTTGAATGTTACACCTGTAAAATGTCTTTGGGAGAAAAACCATTCCCCTCCTATCCTGCTGAATGAATCAAACCAAAGAGAGCTCTAATAAAGGAAAATAAACTGCTCCTTTTCACAGAATCACAGAATCAGCTGGGTCAGAAAAGACCTCAGAGATCATCCAGTCCAACCCTTGGTCCAACTCCAGTCCATTGACTAGATCATGGCACTAAGTGCCATGGCCAATCTCAGTTTACAAACCTCCAGGGCCAGTGAGTCCAGCACCTCCCTGGGCAGCCATTCCAATCCTGACCACTCTCTCTGCAAAGAATTGCTTTCTAATCTCCAGCCTAAACTTAAGTTTAAGCCCCCTTGTCCCATTGCTGACTGCCTGGGAGAAGAGACCAATCCCCACCTGGCTAGAACTGCCCTTCAGGTAGTTCTAGAGAGTGCTGAGCTCAGCTCTAAGCCTCCTCTTCTCCAGACTAAACAACCCCAGCTCCCTCAGCCTCTCCCCATAGGGCTTGTGTTCAAGTCCCTTCACCAGTCTTGTTGCTCTATTCCCAGCTTAGAGATAGGCCAGGACTACCTGCTTAGCTTAGAACAGGTATTTTCTGGATACATTAACAGCTTGAGTAGGTACTTCACAACAGAAATGACCAAGAATAAAGTGTCTTTTTTTTTTCTCTCCTCAAAGTACACAAACACCATCGTGTCCTGTCCAATATTTCAGTCATTCCAAGCATGCCAGCAACCTACGCTGTTAAATGCCACTCGGCTAAATCGGGAGGGCACACTTAAGAAAAATCTGGCATTATGCAGAAATATGAACAATGAAGAAATGAACAAACAACTATCCATTCTTCAGAAATTAGCTACTATCCACTTTGTTTTCTACTTTGACAATGAGGAAAACAAGTATTTTCTTTTGTCTTAAAAGGTAGTTGCTGCCTTTGAATTCAGTAGGTACCAAAGAAAAAAGTATTTTAACGACATTTTTAAGCCATTATAAAGACCCCACAGCCCTTTCAAGACCTATTGGATAAAAGAAATGCAAGTTACCAAACCTGAAGATTCTCCACACGCTGAAATTGTCTTTATTTACACCAGTTCAGCTCTCTGGTCTCCCCACAGTCGATAATCTGCCTCGCTTACTGTGACATCCTTTCTGTCACTGTCCCTCCATCCTCCTACTCTCAGAGCTGAGATAAACATCGCCAAGGATGATGTGGAAAACAGCTCCGAAGGAAGAACACGCGACACCCAAAGCCCTGTGTAAGTCACAACTCTGGGGCTGCAAAATCTGCTTCTCTCAGACCCAGCGAGGTCCCAGCCGCCATCATTTTGAGTTATCCCAGAGCACTAACTAATGCAGACTTGTTTTACTCGGGCTTAAAGGATGGTCTGGGAGCAGAGACTGACCCTGAAATAGCTGTGGGATCGAACTCCAGCGTGAACAGCAGGGAAGGACTTTCTGACCCCTCTTGCGTTGCATTCCTCCTGGTGAAGTTATCTCGGTAGCTTCAGAGCAACCCAGGACAAACCCCCGCTGAACCTGTCCTGACAGCATCACGTCCCCCCCAGCATCAAGATATCACCAAAAAGCCAAAAATAAAACCTCCAGTGGCAATAAAAATAAGAAAAAATATCAACAAAATTGCACTTAAAACCAAAGATGGGGCAACTTGATCTGGGTGAAAATGTCCCCGCTCATGGCAGTGGTTGGACTGGATGAGCTGCGAAGGTCCCTCCCCACCCAAACTGTTTTATGATTCTGTGACATGATTAAAATTCATCGAAGCAACAGCACTTTTAAAAAATCTACTGCATTTCAAGATCTCCAGAGGCAAAGGTCACCAGTACATAGAGCGCGTCTCGCAAAGCAAAGGTCTGTGTCCTGCTGCTGTCAGGTTGTTATAAAGCCCCATGTGGTGTGTTACCCACAGCCCGGGTGGGCAGCGTGGGGTGCAGGTTGAATCCCCACCACCTGCACCTTTCCTCCAGCCTGCAGCTTGATCCCTACCCCATGGGTGCTGCCTTGGGTACCCAAAGCTTTTTCTTCCCCTACAATGAATAAAGAATGTGTCCAGACTGCAGTAGGACAGGTCTACACATTGGTGACATGATGGACACACACTGGTAAGGTAAAGGTCAGTGCCATGAAAGATTCTTGGAAGATTCAGACTAGACATGATGAAGAAATTTTTCTACACTGAGGGTGGTGAGAGCCTGGCCCAGGTTGGCCAGAGAGGTGGTGGATGAACCATCCCTGGAGACATCCCAGGCCAGGCTGGACGGGGCTCTGAGCAACCTGAGCTGGTGAAGATGTCCCTGCTCATGGCAGGGGGGGCACTGGGTGAACTTGAAATGTCCCTTCAACCCAAACTACTCTATCATTCCATGAACTTCATGCACCCTACACAGCCAAAAAGCACAACCACTGAAACACCAACTGGTGACATCCTCCTTAAGAGGATGTGTCAAGTTGGACCTCAAGAAGTTTCATTAGAGGTTGTGGTGGACTCTCAGAAGGTACAGGGAGGAGCTGAACCCCACAGGCTCCCCAAATATGTTCACAAGTGTACACAGATACAAACACGAGACCTCAGACTCAGGTTCTACAATGCCGATCTCCAGAGCAGAGCCACACGCCACATGAAACAGCTGCACCACATCAACCTGCTCCTCAGGTGCCACAACACACATGGTGCTAATGCAATGGCCATAAAGTTTTATTTTCCAAGTAGTTCGTATTCCCACCCACAGTATTTCTGGAATCTTTTCTTAAAAGAAAAAGAAACCACAGAAACGTTATTTTGTTTAAAAATAAGAAATAAGAAGTAACAGATTTATAACCAATTTCCACAGTGACTAATATAAACTCAAGTCATATTACTGTGCACAGACTCACGTACCCTCTACATAGAGCATGGGACACCTGGACACATCAAAGCCAACGCACCAACAAGAACTGATAAAAACAGCAGTGGAAAATTGTCATTAATTCCTGCACCCAAGCAGGACAAATCCTCAAGCCAGATGATTTAGGCACTCTCTTCAGAAGGAAGAGCTCAAATCCATTCTCCACCCACTTCATTTCCAAGAGGTAATATTTATACCTCTTTAGTTTCTTGTTTACCACTCTGGCACAACTTCTAGATTACCAGCAGAGCTAAAGAAAACTCAGTTATTTAATTTCCATAGACTTGACTTCATTAACTTCTGGAGAGGACTAAAGTCTGTGGCCACAAAGAAAGGGCATTTCTACATTTTTCCATTTTCTGGTCTGTTTATTACAGTTACTGAAAGAGACAGCAGTTAGATTTGTGAAATACAACAGGCTGTGTTCTAATATTCATCAAAGGCACTGAGAAAATAATCTCTATTTCTTTTCCATATAATCAAATCATACACAGACAGTAAATCCACATACTTCAGCATCACCATTCTCCTCAGACCCGCATTTGGGCCAGCGGGAAATTAGTTGGAGAATCTTTGATTGCATGGGAAGGGATCACGGTCACAGAAAACATGAAGTGATATAAACGGGGCTGAAAGGATGGGCAGCTCTGCTTCTGCAGGAATTAATTCCAGGCAGCAATACCCCTCCCAGCTTCTGAGGCAGAGACGGGCAAGAATCCACCACCTTTTGCAGATGGATGATTGTGAAAAACCCAAACCCTTGGCTAAGGTGGAGACCAGTAAAAGCACCATCACACCTTTAGACCAAAGGCTTCTGTAGGGACCCCATAAACCAGGGGTGTCAAACACATTTTCACATCAGCCTCACGATTGCATTCAAAGGGCTGAATGTAATTTTAGGACTGTATAACCATAACTACTCCTACATCTATACAGTCCTAAAACTACATTTGGCCCTCTCAAGGCAACCGCGAGGCCAATGTAGTCCCTGGTGAAAATGAGCTTGACACCCCTGCCATAAACAACAGGTTTATGCTTGTGAGGAATGTTAACAGTTTCATGGAGCTTTCTAAACTCTACCTCAACCTCTCCAAATCCACCAAGTCAACTGAGATTCCCCCATCCCAGGAAAAGACTGTGCTTCTGAGACATCTCAGCTAATTTGCGACAGCACTCAGACACATTTTGGTGGAAAAGACACAGAGACAAGAAAGCCCTTCCAATGAAACCCAGAGAGGGCTACCCAGGAGTGTTTGCAGCAACAGTGAAGATGAGGAAAGGGGCTCCCAGGACACGTGTGGGGTGTCCACGATGTCCCAGCCACATGCTCCACCATCTCAAGAAAGCACAAAGCAGTACAGTCGAGAACAGCTGCTCCCACAAGCTAAAGGAGAAAAATAAAAGGACCACGGCGCCCAACATCAACCAGCACTTTCAGGACCTGCAGAACAACACCTCTGTGGCTATTTCCACACACGGTTTGGCCAAAACACCAGCTAGATGCTCCTCTAAACCCCAAGATGCCCGGGAAACATTTCAGCAGCTATGTGATGGATTTGGATCCAGACCTAAGACCATCATTTTTGTTTTACCAGCTCAGCAGTCATCTGAACCTGTTTCCCAGTCCAGCTCCACAACAGGGGTACAATGGAAAGGCGATACTTGTCTTTTTTAAAGGCGAAGCCAGCTGGAACTACAGACCTTGCTACTCACTGAAAAACACCGTACATCTGTTCCACAGCAGCGCCGTAAAAGATTAGTAAGCGCTGGGCTAACAATCCGGAAAGGGAAAAGGACCTGCGAGAGCAGAATGTTATCACTAAGTCAATAAAGCAACACTTGTAAAAGACTGGAAAAATCCAGTGTTCTCACACAAGGCGCAGAAATGCTCCTCAGCTGATTTCTTGTCCCCCCCCAAACCCTTCTGGTGACTCCAGGAATGGGACCGTGTTGTACGGGCTGAGGGAAAAGCGGATCGAGGGGAGGAGCTGAGGACAGAGCTGCGGACTCAACCCTGTTCGTGCAGGATCATGGAGTGGACGCATGTTAGCTGATACATATGGTTTCACTTTTATGTAAAGCTTGTGTTTACATCTAATGTATCAGCGCAATTACAGCGCTGAGTCTGAGACAGCATGCTTATACATCACACAAAGGATTTTTAGGGGTGATAAAAGAGCAAGGGTCCAGCGGAGCAGCTGTTATTTCTGAGGCTGAGGATGTAAATAGCTAAAAAGCTTTGTTTTGAGGTCAGGTTCGCTAAGCGACAATTGGCTTGGTGCGTTTTGCTGCTGCACGTCCAGGATTAACCCCTCGCCCATCGCGGCGATTTAAAAGACGGAGCGATTCTGCACAAGTCAATGGGTTTGACTGAAAACACGAGACCGGTGGGAACCGCCAAGCCCCCGGTATTGTCACAGTTTCGTGTAAACAAGAGATACTGAAATGCAAAGCGAACTGCAAGCCTTTACAGCTCGTAATTTACATCCCGCCTCACGCATCAGATGACGGCGACTTCCCTACTTAACCTTTATTCTTCGTGTCACCGCCTGAAATGCTGAGGCAGAGAAAGCGGAGGCGCGATACGTTGGCATAAACACATGGGGAAAAAAAGAATAATAAAATAATAATAATAATAATAACAATTAAAAAAAAAATATCAATGTGACGGCAAACATCGGTGGGTTCTCTACCCTTGGCCAAGCCCCGTGTACCCACACTGAGGTGTTTCTTGGTCCCATATCCCTCCCCAAAAACACGGGTTGGGATCAGTCTCCCACCCGGGCTCGGTGCTGCACCAGCCAGGGGAATTTTGGGGGCTGAGGAACGAGGGTAGGCACGTTTATAAAGCCGTTTAGTGACGCTGGGCGCATGGGATGGGGTGCAGGGGCAGGTCCCCCCGGCAAACACCCCCCAGCTCTGCCCCACGGCAGACTGGAAATGCCCCTTGGCCGTGTTTTTAGAAAGAGGGAGCCGGGCTGGGGGGCTCCGGCCGCGCTGCCAGGTGGCCGAGGGACGGGCCGGAGCGCGGCAGGTGCTGCGGGGGGAACGACGAAGGGGACGACCCCCTCGGGAAGCGGGACCCCCGGTAAGCGGGGAAGAGCCTCCCCCGCCTCCCCCCCGCTTCGTCCCGTACCTCTCTCTGCGGTGGCCGGAGGGACGGGGTCTGGCCGCCCGCCCGGCTCGCACGGCGCCTCGCTGCCCTCCCCGCGGCTGGCGGCTCCCGGCGCGGCTGCGGCGGCTGCTGGGGCACTGCGGGCCCAGAACCAGCGCCGGCCTGTTTTCCAGCCGCCTCCCCCTTGGGCCCGCCCCGGCTCCGCCTCAAGACTCCCCCGCCTCCTCCAGCTCCTCCCCTGCGAGCACCGGCCTGAGGCGCCTGCGGGGACGTGGAGCCTCGACCCGCCCAAACGGCAAAGCCCCGGGGTTGATGTATCCTCGTCTCCTCCTCTAAGACAGGCCGGGGAGAGGACGGCGCTGCGGACCGCGGCATGAGCCCCCCAGACACACTGGAATGGGATATAATTATAGCGTCATTTTTTTGTTGGAAAATCTCCTCAAAATCATGAAGTCCAACCGTCCCCCCACCATTGACACTGCCCCACAGCCCTGAGGATCTCATCTCTGCAGCCAAGACAACTTCTTTCCCTTGAGGTGCCAGAGCCTGGCCCAGGCTGCCCAGAGAGGTTGTGGAGTCTCCTTCTCTGGAGACGTTCAAACGGCACTGCTGGAGTGGGATATAATTATAGAGTCATTTTTTTGTTGGAAAAGCCCCTCGACATCATGGAGTTCAAGCATAACCCACCCCTGGTACTGCCTCATGTCCTGAGAACCTCATCTCCATATGTCCAACCCTCCAGGGATGGTGACTCCACCACTGCCCTGGGCAGCCTGTTCCAATATCTGACTAAACACTCTGGGCATTAAGCCTCTGCCATGCAAACCTCTCCCGCTGGTAAAGCAAAAAGAAAAACCTCATTTCGGTGTAACAAACTGGCATTCAGAGCCCTAAAGCAGCGGGAACAGGGCTCTCCCAGCATCTGAGTTTGATGCCTTCCATGCAGCTGCAGGGTAAAACTCTTGTCTCCAAGCTGCAGCTTGGTAAACACCACGTTTTATTAAATTATAGTCTCTTTCCAAAGTAGGTTTGTCACAAGCAACATATGAAGCACGGGATGAGGATCCACCAGTGCAGCTGAAACACTCAGAAAACCCCCAGCCAACCCATTAAATGCTGACTGAAATTGTTTGGGGTTATCTAGATAAAAAGTTTGGAGAAAAGCCTGCACCTTGGATGGAAATAGTCGTGTCTGCAAGTTGCCTTCAAGCACTTTAAGTTTGTATAAAACCCGCTCAGCTGCCTGCCAGAGGTTCGCACCTGCACAACTGGGGTGAGGCTGCTGAGCCAGCTCAAACATCTGGAGAAAACGGCAAGAATAACGTGGGGATCCGATTTCCCAGCTTCAACCAGCCAGATATTAAATGATAGCTGTGCAAAATTTTCCATTGCATGTATACAGCGTTTGCAGGCCATTTTCTGCCAGACCTTGTACTCTTCTGACTGCTATTTACTGCTGTTGTCACTGCTGGAATTGATACCTGCAAAGCATCTTGAAGTCCCCAGATGCTGAAGCCACCATAGTATTTGACAACCAGTGCAGGACAACGTGCACCTTGTGGCCATACCTGTGTTGGAAATGTGGTTCCTGAGCCTCCGAGCCTTAAGGATGGGTGTCCCCATCTAGCACGGGAGCCAGCCGGAGCTGCTGGGCCAGACTGGGCATGGTGGGATGCTAACGGAGAAGAGGCAGCAGCTCTGCCCACGCACACATGCCCCACAGCCTCAACATAGGGTCTCCACCAGCCTACAGATGGAAGTGGAGCCTTGTAAATGAAAGGGCTTAAGAGAAACGAGCCATAAACCTGTTTTAACCAGATATATCCCTGTTTTAACTGGTTACTGTGTGTAGTTCTGGGCTCCCCCGTTTAAGAAGGACAAGGAATTACTGGTTGAGTCCAGATGAGGGCTATGAAGAAGATGAGGGGTGTGGAGCACCTTTTTGATGAGGAAAGACAGAGAGCTGGGTTTTTTCAGCCTGGAGAAGAGAAGCTGAGAGGGAATCTCATCAATGTTTATAAATATCTCAGGGTGGGTGTCAGAGGATGGACCAGACTCTGCTCAGTGGTGCCCAATGACAGGATGAGGAGCAATGGGCACAGACTGAAGCACAGGAGGTTCCATCTGAACATGAGGAGAAACTTCTTTCCCGTGAGGTGCCAGAGCCTGGCCCAGGCTGCCCAGAGAGGCTGTGGAGTCTCCTTCTCTGAGACATTCAAACCTGCCTGGACACGACCCTGTGTGATCTGTTCTGGTGACCCTGCGTGAGCAGGTGGGTTGGACTGGATGATCTCCAGAGGTCCCTTCAACCCCAATCAGTCTGGGGTTCTGTGATGTCTGGCAAGAGGATTTAGCAATGAGGTTGGTTATGTTGGCTGGAAAGAACAAGCCTTTCCCACTGGATTGGACAAAGTCCTCAATGATGAGGAAATAGGGTCAGTTTGATGGTCCAGCTTGGTGTGACCTACCTGGAGGAGATGGAGAGAAAGCTGGGATATGCTACTCGTGGTCCTCAGCCTTTCACAGAGCAATATCTGCCCCTGGAGCTGCTTCTAATCGAGGCTGTGTCTGTTAGCAGCCAAAGAGGAGCCGTGGTGAAGAACAGATTGGTTCTCCCTGTTCCCACAGAGAAGCTGACCCGTGAGAGATGCTCGTCATCCAGCAGCTGGGAAAGCTTGGGAGCCAATTCCTACTGAATGGCACTTCTATTTCCTCCATAGCAAATAAACAACCGTGTTCCAGGGCTTCACTAGCTCTCAGCTCCACTTGGCTGCAGTTTGAAGGATTTGAACTAAATCTAGAAAACTCCGAGTAGCTGGGCTCCCCTGGGCTCTACCCTCTTTCTCCAGTTTAAATTTGGCAATGAGAGCCCAGCCAGCTCCAAAGCCCTGGACATGCTTGCAAGAGGCTTTGAGGGTACATAGAAATGCAGTTACCTGTGGGAAAATACAGCTAAAATGCATTGCAAGCACAGTTTTAATACACTGCTTCATGCATTAAGAAAGAGGAATTGACAGATATGGGTGACATCGGTGCCATACTTGGACAGTAGCTCCAAATAAATTGGATTAAATCCTAAAATAAGCACTTTTTGTGCCTCTGACATTTGTTTTCTTAGCTTGTGGTCTGTGAACAGCTGGTCTTCTAGGTAAATCAAGCTCCCTTCCTGGGAAGAACCCATGAACCACAGATTTGTGAATGAAATGCAAAGTGAGTGATAAAAGTCCAGAGGGTGTAACCCACAAGCTGGGAAGAAAGATCTGCTTGTGCAGCACACCTGAGAAGACTGCCAAGAACTGCGAGCCAGACATCATCAGCATAAATAAAGAAAAGAGTATTATTGCCTGGAAGTTCTCTTTCTGGGAGGGTTGTGGGGTTTTTTAGCACTACAGAAAATGTCCCAAGGATGGACAGAAATAGCTCAGGTCTCGTGTCCTTCTACACGCACAAATTCGTTTGGGGAGGGAAGTCTTGCAAACTAATCAGGAGAGCTCATGGTGGGCACAAGGGAAGGTGGCCTGGACACTATATTAAGCTGTACTTCTGGGTTTGGGGTGTCTGAAGTCTTGTCAACGGGGTCTTTGGATGGATTGATCTTTTTTTCTGCCAAGAAAAATAATGATTTCATACCATTAAGTGATTGTTTTCTAGATTCCTATTGACCAACATAATGTCCCATTCCTAGAACTGCCAGGCGAGATGAGGATCAAGCCTCACATGAAGGTCTTTTTTAGGAAAATAAAGATGCCTGGAGAAGAGAGCAGGAGAGGAGATGAAAAACAGACAGCATTCAATACCCCTCCATACTCCCAAAACACCACATTCTTGACATTCAGTATTAAAAGGCTTTGCCTTTTACCATTCTCACACAACGTTTTTCATCCTCAGATTTAAAAATGCTGGTAAAAGTGCCATTATCCACTCGAAGTCAGCAATTTTCCAGTGCAAAGCCATCTGATACAAGCCACAGGGCTGTGCTTCACAATTTGCCTACTCTTGCTAAAATTCAGAGTTGGCATTAGGAGCAAAAAGCCTCATTGCATGTCCCAAGTTTGGCACATGCTCGTATCTCTTGGAGGATCCATTCACACACTTGACATCTAACAGGACCCTGGTAAGTTAAAATATAACTCAAAAGCAAACACAAAATAATTAGCTTAGAAACAGGTGTTTTTTCCGGTTTTCTAACCCAAGAATTGTTATCATTAGGACACCTGAGCACTGATTTTGGCTCCTGCTCT
Source organism: Columba livia (assembly GCF_036013475.1). Taxonomy (NCBI): domain Eukaryota; kingdom Metazoa; phylum Chordata; class Aves; order Columbiformes; family Columbidae; genus Columba; species Columba livia. The sequence continues at coordinate 3,577,871 of NC_088605.1, read as the reverse complement.
GGGTGACACATGACAGCAGAGCCACTTATGTTCCCCTAAGCAGTAAATTAAGTACAGTTTGGAAATACCCGTGTTAAATAATCACAACAGCCCAGCTGACTTTTCCATCCTCTACACTGTGTGTTTACTAGAGAGAGACGAATCCATTTTTTACCTGCAAAGCAGACAAGGCAAACTCACCGTGAAGGGCTCAGATATAACACTCTATTATCTTTCCACCCGTACGTAATACGGAATTTCCATGATTCATTCACCCACTTGAGGAACAGTTGAATAGTCAAACAAAAACATACATTCCCAGGAGAAAAAGCCAAACCACATCCGGCACAGGAGAGAGAAAACATTCTGACATAAATACAAGATCCCGCTACAAGTTTTCTCCAAAGCAAGACTTGCTGAGCATAAACACAACGGGAAAGGGCAAAGATCAAACGGTATCGCTTCTCGTTAATGTTTTTTCCCCTTTTCCTCACAATCCCCTGATGATAAGTCAATAAAAGGTTTTACCAGACTACAAAGGGAATCTGAAAGCCCAGCAGCCTCCCTTTGAAAGTATATTCAGGCTCCAGACGGCTTCAAAAGTCGCTTTAGAGAGTCTGCCCTTTGCTAAAAAGCCTTGTGACCTCCCGGTCATTCCAGCGTAGCTGCAGTAATTCATATGAATGAGTAATATATGACGTTTGCTATTCAGTCATCGTTTGACAAGCTAAGTGACAAGGGAGATCTATCACAACTGTTTCCCTTTGATGATAAACCATCCAGCTCACCTTTATGGTTAGAAATAAAATAAGACCAGGTGAGAACTACTGAAGGTGATTTCCAGAATGATGCAGCTCAAAGTAAAGTTAATTTTAATCTCCTGATAGCTATAGTCTTGAACACTTTCCTACGTGGATTCCTGGAAGGATATAGCTGCTGAGAAAAGTATCCAATCTCAACAATGGAAAAAAAGAATATATGTGTGGAAGATCCATTGCAATCCTGGAGCACTGCAACAGGCTCCCCAGGGAGGTGTCACAGCCCCAAACCCAACAGTGCTCAAGAAGAGACTGGACAACACCCTCAGACACACGGTGTGACCTGTGGGGTGTCTTGTGCAGGGACAGGAGTTGGACTCCATGATCCTCGTGGGTCCCTCCACACTCAGGACATTCTACGATTCTGTGATTCTGTAAATTGTTGTAGCGAACGTGCACCCTGAATGGCTGAAACATATAGTTATTTCTGTCTTGTATCTGCCAAGCTTCGAGTCCAAAATCCGTATTCCTACCACAACATTCTGCTAAATTTAAAAAATATTGTTCCATTTCTGTGATTTATCATAGCTGAGGTATCCCTTTGGTTTCACTTGCCTTAGGAAAACTGGAAATACTTTCCGTCATGCACACACAGACACATCCGCCAGGGGCTGTCCCGTCCTACAGCTGCGATATCTCCAAATGCCTCATTGTCCACAACATCTGGCTCGTTTGGGAAGGAGCTCTGACAACTTCTCTGCCTTACATCAGCTGGCGAGACTCCCTGGGATAGATGGGCACAACAACCTGCGTTGGTACAGCCAAGGCTGCTGTCTGTCCATACTGGTGACAAATCCTTCCCAGACCTTCAGTCCCCACCATCGCCAGGTGAGCAAGGCTGGTAGTACAAAGATCACAGCTTTTTTACACACTTTTTTCCTTTGCACCCTGCTACATCTCTCAGAAATCCTAGAGAAAGTCATCTTCAGGGGACAACAGGGAGGATGGCAGTAGCCCAGCCACACCACAAGGCAGATGCCTTTGAAAATAGGTGAAAAAATTCAAAAAGAGGCAAAAAAATGGGCCTGGCAAGGAACATCAGAACCACTGTCCTGAGTGAGAACAAAGAGCTTTCTAGGCCAGTGTGCTGCCTCCACAAGTGGAAGAACAAGATTTACCCCCTTCAGCTCCCAGTTATTTTCTGCTCAGGGACTTTGTGAGATAGACATGGTTTCTCTCTATTCAGTAACCTTCTTTGGATTTTGTTTTCATGAGCTTGCCTGTTCTCCCCATGGAAATAGTGATGATCCCAACACCCTGCAGTAAGGAGTTCCGCCAAGGAAACATATTAGTGACGCTTTCTTTGGTTTGCTTGGAGCTTGCTCCATTTCATCATAGAATCATCACAGAACATACTGAGTTGCAAGGGACCCACAAGGATCATCGAGTCCAACTCCTGTCCTTGCACAGGACACCCCACAGTTCACACCATGTGTCTGAGGGTGTTGTCCAGTCTGTTCTTGAACACTGTCAGGCTTGGGGCTGTGACACCTCCCTGGGGAGCCTGTTCCAGCATCCACCACCATTTGTGTGAAGAACCTTTTCCTAATGTCCAACCTTGATGGCCTATTTGATGCCCCCATGTTCTTATGTTGGAAGAGAGTGAACAGCTGACTTGTTTGCAAGTATCTCAGTATTTTGTACAGCTCTAACATACCCTTCTTCAGTTATCCCAGGCAAGTCCTGGCTCACCTTGTGTGCTTTCTTATGAAAGCAGTGAGGGACATTTACCCCACTTTGTCGCCAGTTCAGCATAGGTTGTGTGAAACTGCAATCACTTAAACTATTCTGAACACGAAGAATTCAGGAAATGAAAATCTGGCAGGTTCAAAGGAACAGGATTGGATGTGGAAATCTGGGAGGAGGCTTCAGCGCAGCTCCTGCCTTATCTCCCAGCAGGTAACCAAGAAAGTGCAAGCGATGGCAAATGCAGCAACAGTGGAAAAACGAAAACGACGCCAAAACACAAACAAGTCTTAGGAGTCTCTTTTTCCATCCCTAGCGCTGGCCAGGTGACAGCAGTACTTCCAGCCAATATACCCCTCTCCCAGCCAATATCTTGCTGTTTCAGACGTTGCCCCTCAAAGTGAATGATCCTGAGGGTTCTCCTGCCTCTGCCACCTTTTCCATCCCCATCTCGGCAGTCCCTGCATCCCATCCTGTGCCCGCAGGTGTCCGCTTGCAAACTGCAGCCATTCTCACTGACCAAAAAAACAAGCCTTTTGTTCCCGTCCATCCTGCTGTCTGTCTGTGCCTGTCTCTCAGCTCCTGATGACGCTGAGTTCCCCAGCCAGCCAGTACAGAGGCATCCTTTGTGTTCCACACGCGTGTACGCTGCCAAGTGCTCTGAGCCACCCTGGTACCGAGTCTCCTAAAAATAGATTGCCCCATAGATGGCCTGCAGCCTTTAAAAGCAGTGGGTCTTGAAGATAAGCCCCTCGCATAACCTGTGCAAAATGAGAAGTGAAGGCACTCCTGGGGTGAAGACTAAAGCTCTGAAGAAATAGGCCAAGTATAATAGAGAACACAGCCTCGCTACACCCATAAGCAGCAAAAGAAACTAGTGCCAAGGGGCCCAGGGAGAAGTATTATGTATAACCAGCACACAGACGTAATACAACAACTGCTGAGCCACAAGGTTTTGTTTCTTTACAACCAGCCTCTGAGTTCTGTGCATGAAGATACAGCACTGCTAGCAAAAGTAATCCAAAAGAATAACGATCTATCTAAATTATCTGAAAAAAACACTCAAATTTATCTCCTTCTTTACATAAGGATACGTATTTTGGGTATGAAATACATCCAGATAGCATTTCTCCCATCCGCAACTTGCAACACGCTCATTTACTCTTTCACGTTTTATTTTAATAACAGGGGAGTCAGGCAAGCTCGACTGATGGGCTGGTTCCCAGGGAAACCTGGGCAACTTATTTCTCTTAAATAGCAGGCACAAGTGTTCCCCGTGTTAAAACGTGCAGCCTGCTGTGACATTCACATCTCTAGGATTTAATCGCAGAAGGACAGAATCCTTTTGCCTGGCTCTGAGGTGGGGAAGGAGAAAGGTAGCAGCACAATTCAGGCGACAGGCACAGCAGGAACCTGGCACCCAAATCACTTTTGTGGAAACAGGTCTCTTGGCCTCATCCCCAAAGGAAGGGCAAAACAAGACTTCAAAAACAAAAACTGGTAAAATTAGCCAGTGTTCCTGGGAGAGAAGGGAATTGGTAATAGCAAGTGATCAAAATCTGTCACAATGTTGGACTGGCTGCCTGCTGTTTTGGGGACACATGAAGAACATAAGAAGCAGCCACACAGCTCTCCCCAGGGTCTGTCCAGCTCAGCAAGCTGCTTTGGTAGGTACAGATAAAAGGGAAAGGGTCTTGAAAAAGAAACTGGAAGATGGAGCTGAGTGTCCTCATACAGTGCTCTCTGGTAGCACTCGAGGCATCTCAAGACCTGAGATTAACCCCTCAGACAGCTGTGAAGAACATGGAATCATAGAGTAGTTTGGGTTGGAAGGGACCTTCAAGCTCCCCCAGTGCCCCCCTGCCATGAGCAGGGACATCTTCACCAGCTCAGGTTGCTCAGAGCCCCGTCCAGCCTGGCCTGGGATGTCTCCAGGGATGGTTCAGCCACCACCTCTCTGGCCAACCTGGGCCAGGCTCTCACCGCCCTCAGTGTAGCAAATTTCTTCCTCATGTTCAGTCTGAATCTCCCTCCTTTAGTTTAAAACCATCACCCCTTGTCCTATCACAACAGGCCCTGCTCAAAGGTCTGTCCCCATCTTTCTTATCAGCTCCTTTTAAGTCCAGAAAGGCTGCACTAAGGTCTTCCTGGAGCTTCTGTTCTCCAGCTGAACACCCCAACTCTCTCAGCCTGTCCTCCCAGCAGAGCTGTTCCAGCCTCGGGTCATTCCTGTGGCTCCTCTGGCCCCTCTCCAGCAGGTCCATGTGTGTCCTGTGCTGAGGACCCAGAGCTGGACCAGCACTGCAGGGGGGTCTCACCAGAGCAGAGCAGAGGGGCAGAATCCCCTCCCTCCACCTGCTGCCCACGGGGCTGGGGATGCAGCCCAGGATACGATTTGGCTTCTGGGCTGCAAGCGACATGTTCCTGCTGCACGTGCCAAGGATGCTGTTCCCAACTCCGATCACACGCCATGAGGTGCGGTGGCTTTAGTGGCTAAAGCTTGTTCTGCTTCCTGCTTTTTCAAGTTAAACAGATGAAATAAATAGATAAAACCAGTGGCCATGAGCAGGCACCCAAGGGTGGGTCAAACACATATGATATTTCTCCTCAAAACTCTTCCTGCCTCCTTTATTTTCAGCTGAGGAGAAATCTTGAGCCTGATGAGATGTTTATGCTTAGTAAATCCCAGCAGATCTCTCATCCACGTACTTGCCCATTTACCTCTTGAACCTTCTTGTATCCACAATATCCTTCAGCAAGAAGTGTAAGGCTCAGCTACCCATTGCATGAGGACCCGTCTCCATTGGTTTGTTTGGAACCTATACCCCACTAATTTAATTTGCTGACTCCTCATTCTTGTTCTGGCCGAGACACTGGACAGCCGATCCCTCACCACTCTGTCCCTGGTACACGGAATTTGCCACATCTCTCCAATGTGCTCCTTCAGTATCTAGCACCATATCCTGCTTTCACTTATCTCCTCTGAGCCAATATTCAAGCAACTTTTAACTGAGCAGGTAACAATTTGGCCTTGGAACAATTTTTCCACATATGCAATTTTTTTGTTAAAAAGAAAACAAAATATTTAAACACGTATTTTTTTTCCCCTCAGATGCTTTGAGATTTGCATGCCAGAGTTTCCAGGTACCCAATGTCCTGTAACCGAGACACTGAGCAAACAGCAGCAAACACAATCCCTGGCCTTTGTTCTGCCAGCTGGAAACCGCAGGTCGCTCTGCACCCGGACACCACCACAGACCAGAGCCTTGGAAGGAAATGATGTTCGACTGAGCAAAACCCTCCTTTCATCAGACATACTGAAAAGGGGGCTTCTATTTTTATTTTCTTTTACTGAATTGGTGGGGTTTTTTGTTCACCTTTTCTATGAGAAGGTCTCTGTCCATGCAAGTGACTCAGCTCAACAAACAGCACTGGTGATTCATTACTCCTGAATGTGCCAGCGGTGGCTGGTGACCTGCGTGGTGCTGGTCTCATCCCCACCAGGAAACAACCTTAATAAATGACACCAGCAATGTCATCTAAGTGGTGCCCAGCATGGTGGAAACTGGGCTGTAACACAAACTGCGCAGTGAATTCACTCTAGCGACAGAATTAAAACCATTTCCCTGAACTTTCCATGAATACACATAAAAATAAAAGGTTAGCAGAAGGAAATGAAATGGGCCAACCATCAAAGGTAAAAGATGATCCTTTGTGGAATTACTTGCTCGCACATCCCAGATCATCCATCTCAATTCAGCTCCAACTGGAAACTTCTTATCAGGTCATTAAAAGAAATCGAAATAGGGTACAAGGCAGTTTTCTAATGTAGTCTGAGAAATGGTGACAGCATATGAAAAAATCATTGCTCTTCTCTGTGCTCAGGCCAAATATCCGAATACCCAGCAGCTCTCCAAGTCTCAATGTTTTGGGTTGGTCTGAAAATTGCAGGTAAATTCCACATAAACAGAGAAAACTTGTCTCAAATAAAATAACTGTGATCCTATACAAACATAAATCATCAAAACAATGCTTTTTTTGATGAAACAAGCACATTAATCCCAGTTGTCCTCCCAGTTGCGATTGCCACCATATTTCAACTCTACTGTGTTATCCCTGCTACAAACCACTCAACATACCCGACATGGAAAGGTGCTTCATACGTGTACAATTTTTTCCCATTCCTGTTCAGATAATGAAATTAATCACATTAGACTCCATCTCACAGCTACAGCCCAGCCTATGGACCAGAAGACCACAACCCAGCACAATCCTATCCAAACACCGTCAGGTTTTCTTATCTCCCAGCATCCGCTTTCCCCATATCAGTGTTTTTGCAGTTGCACAAGGCAGTGTGATATACATGAGAAAAATGCTATCTAAATGCAAAAATAGATGTAACTTTAAACTTTCTTTTAGCTTAAAGACCCCCAAAATCTAGCAGAGGATCAGCTCCCTGTTGTGCATATTTCAGCCTACAAACCAGAGCCCTGCTTGTCTTAGTTACCTTCTGCTGAAACTTGCTGGTGGAGTAGGTGGATCGAAGCTGAAGGTCCCTTTAAATCCTTTGTTGTGCTTGTACAAGTGGAAAACAGCTCCTATTAAAAAAAATCTCCTCTGTTTGCCAAGCCGTGTGTAGAGATTATGAATCACTAAATGGCAGCCACGTGTCAGCAAAAGTAGCAGGAAGTGTCTTGCGTTTGACCTTTATTTATAGTAGCAGGAGCACTTTGTACATATAGTTACAATGATCTAATTATCCTTGCTCACCAAGAAAGATCAGATTGATTGCCTGCATAATATATTTTTCCATTATAAAAATATATATATAATATCTGGCTAATAGTTATCTGTCTGGAGGAACTGCGAGAAAGCCCATTCAGTGTGTCTGGAAGGCAGAGGACTTGTTTGGAGGTTTTCCTCTGGGATCCTGGTGGAATGGGGGACTTGACATCAAGATCGCTTGACAAGCCTGTGGACTGATTTTTCAACACACCTCTCTTGTTCAATAGACACCCTTGTTTCACAGAACCGAGCGGTGGTGCTTCCAAGTTTGGGAAGCAATAAAGTCCTGAACCCCCTCCTCACTGTACACAGGTAATTTGAAACATATACTTATTTTTTAGTAAATCCTACACATTGGAGAGTGTTGCTGAATCAAGACAAAGCACCTCTGGGCTGCTATCCAGAGCCTGGAGATGTGTTTGAATTACACAAGGGTGTAAGCACCATGCCTGTTTTTTTCTTGTATGCAAAAGAGCATTTTAGTACCTTTTCAGATTAAGAGCCAAGTCTAGCAGATGTGGTGAGATAAATCAATGGCTCATTGCCCTTAGAAGGGGGTTCTTTGTTTCCCCCTGTCCTCTTTGCCTCTGGACAATGGGATGGTGTTCTACCATATCTCCAAAGGGTCTGCTGCAGTGGAGGGGGGAGACCTGCATGGCCATGGGCAAGGGTGAAGGTGAGAAACAAGGCTGAGATGATCTCCATAAGGTCCACACAACCTAAGCAATAGCCATTTTTAACATCTGAGACACACACATTGGGTCCCACAACAGGGTAGGTGAGACACGCATGTTGGGACACATTAGGAGCACCCCAGAACCTCCAGCCATATGACAGAAAAGGAATCTGTTGCCCAGAAGGGATCCCATGAGCACAGATTCCTGCTAATGACAGAGGCACAGTGCCACTGCCTCCTACCCACTTTGGGCCTAGTGATCAAGGCGACCTCTCATGTCTGGCATATGGAAGAGAGCAGGAGGGCAACTAGGGTGCTGTATGGGAAAGGAGAGTGACGTAGGGTCTTGAAGTAAAATGGTTCATCCCTCAGGCTCCCCAGATCCTCACACTGATGAGAAGGGGCAGTGATCACCTTCTGCCTCTAGCCTGAGCCAACATAGAGCCAAGACTGAGCCAGGCTTTGGCCCGCTTAACCAACTGAGCCCTGCAACCAGGTCCCCACAGGTCCCACCTAGCAGGACTTAGAAGAACCAAACCCAAGACAAACAGCCGTTGTAAGCTCTGCCACCCATGGCAATATGATGCACTACCTCTCTGCAGACCGGTCGCTGAGGGATCCAGCAAGGAGACTGCAGAGGATGGTCTAACCACGCTATCGATCACCATGACCTGGCTGCCCCATGCCCACCACCCTCTACATCTGGAAGTTGAAATCTGCCAGGACTGTGCCAGTCTCTGCTGCTCCATGGTCTTTCTCTGCTCTCCACTGAGATCCTCTTCACTAGCCCCAAGGCAGAGATAAGCCAGAATCCCTCACCTGTCCAGAACCTACAGTCCATCCTGTGGACCCCACTAACCAGCTCAGTGACACCATGTTGGGCAACCCTGCTTCTTCATCAGCCTTTTTTAATTAAAGGTCTTCTAATCTTATAGTGGTCTCCATTCTGCTTTGGACCTGGGTCAGGGACGCAAGAGTTGCCTTCCCTCCACCATTGGGTCTGCCTGTCCAGTCAAACCAACCTGGCAAGAAACTGACTGCCCAGTGGTCAAATACCAGTGACACCTGAATTAGTTGGTGGCCACTCCCAGAGGTGGCATGTGTCCACAGAACCAGGCCTTTAATCATACTGTCCTTCATGGATTCCCCTTGTCCCCTTAAAATTCCTTTGTAGCTCTTTCCTACATTTCTCCTCACCCTACTCTGGTTTAAAATTGCGCTGATCGCTTACTCAGGCTGGACATGAGGAAGAAATTTTTGACACTGATGGTGATGACAACTTGGCCCAGGTTGGCCAGAGAAGTGGTGGATGAACCATCCCTGGAGACATCCCAGGCCAGGCTGGACGGGGCTCTGAGCAACCTGAGCTGGTGGAGATGTCCCTGCTCATGGCAGGGGGGGCACTGGGGGAGCTGAGAAGGTCCTTTCCAACCCAAATTGTTCCATGATTCTGTGATTCTACATTTTCTTCTCCAGGACAAGGCTGGGCTGTTGCAGAGATCCAGTCACTGCCCCACATGCTTAGCTCTTCTCTGGAAGTCCTTTCCCTGGAGGGGGTCAGCCCATATGACAGGCACACTCACATCTGTCTCCAAACAGTCCCAGCACCATCTGGATCTCACCCAGCTAGTACAAGCACTCCAGCTCTGACTCCATGTCACCACAACTGCATTCTTGGAAAGGGTGCACACACCCTGACGTTGGGTTGTTACAGCAACTGCGCTTGACATCATCACCTTTCCCCACATCCACCGCTGTCATGCAAGAGGTTGTGAAAGCCTCTTGGAACTGTCAGGCAGCTGCATATTTCAGTGCTGGGGAGAGGACTCCCGTCCAAAACCAGGAGCGCAAGGAGCAGATGTGTTATGTCTCCAGAAGAGCAGGGTCAGAGGGCAGCACAATCTGTCTAGCACAGCATGGAACGCGGAGCCACAAAGCAAAACAAACAAGGAAATGAAAGTCGTGGTCCCACAGGGATGGAGTCTGCCACCTCCATCAGCAAAAAGGAGCAGGTGCAGAGCTGGCTCTGAGGTACCTGGATATTCCCCAATGATTTCTGCACGGGGGCTTGCTGCTCTGTTACAAAATCCTTTTTTCCTGCAGGACCCATGGGACACAGCGGGGAGCAGAGTCACCGTTCAGGCCACAAACTCTCAGCAGAGTGGAGCCACCATATGGTCTCCATCCTCAAATGACTTTGGCGTCCCTGTGGGAGATGAGTCCTGGAGCTTCTTTCAAACCTCCTGTGCAGTTGCAGGCAACATGTCTCTTAATTTTGGTGGTAACCGTGGCCATTTTATAACCAGGGCAGAGTCTGGATGCCAGAATTCAAAGCTTTTTATCAGACGCCAGAAAACCTGTCATTTCTGTGTTGATGCCTTTTATCCAGCTGAGATGTTTCTAGGACAAGGGACATTGCCAGCTCACACCTTGTCATCAGGAGTGTCCTGATCTTCAGCATCCTTCCTAAAGCCCATCCTTGCAGTTGCTCAATTAGAGGCAAAGCATAGGTTTTATGATGTCACATGCACACCTGAATCCCTTGAATTTTCCAGCTCCCAGCCTGGCGGAGTTTGAAGGACTGACTTATGACTTTCAAATGTATGAGCTGGAGCGTCCCTGCAATCCCTTGAGAAGCACGTGAATTTTCAAGCAGGAATGTTTGTTTTTTCCGTAGCGCTGGCTTCTGGCTAGTGAAGCCAGGAGTGCTTCATCAGCATGAAACATTAACATCTCTTCAGCCTGCAGAAGAGAGGGCTGAGAGAGGATCTCATCAACGTTTATAAATATCTCCGGGGTGGGTGTCAAGAGGATGGACCAGACTCTGTTCAGTGGTGCCCAACGACAGGATGAGGGTCAACGGGCACAGACTGAAACACAGGAGGTTCCATCTGAACATGAGGAGAAGCTTGTTTCCTTTGAGGTGCCAGAGCCTGTCCCAGGCTGCCCAGAGAGGCTGTGGAGTCTCCTTCTCTGGACACATTCCTATGTGATCTGCTCTGGTGACCCTGTGTTAGCAGCTAGGTTGGACTGGATGATCCCCAGAGGTCCCTTCAACCTTCAACCAGTCTGGGATTCTGTGATCTCCTTCTTTTATAAAAAAGCAGGATCTCAGAGGGTTTTGGAGGCCAAGGCAGGGTCTGGAGGGCAGCTTCATAGGTAGTTATCACCAGGTCTTTGCTCCACTGAGCAACAACCAGAGGGGAAAAAGAAGGGACCTGCCCTGACTCTCAGTTGGGAAAAGCTACTACAGACCCCACACTGGATGCAAAAGAGAAACAACCCCGCAGATTCCTTCTTCCCACCATGGAAAAAGACTGTTGACCTTCCCTAGCCCCTTCAGACTCGCCCTGCATGAACAGAAAGGGGAGAGTAAAAACGAGTAGTTCGACATGCAACAGAGCTGACAATGCCCATGAGTCCATGTGGACTTTTGCCTTGAGGTCCCACGCTAGTACCAGTTGATTGCAAACTTATAAAAGCTTTCTACCTATGACTCTTCTGCCATAAAATCTGGTGGATGTTGGTCAAACACTTCTAACTAAGTTGGAGAAGGTCACAGCCTTCCATATGCAAAGGATTCTCACAGATGTTATGTTTTCTTATGAGACAAAGATAAAGTTATCCCCATGGCAGACATCCATGGAAACAAGCTCAGCAGAGACAAGGGAGCTGGGAGCAGGGACAGAAAGCCAGAGGCTTTAGCCAAGAGTGACAGGTTATTCAGGTCTGGGATGAGGTTACACCCAAGAGATGGGATGGACAGTGTGACGCAGTCATATTTCCCAACACCACCCCATTCCCAGGCCTGCTTCACACCACACAGATCCAATCAAGCTGCTTGGGAATTTTCCAGACAAACATTATGTGGATTTGTGGAACACTGAACGTTTCACAGAAAACACATTGCACCCAGCGAACCTCTGATGGAACACAGGCAGGGAGATGTTTCCACTGGATAAGACAAATTTACATCAGGAACCTGACGTGATGAGCTCCTTACAAATCAACTCCTCCACACTTCTAGGGAGCCAGGCTTGTAGATTTGCAATCAAGATCCCAGGTTGATGACCTGATGAGCTCAAGGCTTCTACAAAAGTCTCTCTTGTAGCTTTTAGTCAAATTTTGGGATAAGCTTGGCAGTTCCTGGCTCTGGGGCAACTCACTACAGGTGCAATCCCAGCTCACATCATCTCCAGGATGGTGAACTGTCCTTTGGGGAGCCCAAGGAGCCATCCAGCCAAATAACCTAAGCAGACCTAAATCTGTTTGGATTGCTTGAGGTCATTGCTCCTGTTTTCACCCTCCAGCTCATCGGCATCTTTATTTTACCAGGGAGACCAAAACAGGACACAATAGCTGGATGTGTCCCACAAGCATTGAACATAAGGAATTGTCACTTCCCTCAGCCTGCACTCTTGCTATTACAGTGTTGTTTGTGGCTCATCACTGCACAAGGCTAATGTCCAGCTTGGTGTCCACCATGATCCTCGGGGCATTTTAGGCAAGGTTTGGTGGTTTATTTTTAGCTTCCATTGCTCCGGTTGCAAGACAACACACAGAAACCCCCAACCAAAGCCAGGCCAGGCCAGCAATTTACCCTGTTTAAACCTCTGGTTGCAAACAAGGGTCTTACAGATCAACTATCCATATGACCAGTCACATTTGTTGAGCCTAAATACTTTCTCAAGTGCTCAGACCTTCCCATTTTCCTCTGTAAAATGAAGCTACGGACTTTCTCTTTACAAAAGGTCAAATAGATTCTTCACACCCCTTCAAGAAACTGCACGTGATCTAATTAACTTGGGCTATCTCCATCCTGACAAAGTCACCCGCTCCAGGAAGCAATTTCTGGTCTCCAGGCTAAATGCTGTGGGCTCTTGTCTGTACTGTCTGCCTGGAACAAACTATCAGGTTCTTTTGGGTCCCCTGGTCCTTTTGTACATAATTTTTTAATTATTTTTTTATTATTATTTTTCAATTCAAAGACCTTGTGAGAGCTGTGTCACCATCCGCCAGAGTGGTGTCTGGGTATGTGTTGAGTGCCCTTGGACAAAACTGTGGGCGTATGGACACTGCAGATGGTGCACAACATGCTGGGATAGTTGTGGAGAAGACCTTGTAGGTTGGCCAGAGCCAGTTTACAACTTGAATAGTTTAAGTCGTGATGCCCTAACGAGGCAGCAAGGCATATGGAATGAATTCACAGGCTGCGTGCAGCCCCCAACCACAGGTTCCTCAGCCCCAGCATGAGGAACATGACAAACATGGGCCAAGCACTTCTCCATGATAAGGTTATTCTCTTAGTGCCCATGATAAGCTGCAGCTCACAGATGTCACCATGCTCAGTGGCTTGCTTGTGTCACTCCAAGAACCAGTTCTCTACCCCAGGACACCCTCAGTAGCTACATTTACTGCTGGGAGGTCAAGCCCCAGCCTGGCTGTCCCAGAGGTCCTGGCAATGCACACATAGAATCATTGAATCATTTTGGTTGGAAAAGACCCTCAAGATTATGAAGTCCAACCATAACCTAACTCTGGCACTAAACCGTGTCCCTAAGAACCTCATCTCTGTGTCTTTTAAACCCCTCCAGGGATGGTGACTCCACCACTGCCTTGGGCAGCCTGTTCCAACGCCCGACAGCCCTTTCCAGGAAGAAGTTTTTCCTAATATCCAATCTAAACCTCTCTGGCGCAATTTGAGGCCATGACTTCCACTGCTGTCAGTACCTTGGCACCAGAATGCAAGCGGACTCCATCTTCTGGGATCTTTAAAGTCCAGCTTTGCAAACCTAAAAACATGTGGCACATATATGTTCTACAGGGCACCTACACACCATTACTTGTCCCGGTACCATGTGAAGTGTAGATAGACCTGGTCTTCTAGGCAGCTGGGCATCTGCCCCTCACCTCTTCTACAAGCCAAACGGTTCCCTCAGGCAGTTGCCTTCCTACCCCCAAACATGGCATTTACTCTTCTCTTCAAGTTGGCAAGCCTGTGTTACTCAAGGCCAGGCTGTTTAAACTGTTTGACTTGATGTTTTTTTGTCAAGGAGACAGCTCCAGCATGTACAGCACTTCCTCTTCTGAGGCATTTGAGGACTGAGAGCATGACCTTCGGCTGCTGTTTGGGTTCAGCAGCACAGGCAGCAATCCCAGGGTTGGGTGGGTTGAAAGAGAAAAAGCATTTTTGCTCCCCCTCCTACCTCTTCATGGATGAACTCACACCAAAGCAAGCAGGCAGCTATGAGTGCAACATGTGGCTTGGATGCTGCAAGGAAGACCTTCTCCATGAAGCCTATGGCTGAAGCAGCAAAGTGACCCAGCGCTGAGGTGAAGCCTCAGCCCATCTTCCTAGCTTGGGCAACATTTAGATTCCATACCTGACTTCCATATGACTAAAAGGGAAATGAATCCCAACGGAAAGTCTTTGCATGTTGAGTATGAAATCTTACCTACCACAAAGCACCATTTCTACCAAAGCTTTTAGGGTATTCATCTGCCGCTGAAGCTTTTCTGCTGCCTTCTATAGCAGGAGTTGTTGAGCTTTATATCAGGACAGCGTAAGCCCAAAGGTTCAGGAGAAGGTTGGAAAGATCAGGAGGGAAAGCTTTGTGTTTGGACTGACTTTGGCTCATTGGCTCAGTAGCTGGGGAGGCTGAATGCTCCCAAAGACCTTCTGGGTCAAGTGAAGGAGCAGAATACACAGCCTGACAGATGTGTTCCCTTCCAGCAGCAGAGCCCACCATGGACAAGAGAGTAATCACACAATGTAGGACGGTCTCCAGGAGGCTTTTCCTGGCAGGTATCATAAAACAAAGCAAGATTCTGTCCTTTTTGCCAAAGATGGCCGCTGATGAAAATGGAAGCAACTGCAGAAGGCCAAGTAGCACCATCTGCCATGGCAGAGCCTGACGTGCTGCAGAATGGTTTCTGGCTAAGATGTGAAAACAAATCCTTCCCTGGTCTTCCGAAAGAAAAAAAAAAAAAGAGGAAATTACCATCTTGAGAAGCACGTCTATCTTTCAGTTCCACCTCGCTTCAGCTGAATTTGTGAGGACTCAACATTTTTGCAACCCTGGCCAGACACATGTCACATGCACAATCACACACAGACATCCACATCATCCAAAGAGTTCAGACCTCACTTCGGAACTAGAGTCAAGCTCAGATTTTGAGCACAGCGTGTAGCAAAGGTGAGAACGGCAAACCATGACAGCCTTTGGACCACATTGTCAGAGCACATCAGAGTCCTTTCCTTCCCACCCTACACAAACCTCTGGTGACAATCTGGCTACTTATTTTGATACCTAACAAGAAAATGTGGCCCCAGCAGAGGAAGTGGATTTTTCTCAAACATTCAAGCCAAGATGTCCTGCCTCAGCATTGCCCAAGCAGCACATCTAAAATAAGGTGAACTCAAATGGATAGTTTAACTCATTATAAACAACTGCATTAAATCAGCCTCATGTGCCTCCTTAGTACAACTTGGCAGGACATTTTATAGCTGCTCAAGAGAAGAGAAGCCAAGTTATGACCCGATTGCTGGATCCTGGACTCCCAAGTCCTCTATTCACAGAATCCCAGAATGTCAGGGGTTGGAAGGGACCTCAAAAGCTCATCCAGTGCAGTCCCCCCATGGAGCAGGAACACCCAGATGAGGTTACACAGGAAGGTGTCCAGGCGGGTTGGAATGTCTGCAGAGAAGGAGACTCCACAACCTCCCTGGGCAGCCTGGGCCAGGCTCTGGCACCCTCACCAGGAACAAGTTTCTTCTCAAATTTAAGTGGAACCTTTTGTGTGCCAGTTTGAACCTATTACCCCTTGTTCTTTCACTGGTTGTCACCGAGAAGGGCCTGGCTCCATCCTCCTGACACTCCCCCTTTCCATATTGATCACCATGAATGAGTCCCCCCTCAGTCTCCTCTTGTCCAGCTCCAGAGCCCCAGCTCCCTCAGCCTTTCCTCACACGGGAGATGCTCCACTCCCTTCAGCATCTTGGTGGCTGCGCTGGACTCTCTGCAGCAGTTCCCTGTCCTGCTGGAACTGAGGGGCCACAACTGGACACAATATTCCAGGTGTGGTCTCCCCAGGGCAGAGCAGAGGGGCAGGAGAACCTCTCTGACCTACTGACCACCCCCTTCTAACCCACCCCAGGTACCATTGGCTTCCTGGCCACAAGGGCCCAGTGCTGGCTCATGGTCACCCTGCTGTCCCCAAGACCCCCAGGTCCCTTTCCCCTACACTGCTCTCTAATAGGTCATTCCCCAACTTACACTGGAACCTGGGGTTGTTCCTATTCATGGTGTCCCTCTCCTGATAAAACAGAAAAGTCTCAAGTATAAGAGTATTTTATGCTACCTGGTGAAACTTGCACTTGAGCACATAAAAAAACATTGTTCTGCACACTAGGTCAGTCCTTTTCCTACAGAGGCTCCTGATCTCAACTTTAAAATAAATTACATGCAACACTGTTTGATTCTACAGCTATTCCAGATTCCTTTTATTAGTCAGCTCAGTATGTGGCCCATGAGCTTCATGCCTCTGAATCCAAATAATGTCCTTTAGCTCGTAACAGGCTAATTGACACCACATTTGCAGCAAGCAGCTCCCACACTAGCCCTGCCCCAAAGCTTAATGGGTTGGAAACTTGCAGGGGTTTCTGATCTGAGCAGTGGAAGAGAGGTCTTAGAGTTTTGAGGAGAAATGTTTCCTATTAGCTCTTGGGAATCTAAGTGTTTCCTTGTCAGCTCAAGGGACAGGAGGTCTCCACAGATCTGAAGCTGGTGTGTCATGGACCTGCTGGAGATGGCCAGAGGAGCCCCAGGAATGATGCGAGGCTGGAACAGCTCTGCTGGGAGGACAGGCTGAGAGAGTTGGGGTGTTCAGCTGGAGAACAGAAGCTCCAGGGAGACCTTAGTGCAGCCTTTCTGTACTTAAAAGGGGGCAGTAAGAAAGATGGGGACAGATTTTTCAGCAGTGTCTGTTGTGACAGGACAAGACGTGACAGTTTTAAACTAAAGGAGGGGAGATTCAGGCTAGACATGAGGAAGAAATTGTTGGCCATGAGGGTGGTGAGAGCCTGGCCCAGGTTGGCCAGAGAGGTGGTGGATGAACCATCCCTGGAGACATCCCAGGCCAGGCTGGACGGGGCTCTGAGCAACCTGAGCTGGTGAAGATGTCCCTGCTCATGGCAGGGGGGGCACTGGGGGAGCTGGGAAGGTCCCTTCAACCCAAGCTGCTCTATGATTCTGTGACCCAATGGAGTACTTGGCACTGGCCTCTAGATGTAAGCACCTTCAGTGCTGATCAGTTGTGGTTTCCTGATGATGCTCAAAGGCAGCACAGGAAGCCACTGCCCACAATGGGTTGATGTTGCCCAGAGTGTGGACGCCAACAACTGAGAAAAATTATTCTTCCCCTCCAAATTTCAGCCTGTCTTTTGTACCTTCACCTCCAGCCTTCAGACCTCCAGCTGCAAATTAGCAAGATCTGCTACAACTAACCAGCTTTGTATTTTACCTTGTGGACAAAGTAATCTCTCATATCTGGCTCTCAATACAACTGGAGATGTCAACCAGGTGAGCACCTTTAGCTTGTCTCAAGCTCTCTCTGCCACCAAATGTCCTCCTTGGCCCCATGGAGGGAAGTCAGACAGGGAAGCTAATGTTAATTTGCAGCTGCAGCAAAGAAGAGACTTATCAACCGTCAAAACAATGAGTGCCAGCATCATGACTTCCCTCTTCCCTCGTGATCTGTGGGAAATGAGAGGAAACCCAGGATCTGCATGGGGAGACTCAACAGCCTGGAGCTTCCCAGGCACAGGCACCTCTTTCTTTGCCTCAATAGGTCACCCACTGGTAGCTGAAGGGAAAGTGCTAAGCCTTTAAAGGTCACCAAGTTGAGCTGGACTAGCATGGACCACAGACAGAAGTTCATGGCCCAGCTCGCTTTGGTTTCGTCCTTAAAGTAGGGTGGCAGCTTCCATCCCTGCTGATTCCCCTGTATTCATAGAATCATTTCAGCTGGAAGAGACCCTCAAGATCATTGAGTCCAACCATAACCTAACTCCAGCACTAAACCATGTGCCTAAGAACCTCATCTGCAAATCCGTTAAACCCTCCAGAAATGGAGACTCCACCACTTCCCTGGACAGCCTGTTCCAGTGCCCAACTCTTCCCCACTGAGAAGCCGGTTTTACAAGGAAATGGAAAACCTACCTCAAGCCACCAATCTTCTTGACCAAAGCACAAGTCCTATTAAAGACACCTGAAGCCAGAGATCACAACAACCTGCCTTAAAAACCAGGAGCTTGCTAACGGCATTGTGCAAACACCAACATGCTTTGAGTGTGTGGCTTCACAACACCAAGTCTTTACAGAAAAACCTGCTGAAGGTGTTGCTGCCTTCTTCATCCTTCCCCACCCATCATCTCACACTACTACTGCCTTGTCCTCTCAGTGCCAACCAGCACAACTTTCAAAACAACCACACTTGCTGCTGTTGTTGTTGTTACCTGCCTGTTTTTAGGTGGATCAGCTCCCATAACTCCATCTCTGGCTGACTGTACAGTTGACAGAGAGAAGATGGCCTGGACACAACTGGAGATGGGCCCTGGGAAGGGAGTGTATAATTCTGTTTTACTAGTACTACCATATAGAATTTTTTCATACTTAATTACCCATAGTAAATTTTTCTTCCATGAATTTATCCATTTGCTTTATGAGCTCCCATCAGTTTTCAACATCCGCAACATCCTGTTGCAAGGAGTTCCACAGCTTAATTATACATTGGGAGAAGAATCACCTCCTCTTGTTTGTTTTGGACTTGCAATTTCTGGTTTCCTGTAATTCTTGTACAGGTGAACATACTCTCCCTGTCCACCCATTCCCATACCACTCAGTTATTTACAGTCCTCTGTCATAACCTTTCTCAAATGTCTCCCTTCCAGCCTGATGAGTCCTCATCTGCTTGGTGATGTGGCAGTGACCACAGAATTTTGAGCATCTTAGTGTCCTGAGTCTTTTCCAGCTTCACTTTGTGTTCACAGCCATTTTGAAGCCAAAGAACCATCTTTCAAATGATCCCTAGAAGAGACAGCGAGCAGCTGAAGTCCCTTCCCATGAAGGTGTGTGGTGCCCATACAGGCTCAAGACAAAGGAGTTGCCAAACACATGAACATGGAAACCCATCAGGCCAAAGCAGCTTTAACAACTCTAGTAACACATTCCTTGGCCTCTCTGTATTTAAGAGGGGCCAATAAAAAAGATGGGGACAGATTTTTCAGCAGGGCCTGTTGCGATAAGACAAGGGGTGATGGTTTTAAACTAAAAGAGGGGAGATTCAGGCTGGACTTGAGGAAGAAATTGTTGTCCCTGAGGGTGGTGAGAGCCTGGCCCAGGTTGGCCAGAGAGGTGGTAGATGAACCATCCCTGAGACATCCCAGGCCAGGCTGGACGGGGCTCTGAGCAACCTGAGCTGGTGAAGATGTCCCTGCTCACGGCAGGGGGGGCTCTGGGGTGCTGGGAAGGTCCCTTCCAACCCAAACCATTCTACGATTCTTGCTTCACTGAGGACACAGAAGTCAGCACACAGTCTTTGCAAATGGCCTTGGGGGGCTGCATTTTTTTGAAAGGGAGAGAGATGTCAATATTTTTGTATTAGGCTCCAGGGATACTGGAGGGAAGAACACTAGCAGAGGAGATCTGAGTTTTTCCAGGGTAACTTCTCTGAATGAAAGCCCAGAGGATGGCTGACATGACAGCGGAGAGACCTCTGAGCAGTAGTGTCCTCCGTCAACCTCTCCTTATTCTGTTTCTACATTAGCACAGATTCTGGGCGACCCATCTCCAGCACCCACATTGCTGAGGAAGCAATGTCTTCCCTGCTCAGAGCAGAGCAGATCTCACTCATGCTTCGCTGGGCAAACATTCTTGTCTACAAAGTCAGCAGAGAGAGGAACCAGTCCCAGAGGGAAAGGCTCATTTTACAAACACCAGCACGTGAGGAACCTTTAACAGCCAAGGCAAGAGGCCCCTGGGCAGCATTGCTGAGCATGTTGATCCCAATCTAAAGCCTAGGAAGGTGGGAAATTTAGGAGGATTTTATCAAGTATTTTCTGCCCCTGATCACAGAAATCACAAACTTGAAGAGCTTCAACCATTTCACCCCTCTCCCTGCTCCTTTGTTGTGATCAGAGCACCTAAAGAGGCGATCGGAGCACAGAGCCACAATGAGTTCAGGGGTGTACAAACACCAACAGCCCTTCCTGAGAACACAGCTAAGCCTTTAAGAGGCTCAAACTGAACTACAAAAATCACCAGCAGATCCTGTTTGGGACCAGCTGGTGTTGGCTGGCAATAACAGCCTGCCTGCCATGCAAACATCCATCTGTTTCCCAGCACCTACGTGTCCTTTCCAGGCAGCATCTCACAGCTTTGGCTGTCTGGGACACCCCAGGGAGCCAGACTCATTTCTGTTGATATCACAACTACAGCAAAAGAGATGCTTAAATTGGAGACACTTCTTAATTCTAGTTTCTTTCCAATTCCTGTTCATTTAAAAACCTTGTAAGCCCAGGACTCAAGTACATATGGTCAGAGACCATCAGTAGACACCACATGGATGAAAGCAAGTACAAAGAAGAAAAAGAATGCTGGGTCATCCCAGACCTTCCATTTGGTAGCCATCACAGCACCACGGTGTTTTAAGAAGATACTTGCATCTGGGCAGGAACAACCCCAGGTTCCAGTATAAGTTGGGGAATGACCTATTAGAGAGCAGCGTAGGGGAAAGGGACCTGGGGGTCCTGGGGACAGCAGGGTGACCATGAGCCAGCACTGGGCCCTTGTGGCCAGGAAGCCAATGGTACCTGGGGTGGGTTAGAAGGGGGTGGTCAGTAGGTCAGAGAGGTTCTCCTGCCCCTCTGCTCTGCCCTGGGGAGACCACACCTGGAATATTGTGTCCAGCTGTGGCCCCTCAGTTCCAGCAGGACAGGGAACTGCTGGAGAGAGTCCAGCGCAGCCACCAAGATGCTGAAGGGAGTGGAGCATCTCCCGTGTGAGGAAAGGCTGAGGGAGCTGGGCCTCTGGAGCCTGGAGAAGAGGAGACTGAGGAGTGACCTCACTAATTTTTACAGATATATAAAGGGTGTCAGGAGGATGGAGCCAGGCTCTTCTCGGTGACAACCAGTGAAAGAACAAGGGGTAATGGGTTCAAACTGGAACACAGGAGTTTCCACTTAAATATGAGAAGAAACTTGTTCCTGGTGAGGGTGCCAGAGCCTGGCCCAGGCTGCCCAGGGAGGTTGTGGAGTCTCCTTCTCTGCAGACATTCCAACCCACCTGGACACCTTCCTGTGTAACCTCATCTGGGTGTTCCTGCTCCATGGGGGGATTGCACTGGATGAGCTTTTGAGGTCCCTTCCAATCCCTGACATCCTGTGATTGTAGGAGAGCAAGGATGTTTTAAAGAATTTCTCCCACCTGTGCTTGAACAGACAGTGCAGAAACAAGGGTCAGCCATTTGGTACAGAAAGGCAGTTGTCAGTAACAGAACATCCATGTGGTGATGAAGGTTCCAGTTGCCAAGGGCCATGGACGAGACCCGTAGCTGTGCAGACACAGCACAGAAAGCATTAGCAGGATTTTGACAGAGCACACTTTTCAGGGGCTGGGATAACATGCATGCAAGCGGAGGGGACAAATTCACTGTATCATCAGAAACAGTGGTGTCCTCAGCCTTCAAGAAAAGATACCAAGGGAGCACAGGAGGAATAAATTAGCTATGCTGGGCACCACCCAAAATCCATGAGGTCTTGTCAGACACAGGCCAAGGCTTTAGTGAACACGTGAGCTGGGTCTTGGCTTAGTGCATGCACAGAAGTGGCAATCAGATCAAGCTGGAGAGGAAAACAGAGCCAAAGGAGAGTTGTTTCAGATGGGAAAGATTAAAATGTGTTTGGGCTGTGAGGAGGAGAATCAGCGGCTGGTGGAAGGGTAAGCAAAGAGAGAGCCAAAGCAGAAGGGAGCATCAGGTGACAGGGCAAAGAGGATGGGGGAGACAGGTCTGGGGCTGCTAAAGGAAGAAATGTGCTTTTTTGCCAAAGTTATCTTGGAATAGAACAGAGCGCTCCTGTTTGGAGCCAGAACAGGGGGGCGGATGAACAAGGAAATCAGCTTTATCATGAGATATCCCGCAGCAAGAGAGCAGGGGAGGAGAAGCGACACTGGAAGGTGACCACGGCTGGTGGGATGGCCTGGGATGAGCTGCAGAGAGCCAGGCACTGAGGACAGAATTCATTTTGTCCCTTTTCAGCAATAGTCCATACCATGACTTAGCCTGGGGCCACTTTCAGCAGAGGAACTCTGTCCTTCAGGTTGTGCAATGCATTCACATGTAGCAACACAAGTCCTACCACTGGTGCCTGCAATAACATGAGGGGTGGAAGACTCATTTTCTCTGTCAGTATCGTGGTTTTCAAGAAAACAATGTTTATGTTGGCTTGGGTGTGAAGTCATGTCATGGTACAAGCGAATTTAAAAGAAAAAAAGGAGCTTAGAAAATTGGCATTGTAGTTCTGAGCCGATGGAAGAGTTGTATGTGTATCCCTGACATGAGAGGATCAGGAGACTCGTGGTGAGTAGTTGTGTTACTCATGGCTCTGCCTGGACAATGACCCAACTCATACCTTTCCTTTTCTTCAGTACTTAAAAGGAGCCTATAAAAAGGATGAGAACACACATTTTAAAAGGCCATGTTATGACAGTACAAGGGGCAATGGTTTTAAATGAGAAGAGGGGAGATTCAGGTTAGACATGAGGAAGAAATAGTTTATGCTGAGGGTGGTGAGAGCCTGGCCCAGGTTGGCCAGAGAGGTGGTGGATGAACCATCCCTGGAGACATCCCAGGCCAGGCTGGACGGGGCTCTGAGCAACCTGAGCTGGTGAAGATGTCCCTGCTCATGGCAGGGGGGGCACTGGATGAGCTTTGAAGGTCCCTTCAACCCAAACCGTTCTATGATTCCATATTCTTCATAGCTCATATGATTCCCAGATGTTCAAACACCTCTGCTCCTTCTCTGACACATGATGTGAAAACTAGTTGCCTGTCCATCAGCCATCAGAGTGTACGAAACCTCATTCGGATCAGAAATGTTGTACCTGAGCAGATCATATACCCAAAACAAGATGTAATTTTACCCTGACGAGGTTCCCAACCTAAAGAGCTGCCCCGTGAAGGAAGACACTGTCCTCAAGGACAGCACCAACTATGACATGGTCACCCTCTAGTGGCCACCACTCCCCTCAGAGACTCCTCATCTACATGAACATCCATTGCTTACTCCTTTTTAGTGAGAGGTTAACTCTAACTCAGGCACACAAAGAAACCATTGTGGAAAGTCTTGCTCCCCCCCGCCAACCATTTCCAGCAGCATTGTGTAGGCTCACAGTGCGAGGGTTCACCAGCTGTGCATTAAAAATGTAGAAGAAACCATAGAAATGAAGGTGCCCACAACCATCCCATCAGTTCCTCCTGATTGCAGCACAGCTGCCCCTATAGCAGTCAGCCCATATAGCACCAGCATCAAAAAGAGACCAGGTAGAGATCAAATTCTATTAGTAGGGGAAAAAACAGAAGTTTTGCTTGGGTGCACTTTCTTTCTATTTGTTTGGTGTTTTTTTTAATGGAATATCCTGATCCTCCAACATTTTTTTTTCTGTTCTCCACATGGGCCAACCCATCTATTTCTATATGGTGTTGTGTCAAATGAGGTGGGAATGAATACACAAGGGAGAGTTTGCTGGGGTGGAAGGCACAACACAGCTACTCAAGGACAAGAGCTCACGTCCTTCACTTCCTCAAGACAGCGGCCAGATGAAACATTACACCCCTGAGAACAACATTTCTCCCCTTGGGGTCTATGTGGGCATCTTGGGCAGCCCATGAAACCATATCCATGGTTGCTGTGTCCATTTAAAAGCTCCCCCCCACAATGCACGTTGTTCCCCAGGACACTGAAGGTTGCCCCAGTGGGATGCAGTTTCAGAACTGCTGGCTTGTGACCAAAACTGAAGCTGTACCAAATCAACCAGGAAAACAAGTGTAAATGTTTTTAAACAAAATATCCTGCGGTGACACTAAAAAACAAACACATGTTGCTTCTGTTCCAGCAAAGGAGAATTGGAACCAAACCAAAAGGCGGAAAGGAAGCCAGCAACCCAACAGGTGACAAGTAACTCAAATTTCTTGCATCACGCAGGATCCAGTCCTGTTGCAAAACCCAGTTTGATCCTTCCCTCACCAATCTCACCAGCTGTGAGTCATTTCAGAGGGCAAGAAGAGACTCCAAACTCACCAGGTCCTGCTGCAAATTCATACTGGGGGATGAGACTGAGGAGGAATGATTTACGGCAGCATATGCAATGACAACCAAGTCCTCTCCAGCCTTCCTTGAGGACAACATCAGAGCGACATTTGCCACTGGGAAGTGTATTTCCACACCCAGTGAATGTTGTAGGGGATGCCTGTTGACCATCTCACTCTAATAGCTAACGAGTAACTGAAACACAATCAAAGCAAGCAAGGTGAAGAAATCTGCTCTGGGATTTCCTGAGGTTGAAACTCCATTTGATGACCCCTAATTGCTGAGCTGTATGAGACAGAGACCAGCTAGTCCTTGCTCATCCTCTCCAGACCACCCATGAGTTTCTAAACCGCTCGTATGTCCTCCTACAGTCATCTCTTCAAACCCCAGAAGTACTTACCCACCTGTTCCTTGCAGGAGTATCACTCCAATGCTTTGCCCTCCGTGCTGCCCTTCTCTGGACCTTTCCCAGCTCCAGCTCCTCTGGATGTTGGATGCCGTATCCATGGCGCAGCGCTATTGTGACATGTCCCCTGTGTTCTTTATTCCTACATGAGAGTTCCTGACACCTCACCCATGCTGGAGATAGCATTACTCAAAGAGTTCATCTATCTAAGCAGGAAAGGCACAGAGAAAGGGACTGAGCAGCGGGGAACGTGCCTGTGGTGAGGATGGGGATGGAGAGGCTTGAACTGTCCTCCCTCCTGCCACCGTAACCTGCATGGGAAGGAGTCAACAAACATGGTTTACATCTCTGTTGCAATGAGACAGAAATAAAACAAGATCTCAAGAAGATAAGCCAGGAGCTGGGAGAGCTACTGACAGTGCAGGGGAGGGCAGGACAGTGCTTGGGCTCACATGGATGGAGGTGCCCAGGGACACGTGTGTGACCCCCCCCCCGGTGCTCTCCCTGCTACCTGAGCTGTGGTGAGCATCAGCAGGAGCTTAAACCAACAAGAACAGGTGGCTTCTGACAACCAGTGATAAGACATGGGGCAATGGATACAAACTGGAACACAAAAGGTTCCACTTAAGTATGAGAAGAAACTTCTTCATGGTGAGGGTGGCAGAGCCTGGCCCAGGCTGCCCAGGGGGGTTGTGGAGTCTCCTTCTGTGCAGACATTCCAACCCGCCTGGACACCTTCCTGTGTAACCTCATTTGGGTGTTCCTGCTCCATGGGGGGATTGCACTGGATGAGCTTTCCAGGTCCCTTCCAACCCCTGATGTTCTGTGATTCTGCCATAGGAACAGAAAAGCAAGAGAGGTCAATTCCTGTGTCTTCCTTCCTTGGGAAAAACCCTCTGCATATCACCTACCTCTGCACTGAGGATGTGGTGCCTCCAGCTGTGTCTGTCTGTGTCTCTGCCCAAGCCAATGCCACATTCGTGGTGAATCACAAGCCAGAGGTGACAACACCAGAGCCTGCGCCAGCGAGGAGGACGGGGGCCAGCACTGCCCATGGCAGGAGATCACCTGGGACCAGTCAGCGTGGAGGCCAGACCTGCACTCCTCCGTGACACCGAACTGGGGACAATCACAACCACAGCCAGTCCTTGGCTCTGTCCTCACTTCCCCGATGGGGACACAGGGATGGGTTTGTCCCTATAGTGACCAGCGCTGTTTCTCTCCTCCATCCCTCTACCAGGTGCTTTTTGCCCATCTCCTCCGCTCAGATCCCTTTTGTCTTTCCCCTCCCCACAGGGCTGGGCTGATGAAGCTGATTTGGGATCATGTGTTGCTTAGCAACACTTATTATCCCTGACAATACGCAAGTTTACTCTGGCTGCCAAAGGGAACCCGAATTAAATGAACCACCCCCATCTCTGTCACCAAGAGCTTTTAACTACATTTGCATTTCTTGCTACCCTCTCTGCATGCACACACTACAAGAGCACCTTTCCCCTCCATCACTGTCCAAAGCCCTTCTGTGGGACTGTGTCTCTACCAAGGCAGGTCCCAAATCTCTATTCTGGTTCAGCAAAACTAACAGAGATGTTACCAACACCAAGCTCCACCAGTGGGTGAAAAGAGGCTTTGGGACAGAAAGCAGCATCTCATTTCTGAGCTGTTTCCATCTTACAGGCAGCTGTGGGATGTTTACAGCCACTGATTCCAGCAACCCCTCGTACATAAACACATTCCGTAGGGACGACATTACCTGACATACCTTCTGTTGCCACTTGTTGCAGGACAGCAAGCCAAAAATGCATTCAGGTGTTGGCATCTCCTGGGATGACACAGGTTACCAAAGGGATGCAGCTTGTGAATCATTGAATCATAGAATAGTTTGGGCTGGAAATGACCTTCCCAGCTCCCCCAGTGCCCCCCCTGCCATGACAGGGACATCTTCACCAGCTCAGGGTGCTCAGAGCCCCGTCCAGCCTGGCCTGGGATGTCTCCAGGGATGGTTCATCCACCACCTCTCTGGCCAACCTGGGACAGGCTCTCACCACCCTCAGGGACAACAATTTCATACTCTTGGGGACATGGCAGAGGGTCTACAAGGATGGAGAGGTGGCCACCGAACCAGCGGATGTAGGAAGGGATGTGCCAGGCAGGAGACTCTGAGTATCTAAAGCAGCACTGAAAATGTGTATTTAGGCAACTGAATCATTGTCCGTGTGTCTCTCTGAGTCCAGAGGTGTGTCCATGCCACAGAGAGCACAAAACAATTGGACGATGAGAAGTCTGGGCTGTGCCAGCTCTGGGCTGAGAGAGCGTTGGCATCCAAGATGCCAATTCAGCAGGTTTCTGAAAACACCAGCTTCCCTTGCGAAATAACAAGCTTCACCCACGAAGGAAAGGAACGATGACAGCTCTGTTCTCCAGCAGCTGCAAGAAACAAAAGCCGTGTCAGAGCCCATTCCAGCAAGGAGGCACAGAGCTACAAATCATCCAAGAAAATGCAAAGAATTTCCTGGCATAGCCAGCACCTCTAGCATGATCCATGCTCACAAGCTAGAAATTCGAATCCTTGCGTTGTTAGATAAGATGGTATTTTAAATCACATATAAGCAGCACCAATTAGCCATCCTAATAAGCAGTACTGTAAAGTGGTGATGTGCGGAAGAGGCAGCAAATCAGACAGAAACACGTTCAGAGGGCATGAGGGGTTTTCTGAGGGAATTGCCTTGGGATGAGCCAGGGCAATGGAGAAGGGAAGGTGCTAAAGTGGTGAATTTGGGCTACAAGGAGCTTGCTTTGTAGTAGAGAACAGAGCAAAAGCCACAGAGCTGGGAGAAACACTGCTTTGGATAACACCATGTAAACACACCTCTGAGAACATCTCAGGCTTTGAGGAAGGTAAAATGAGTGTTGTAACCCTATTTCATAAGAGAAAGGAAAGCAGAGAGACTGCATGGAAAGGCAAGAGGAGGAGCGTGGATTGCAATCTGATGCTTTCTCCTTGACCTAGCCATGAGAACAAGCTCTTTCTCTTGTTGATATTCTTTGGGCTAAAAATCAAAGCATTCAAGGAGGTTTTCTGGAGGTGCATCCAGGACTTCCTGAAGGCTGCCAAAAAACCTGGAGAAGAGCTGAAATCTTCTTCTGAGCAGCAAATAAAATGCAGGTAATGCCTAAAATCCTTTTCCTTCATCTCTTATGGCTCCAGATGTCCCAGAAAACATCATCCCCTGGCTTCATCCCTGCAGGGGACCTGGGCAGCACCATGTCCCCAAGGCATGGAGATGAGCTGAAAACTTCTGCTTTTGTGGTTTTGGAGCACATCAGCACATTGCTGCTGAGCCTTTGCCATCCTTCCAGACCATTGAGGCTGCTGTGTTCTGCATCCGAACCACACCAGCTAACGTCTACCTCCTGGTCCTCGTGGTTCACTGAGCTGATCACAATCATAGAATTGTGGAATAGTTTGTGTTGAAGGGACCTTCCCAGCTCCCCCAGTGCCCCCCTGCCATGAGCAGGGACATCTTCACCAGCTCAGGTTGCTCAGAGCCCCGTCCAGCCTGGCCTGGGATGTCTCCAGGGATGGTTCATCCACCACCTCTCTGCCCAACCTGGGCCAGGCTCTCACCACCCTCAGTGTAAATTTCTTCCTCATGGCTGGCATGAATATGACCCTTGGTCACAATTGGGCACAGAGAAGCAGCCTAGGGTGTGTTTGCTGGGTGCACATAAGGAAAGGATGATTGCACAGGGTGTGCTGGGTGCACTGAGCTCCCCAGGACTCAGCATCTCTCTGGACCAGGGTTTGGATCAGGGCACCAGCTGCATCACAGGACAGGAAAGAGCCTAACTTCAGAGTTTCCTCCACTGGATCAATTAATGAAATATGCAGCACCTTAGTGAGGGAACAATAAGTCAGAGGAAACTGAGGCACAGCTAAGCTGTGCACCCCAAAGAGAGAATCCCAGACCCATGCAGCCACAGTCCCTGGCAGATGGAGACAGCACATATTGCAGTGGGTAGTCTCCAAAATGACAGCTGGGCTCTGGATCCACTTTAGATGAGCCCCCAAGCCCATGTCCCATGGCTCAGATAAAAGATTCAGGTGCTGTCCCTGCTCTTGCTGGAACTCAACAAGGCTTTGACCTGTGAACTGAGCCAAAGCCCGAAAAGAAATTACAGGAGGAAGCTGAGCAGACTCCAGGATGTCCTCTCATCCATTTTCCCCCATTTGCTGCGGTTAAAAGTAAAAGGGATGAGAGGTTTGGGATGTGTCCTGATTACCCTGCTCTGGAAAACACTTTGTTCCGCCACTGATGTTTCCTGCCCACCTACAACCAGTGGCCTCAGTGTTTGTGCTTTTGGCACAGGCCGATGAACCCGGGAGCTCAGAAAACATTCAGAGCACTGGAATGAGTAGCAGCCCTGTGTTTGGGCTGAATAGCAAAAGGAGCTTGTGTGGGTTTCCCTTTCAGAGACGGCTGAGAAAAGGTTTTGTTGCAACTCTCTGTAAGGCCAGAAGCACCAGGGATTCTTGAATTCTGATCTCTGTGCTTGTTTGTGTCTATTTAATGCCATTATTTGCTCTTTAACTGCTATAAGGCTTGAAGGAGCTCAGTGCTTGCAGAGATGACTCCCTCTGTCCCAGACTGGTGAGGTTGGGCTCTGTCATTTGGCTTGGAGACCCACGGAGGCCCCTCTGAGACTTAAACCCCTTCCCACGAAGGATATCATTGCTATGGGATTGACCCTCTGTCCTGGCCCAGACCCTCACCTTGGCAGGGTTCTCAAAGGGTTGTCTTGTACTCCAGCTTTCTTTTCCAGCCCAAACACATTGCCTGTGAGAGGAAGAGAAGCAGAAACAGGAGTGTGGATAGAGCTGTAGCTGCTGGAGACCTTCCCCTTGTCCAAAACCTCTGCCCTCAGACCACCACGTCATCCCACAGCTTCTATGTTCTCTTCAACTCTCCCAAGCATCCCAAAAGCTGTGATGGGAAATATGTGCTCGCTCCCAGCCAGCTCTGACCTTAATCTGGCACCTCATCATCTCACCCTTGGACCTGCCTGCGGTTTCCCACAGATCAGAGATCTCCAGGCTCAATGGTTTTTAACTCACTCTGTTGTGGAATGAATCAGAATCACAAAATGGTTTGGGTTGAAGGAACCTTCCCAGCTCCCCCAGTGCCCCCCCTACCATGAGCAGGGACATCTTCACCAGCTCAGGTTGCTCAGAGCCCCGTCCAGCCTGGCCTGGGATGTCTCCAGGGATGGTTCATCTACCACCTCTCTGCCCAACCTGGGCCAGGCTCTCACCACCCTCAGGGACAACAATTTCTTCTTCATGTCTAGCCTGAAATTGTCCACCTTGGCTTTACATCCCCCTCTTTATCATACAATGGGCCCCATGTACACAGTTATAACTCTTCTTGAGAGCTCCGGACCCTGCCCGCGGGCATACAGCACGTGAACACACAGGCATATTGTGCCACACAAACCCCAAAGCACCTCTGAGGTGTTCTCAGGGCCTCTGAGAACAGCTGGAGGCCAAGACAGCTCTGTCCCAATCAGTGCCACTGCACCACCAGCACTCAGTGAGAACCTCAGGCAGTTCTCAGAACCAGAGAATCACAACACATTGCCTGAAAACACTCTCATATCATGAAAATTCATCTCCTTGGGGGACCAGATCCATGGGAAGCCATGGCTGCACCAGTCCGGTGCTGGGTCTCAGATGTCCCTTGGTGTCTTCTGGCTACTGGTCCTCTACAGCCACCACTCAATGGCATAAGACACACATGAAAGAGGGATTGTCCTTAGCCATGCATGGTCTTCTACAACCCTACAGTATCAGCCATAAGCTGAACCTGCAAGGTGGCCATCCTGGCTTGGAAACTGCAGTAGTCATGGTCCCCACTGTGATTTTAGTTGAGCCACCTCTGAGTTCATTCCTGCTACGCATCCATTCTGACCATGCACTCCTCCCCAGATATAAACCAACTGGGACAGCACCTTGATTTCTGCTACTAAAGTACATCAGGTGCCTTGAAATAGAAATATCAAGTTATTCCAGGTAAGCTGCAAAGCAAAGAGTTCCAGGAAGGCTCCAGGTGATGCTGATGAGGTGGCCTCATCTTAAGCTACTGAAAGAGAAGCAGCACAAAGGAAGGGGGGGAATGGAATGGAACAGAATAAAGATAGATATTACTTAATGAGTTTTAATATTTAGTATCCAGCATCTGTCCTTGGTTAGTCTGTGAATTTAGATCTGAAAGGGCTTGGAGGGATTTTTGTGCCTCTTATTCTCATAGGTGCCAATTAATTAGATAAGCCAGCCTGAGGTGGAAGAGACTAAAGATGAAGCTGAGTAACCAAAACCAGTCTACATGGAGAGGAAAAATTAAAAAAAAAAAATAAAAATAATAATTCAGAATGAACACAGAAGTCCCAATTAAGGGAGGGAAAGTTCAACTTCAGAGTTGTAAATATGAATTATAACTGCTGAAGCGTGTAAGTCATAACTTCTGGGCATCCTCCCTCACAGCCTTGTGCCTATATTACATGGTTTGCACCTAAGGGTTGTGTTTTAAAGACAGAGGAACGTTGATGCAGCCACGTCAGTAGGAAGCCATCCATCCGCCGGCCGCCGCCACTGCACACACAGCACATCAGATGTCTCTGGGGACGTTATTCTTCCTGCCCCTGGAAATCCGACCTCGGCCAGGCAAGGCTCCAGCCAAGGGGACGTCCTGGCCCTCACTCCGCGGTCACCCGGGCTGACATCAGGATAACCCCCCTGCAGTGCAGGGAGGGCCTCCTGCTCTGCACATGCGTAACCAGGGGGGACATAACCCCACTGTGATCCTGGCCCTGGCCATCTCCTCAGAGAGGGCTCAGCGTCTCGCAGCGCCAGGCTGAGATGTGCTCCCTGCAACGCCTCACATCAGCTCCTCTTGCTGAGTGCAAAGACATGGACATGCCTTGCTCTGGCAGCGAGAGGTGGCCTTTTCTGCACATAGACCAGTCAACAAGTTGCATTTCATCACCTACTGAGCGCCATTCAACATGGCACTTCAGCCCACACTTTTAAGGCCAGGTGTCCCACTGAGTTATTTCTCTGCATCATAAAACCTCCCCTTTAGAATCATAGAATAGTTTGGGTTGAAGGGACCTCCCCAGCTCCCCCAGTGCCACCCCTGCCATGAGCAGGGACATCTTCACCAGCTCAGGTTGCTCAGAGCCCCATCCAGCCTGGCCTGGGATGTCTCCAGGGATGGTTCATCCACCACCTCTCTGGCCAACCTGGGCCAGGCTCTCACCACCCTCAGGGACAACAATTTCTTCCTCACATCCAGCCTGAATCTCCCTCCTTTAGTTTAAAACCATCACCCCTTGTCTTATTGCAAGAGGTCCTGCTCAAAAGTCTGTCCCCATGTTTCTTATCAACCCTTTTAAGCCCGGAAAGGCTGCACTAAGGTCTCCCCAGAGCTTCTCTTCTCCAGCTGAACACCCCAACTCTCTCAGCCTGTCCTCCCAGCAGAGCTGTTCCAGCCTCGGGTCATTCCTGTGGCTCCTCTGGCCCCTCTCCAGCAGGTCCATGTGTGTCCTGTGCTGAGGACCCAGAGCTGGAGGAACTAGAATATGTCCCATCCATCAGGAGAGCTCTTCACCTGCTCTCAATCCAAGGTCTGGCATTACCCCAAGGAGCATCTCTGACAGCTCTCCCAGTGCTCTCTGGAGCTCACATAACCCTGGTGAAGCAGATACTTCAGATAATGCAAATGAAAAGATGGGGGCCACCAGGCTTGTTGCAGGAACCTGTTTCCCAGCCTGCTCCTCCCCTCACTGTGTGGTACACCACTCCTCAGGATGCTGAGCATCCTTCTTCCCAGGAAATAGGGAACTTGTCACCACTGGGGAAGCCTTAGTGACCTTCTGGATGAAGCCCAGAGTGGGGAAGTTTTCACAGTGTCTCTGAAACATCCCTTTCCCATCTGCCATATAATCGCAATTTGCAATGATAACCAGTGTCACAACAGCCAGTGCTTCAAAAAAAGCCATCACGACAGCAAGGGGAGGATGTCTCTGTCTCCCAGTCCCCTCCACACAGCCCCATCAGGCAAAATCTCCACCTTCTAGAAGCCTTCTACTCACTGTCTTAAGAAACAAGGAGAAGGGGAAAGGGAAGCAAATCTCAACCCCAGGCTCACGCATTTTCACCCATCAGAAAGCAATTTTACATGATTACAGAGCTTTCTATTCTGGTCTGAAATTGCAAGTTTATTAGTTAAGAGCACACCAGTACCTCGGAATTGTGACTGCATTAGGAGAAGCACTCAAGAAGATGATGAGTGCTCATCATCTTCTGAATGAGACACTTAAGGAAACACCCACAGCAGTTATAATCTCTGCCTGTAGCATGACTTGATGTGCTCATGGTGGAAATAAGGAGAGCAGGGAACAAGTGATAAAGCTTCCAGCACAGAAAACCTCAGTATAGCAGCAAATCACAGTCATCTTTACAGAGGAGGTTCACAAGATATTGATCTGCTTTCATTGTTTAAAACCCAAAAAGGGAATCAAGTTTAAGCAAACGAAAAACACTCTTAAATCGCAGAAATTTTGAAAGATATGCAGGAAATACAGCCAGAGATTTCCATAAACAAACACAGCATAGCAAAATCATAGAATCATTTCGGTTGAAAGAGACCCCTGAGGTAGCTGAGTGCAACCGTTCCCCACCCCTGGCACTGCCCCATGTCCTGAGAACCTCATCTCCGTCTGTCCAACCCTCCAGGGATGGTGACTCCAGCACTGCCCTGGGCAGCCTGTTCCAATGCCCCACAGCCCTTTGGGGAAGAAATTGTTCCCCACATCCAACCTCAACCTCCCCTGGCACAACATGAGGCCATTTGGAGTAGTTATCCTCATTTCACAGCAACAGGGAATTATATACAAGCAAAGGCAAAGCAACAACAGATTTAGACCAAAATCCTAAGGTGCCTAAATTCCCTTGACCAAATGGCTATTCATTCAAAGGAAATAAACCTTAACAGACTACAAGTGGTTGATGTATTTACAATTTACTGAGATCACTCAGATTTACAGCAGAATCAGGGGACTGATTTTTTTTTTCTGAGCCACAAACACCTTCCTAAATTGTGGAGTAATCATTCCACTCTGTAATTTAAAATGAGTGATTAAAGAAATGGAATAAAAATAAAATCAAAGCAAATTTCAATGATGTGAAATTAAGATTACTGCCAACATCTGCTTTCTGAAAGAGAGATAATCATGAAAAGACTTTGTTTGTAAAGGAGTTTGAATGTTAGCCTGAATGCTTTTTCAAATGAAGTAGAAAAAAAAAAGCCCAATCTAGAGGAGCTTGGGCACCCCCCTCCTTCAGCAGAGACAAAATGCCACTTTCCGGGAAACCCAGCAAATTCGGACCCGTGTTCCCAGAGGATGCTCTCCCTGCAGGATCACACCCCTCCTGGGGGACCTAAAATGTTATTTCACCCAGAGCTGCGAAGCTAAATCAGGCAGAGATGAAATCACCTCCCATGCCAGATGTGCTGTTCCCTTTAATGAAGATTGTCCATCAGTGGGACCGAGGTGAGACAGGATTTATTCACCAAGTACCAGCTGTGCTGATGAACTTGTACTCACAGGGTGAAGCCCGTGTGCCCTTCACACAGCTCCCAGGTCAGACTCTGCAATCCCACCACCATCTCCCAGATTTATTTGCAAGGACAACAGATCATTTTCCTGGTCAGCACGCAGGATCCAGCCCAGTGACAGCAGCAGGGTGCAATATTTCCCGGCCAACTCCTGCTCAGTAAAACAAGAACACCTTTTAAGCAATAATTCTCAATCATCTACTGGCCGACCAGCTCCCTCTGCTGCTGCTTATTCCAACTTGACCCAAACTATTTTCAGAGATGAGAAGCCACCAGAAGCAGCTGATGAACTTAGCCAGCCTGGGGGCACAGGCTACATCTTGGGCTGAATTTGAAGACACTTCTCTTATGGGGAGAGGCTGAGGGAGCTGGGCTTGTTTAGTCTGGAGAAGAGGAGGCTTAGAGCTGAGCTCAGCACTCTCTAGAACTACCTGAAGGGCAGTTCTAGCCAGGTGGGGATTGGTCTCTTCTCCCAGGCAGTCAGCAATAGGACAAGGGGCCATGGGCTTCAACTCTGCCAGGGGAAATTGAGGCTGGAGATGAGAAAGCAATTCTTTGCAGAGAGAGTGGTCAGGCATTGGAATGGCTGCCCAGGGAGGTGCTGGACTCACCAGCCCTGGAGGTTTTTAAACTGAGATTGGCCATGGCACTTAGTGCCATGATCTAGTCAATGGACTGGAGTTGGACCGAGGATTGGACTGGATGATCTCTGAGCTCTTTTCCAGCCCAGTCGATTCTGTGAGAGAAAAGTGGGAGGAGATGGGTAAGCAGACAAGGCAGCAGTTGTGTAGCTGTTCTGAACAAGGAGTGAAGCAATTCAGGAGAAGAAAGAAGGATGCAAACCCTTTGCAGAGCAATGTCCTCCTGCTTGCTTTCCCTCTTGGCAAGCCCAGCAAACAGGCTGCGATGACAGGAGGGACAGGAGGGCCACATTCCTCTGCCAGCCCCCCAGACAGGTGAACATTTGCTCTGCCGCTCACAGAGCAATTAAAGCCTCAAACCCTGCCTGCACAGGTTTGCAAGACCTGCTCTCCCTCCATTTAAGGGCCAAAATAAGGATTAAAATGGCAAACGCAGGTGACTGCTGGCTGCGGGCACTGCAGACCTTGTGCCTTGTATGGATGAGATTCTAGCTCAGCCGTGACCTGTTCCCACCTGGACACTGAAGAGAGGGAATCAGCAGAACCAAGAGGAGAAGGAGAGCCAAGAGAGTGGGGAACGAGATGCAATGACCAGAAGGATATTTCCAAGGGCTTGTCCAAGCCAGATCCTGTCAGGGATTTTCTGCAGCCCACATCTCCTCCTCTCTTCCCCCAACCTGAACCACCACTCAGATCAGTGACAGTGGCACAAAGACTTGCCTGAGAGGGCTCCTGGGGGAAGTGTTTTTGCAGAGGAGACAAAAGAGGAAAGGAAGAACGCTTGGAGCAAGGGAAAAAGCCCCAGAGCCCTGCCTACAAGACAGATTCATGGTGCTGAATGGGGCAGAAGACCCAGAGGAGCAGCAAGATTCAGGAGGGTGAAAGAAAAGCAGAAAGAAAAGCAATGCCAGTTCCTCACTCATCCACAGCTGCAGCCAGGAAAATTCAAACCAGGACTCAGATCACAGTATTTCCTTGCCAGGGGTGCAGAGCCTAATGTGAATTAAGATGGATGGTGAAAAAATTTAGCCTAGCACAGGTCTATCAGTCATCTCATCAAGTTATAGAATCATAGAATAGAATCACAGAACAGTTTGGGTTGAAGGGACCTTTCCAGCTCCCCCAGTGCCCCCCCTGCCATGAGCAGGAACATCTTCACCAGCTCAGGTTGCTCAGAGCCCCGTCCAGCCTGGCCTGGGATGTCTCCAGGGACGGTTCATCCACCACCTCTCTGGCCAACCTGGGCCAGGCTCTCACCACCCTCAGCATAAACAATTTCTTCCTCTTGTCTAACCTGAATCTCCCCTCTTCTCATTTAAAACCATCACCCCTTGTCCTACCACAACCCACTCTGCTGAAAAGTCTGTCCCCATCTTTCTTATAGGCCCCTTTAAGTTCTGTTTGAGGGGACATTGAAATAGCATTGCCACAGGCACACTGAGAACTGCTAATGAGTCCATCTCTGCCTCAGGTAACAAGATCTGCTCCCGACAGCAACCACAGACACCCATTATCAGGGATGAGGAGGAGCCAATTTTAGGATGTTCCACTTTTTGCTCATAGCCAGAGGGCTGCCAGCTGCTGGATGCATCTAATCTTATTGGCAATTTAGCTCCTGGCTTATTGACTTTATCTTTGCTTCCACTGGAAACTTCTGATGGAACTTCATGATTGTGATGCACAAATTCACGCTCCAACACCACAGCCTGGACCATTACCGCAGCAGGAGGAAGATACGGGTGAGAAAACTCATCATCTGCATTTCACACCATTGATATTTCAGAAAATCCTGCCTGGAACGGTAGCAACTAGTCAGGATTGCTTATCTGCTGGCTCTGCCTGCCTTTAAGTGGAGCAATTTGATGATGTAATCCCAATAACCCTGGCAATAGCTTAAGAGTCATAAATCATTGACAATAAGTTAATCACTTGAGCTAATAGCTAAGACAAGGAAGACATTGTTCTAAAATGAAGCAAAATTTGCCAGTGACAAATAAACCAAACATATTTCTCCTGATTGCTTACTGCTGTTGGTGTCGACAGGAGAGCAATCGCAAGAGATTTGCAATGAAATCTCTGTTTCTCTTCTCATCAGGCCGGGGAACACTAAAGCAGCTTTTAAAGTAATACCCAATTTAAGACCTTATGTCACCAGGTCATTCAGGAGGAAGATTTTGCAAAAGAAAAAGTCCTCATTTATCACATCACTTTACAGCCTTGAGTCAAATTTCACCCGCGGATGTGACAATGTTGTAAATGCAGCAGGATGCTGAACCTCCCGCTGCCCCTTCTCTCCTGGAGGAGCATGGAGTTACCCCTCTCCTCAAAGAATACAATAGGATGATTTGTTTCCAAGTATGTACTTGCACAAAAAAGTTCAATGAATTAGCTGTGCCTTCCTCCATGTGCTTTGAAACTTGACCGGGCTGACAAAGAATTTGCTTCCTGGAAACGTATTTGAGGGTGTTTTCGGAAGTCACCAGATGGAAAGCTGAGCCAGAGGGTTACTTTGCTCCTGCACCAGCACATTTAGTCCTCTTCAGCAACACAAACTGCACGGCCACAGCTCTGGTGCAGGTGTCTGAGAACTCCCCCCAAATTCTGGCCAGAAATTCCTCCAGGAATTCACTTCTCAATGAACAAAGAGTCATTTACTCCCACCTCCCCACATCACACTCACTTGGATGGATTTACTCTATTTCTTTACCAAGCTGAAAAGCCCTGGCCTGCCTAATGCTCCTCTTCCAGAAGTCCTGCCAGACCTTTGCCTTGTTCACAGGACCATAAGGATCCAGGATATCTGACTGTGGAGCTGCAGGAGACCTGTGTCCTTCTGGACCAGCAACCAGAGGACAGACAGGATATTTTAACCCTGAGGGTGGTGAGAGCCTGGCCCAGGTTGGCCAGAGAGGTGGTGGATGAACCATCCCTGGAGACATCCCAGGCCAGGCTGGACGGGGCTCTGAGCAACCTGAGCTGCTGAAGATGTCCCTGTTCAGGGAAGGGGTTGGACCGGATGAGCTTGGAAGGTCCCTTCCAACCCGAACTGTTCTATAACTCTATCCCCAGTCACATCAAACAGCACTCAGCACTTACACTTCAGCAGCTGAAATGATCCGTGTAGGATGGGGACCATCAGGAGAAAACAGAGGGCAAGGAAAGGCTGGGAAGGTGGTGGGAGAGTCGGTGGGACACCTGGTTATCTTGTAGGTGCTGTGATTTTCCTCCCTAGGAGCACAGATTAGTGGGTTATTTACTGGTGGATTTGTTCAGAAATCTAGGTGAATGCCTCACCATAGTTCGCATCCTCTCCTGCAAATAGTCATTCTTTCAAAGCAAAAGAAAATCAAGAACCACCTGACTTGGTGTATCAGGGCAACTGTACCTCCCTGAAGCCAGCAACCTTGTAAACAGGGTATCAGAAGTCAGGCAGATGGAGATGACCTTGTCACTCCCACATGCTTCCATAGCTGTTTGGGCCATGACCAAACACCAGGTTTCATAAAGACAAAGAAAACCCATCACTGGGAGGAGTGGAAGGACTCCTGTCCTCACCCTGAGCTCTTTGTGAGTTTTTTCTACATTTTCTCACTGCAGAGCCCTAATTAACCACAGATGAACAGACCTCCCAGGCTAAACATGCCTGAAGTTAGTACAGGAGAGGGACCAGCATTCCCTATTCCCAGCCCTCAGACAGAACCAGGTGGGCCAGTCAAAAATAAAAGGTTTCATCATGTGAACTTCCCAGAGGAAGCAAGTTTTCTCCTGGAAAGAACAGAAATTGTGTGTGGCAGGAGCAAGTGGCTCCGTGGGGGCTGCCTGGGCAGGAAGGAAGATGTTTTGATTTATTCTAGGTGTGAAACTTGGCCAGGGAAACTTGCCAGGTGTTTATATTGGCTCCACTTCATCACCAGGCTGTGCTTCCAGTGGGAACTTTGCTTCTCAAAGCTGGATCTCTTCATATCCATAACCAGGAGAAGAGGGGACAGCCAGCAACAAGGTCTGGCTTACCCAGGGGTAAGGTTGGTAGAGGGGCTTAGGTTAGGCTTAACTCAGCCTCCACCAGCATCTGGCAAGGATCTCAGATGTCTTCCCCCAAGTCAGCCTCAACGCCACCCATCCCTGCCAGCTCCATAGTGCTGCAGATAAAACCAAGAACCCAACTTGCCATCAGCGCTTTGGTGCAATGAATTTTCCCAGCGAGGCAGATCACAGCAAAGACCTACAAACCAGGGTGTGAGAATCATAGAATCACAGAACAGTTTGGGTTGAAGGGACCTTCCCAGCTCCCCCAGTGCCCCCCCTGCCATGAGCAGGGACATCTTCACCAGCTCAGGGTGCTCAGAGCCCCGTCCAGCCTGGCCTGGGATGTCTCCAGGGATGGTTCATCCACCACCTCTCTGGCCAACCTGGGCCAGGCTCTCACCACCCTCAGGGCAACAATTTCTTCCTCATGTCCAGCCTCAATCTCCCTCCTTTAGTTTAAAACCATCACCCCTTGTCCTGTCACAACAGACCCTGATGAAAAGTCTCTCTCCATCTTTCTTATCAGCCCCTTTTAAGCACTAAAAGGCTACAATAAGGTCTCCCTGGAGCTTCTCTTCTCCAGCTGAACACCCCAACTCTCCCAGCTTGTCCTCCCAGCAGAGCTGTTCCAGCCTCAGATCATTCCTGTGGCTCCTCTGGCCCCTCTCCAGCAGGTCCATGTGTGTCCTGTGCTGAGGACCCAGAGCTGGACCAGCACTGCAGGGGGGTCTCACCAGAGTGGAGCAGAAGCCAGATCTGTGGCAGCTGGAGGCGTCGGGGTGACCGGCCTTTGGTCAGACACAGTTCAACAACTTCCCACAGATGGGGCCAATTCCGATCAAGGCTTTGTGCTTCTGGATGGCATGAAATTGGGTCAGAGGACAGCCAACAGCCTTCCCATTCTGCAGGAACTGGAAGGTCCCAAGATAACCTGGCACAAGCTGAAAGCAGATAAAAGGAAATGCTATTTCACACCACTCACAAAGATGATGCAACTTGTTGCCAACAAATCTCTCCATGTTAGATCCACTGTAAGTGATGGGAAATC
Source organism: Columba livia (assembly GCF_036013475.1). Lineage (NCBI taxonomy): Eukaryota > Metazoa > Chordata > Aves > Columbiformes > Columbidae > Columba > Columba livia. Next base: position 3,537,763 of record NC_088605.1, on the reverse strand, counting down.
AAGCAGATTGTGTTCTGGCTCAATACTCACACTTATCTGAATGTAAAGGGTTTCCTTCCCCTCCCAGGATGCAAAGGCACCACTTGTGCTGTTTTAACTCTTCCCTTTCCCCATCTCTTTTTGCATGCTCTCACAGAGGTGGGACACCCGGTAGCATCACCTCCTCCCTCAACTTGTGTTGCTGTCTCACCATGTCTTCTCATATGTGTGTTTCAAAGAGGCATGTGCAGGAATCAAGCCTGCAACCCGGGATTTGGAAGGCTAGAGGACTGCAGAGGGTGCACATGTCTAAATCTAGACCAGTTTCACCCATGCAGGCTGAAGTGGATGAGAGGAGGGGGCTTCTGGTGCAAACAATACCAAGAATCATGCTCTGGATCCTCTCACAGGGCACACTGATTTACACCAAAAGCAACACAGGATTCTGCATGTCTCCCATTACTTCTCATCCTGTCACTCCAGCATCTCCTTCACCAAGGATTTCCTTCACCATTAAGGGTAAGGACCAAGGACAAGCCTACCTTAGACTCACCCCTACACACTGAAGTTGTCCAAGCTCTTCTTCCTGCCTCCCTTGCCACTTCAGGCATGCTCACCCTCTGCACATCACTTCAGCATCCACATCTCTTCACCACTACAAGAGGTGACAAGTTGACAGAGCAAATGACTCTTGACTTTGCTCCAGACCAAGCACAGCCCTTTCCTTGGGATGAGACCAAGTGTGCTGAGTGTACAAAAAACATCCTGTATTTCCCTGGCACCTGTGTCTAGTGAGGCCTTCAAGAGGAAATTTAAGTACAGTCTTCAGCTATGAATGTTCTTGGTTTCATGGCTCAAAGTCAGACCTTTATTGTCATGAAAAGGATACTGTGAGTACTGTCACTTCCACACACCGTTGGGAAACAGACCTTGCCATGAACTAGCTCTCACTTTCCCTGGAGTATTAACCCGTGTGTTGCTTTTAAGGCATTTAGAATTATAGAACCATTTTGGTTGGAAAAGACCCTTAAGATCATCAAGTACAACCATTAACCCACTCCTGGCACTGACCCATGTCCCTGAGAACCTCACCTCTGTCTGTCCAACCCTCCAGGGATGGTGACTCCAGCACTGCCCTGGGCAGCCTGTTCCAATGCCCCACAGCCCTTTGGGGAAGAAATTGTTCCCAGATCCAACCTCAACCTCCCCTGACGCAACTTGAGGCCGTTTCCTCTGCTCCTGGCGCTTGTTCCTGGGGAGCAGAGCCCGACCCCCCTGGCTCCAAGCTCCTTTCAGGCAGTTCAGAGATCAGAAGGTCTCCCCTCAGCTCCTGTTCTCCAGCTGAACCCCCCAGGTCCCTCAGCCGCTCCCATCACACTGGTGCTCCAGCCCCTTCCCCAGCTCTGTTTCCTTCTCCGAGCAGTCCTGTCTCTAAGCTGCTACCTAACAGAACTACAAAGACACATGCTTTGACAAAGACCCAGGCCACCAAATCCACCTGCTTGGGTCCTGATGCCTCCTTCCAAGGCACACACAAGAAACTGCATGAACAAAATAGACTCCATGGCCAAGATCCACATGCAGCTGAGCCAACGTATCTGCAGAGACAAAGAGCCTCAGCTAATTCATTCCTCCCTGCTTCTCCCCAGCCATGTGGTCCTACCCACCCAGCTCCCACTCACACACTGACACAGCACCAAGCACAAAGACAAGCCAGTTGTTGTCTGTGTCATTACAGATCCCATCTCTTGGGGACATGGGAGGATGTTTTGTAAGGGCATGTGATAGTATGGCTTATCATGAAAAGATTTTCCCTTCTCAGGGAGCTCATTTGCTGAAACATTCAGCCACATTGCCACACATCCCAGTACAACTCCCTCATATATCACCTGTCAAACACCAGGATTGTCACTTCTAGGACAACACAACCCCAGGTTTCATGCTGTTGAACATGTATCTTGCACAACCAGGCTGCTTTGCATTTGTGGAGAGCTTTTCTAATTCGAGAAAAACAAAACACAAAGCTAATTTCTAACCCAATTCTTGAACCCTCCTGAGCATATGGTGGCTTCAGCATCCTTGAACGGGACCTACAACCTGGGTCCAGAAATTGTTCACTATCTTATGTCAGGTGGCTACCAGCAGCACAGGGCAAACTGCACAAGAGAAGAGCTGCTGAAGAACCCATCCCAAAGGACTCGTCATCAGGACAGGCATCAACGAAGCCTCAGCTCCCCAGGAAAGCACCTGGCAGCCCTCTCCCTGGAGAGAGGGGAGATGAAAGCACCCAGGTGCACAAGCAGGCAGCTGCAAGGAGCCCCAGAGCTTGTTCTCACACAACGTGCTGTGTTCCCAGAGCAGGGTCAGGGTGGTGTAATCCACCCCAAAAGCACCCAGGTAATTACGTAGGTCTCTGGCTCTTTGGTTGGGTCATATCTTGGATGTCTGCCATAAATCCTCACCACTCTGACTTGTACAAGCAGGTATCTAATCTGGTTGAGGGTGTCCCTGCTCATTGCACAGGGAGTAGAACAAATGACCTTCGAAGGTCCCTTGCAACCCAAACCATTCCATGATTCTACACCAAGAAATAGAGAGAAGCAGGATGAGCTTGTTTTGGAAATCCTTCAGGCGGCACTTCCCTTCAAATCAAGAGGCTGCATTTTCCTGATGAGCTCTCATTGCTATGATTTTGCAATAAGACATTCAGCAGCAGACCTCCTCATGGGGATCCCGTTAGCAAAGGCTGCATCTGAGGGTGGTAAAATACTGAAACAGGTTGGCCAGAGAGGTGGTAGATGAACCATCCCTGGAGACATCCCAGGCCAGGCTGGACGGGGCTCTGAGCAACCTGAGCTGGTGAAGATGTCCCTGCTCATGGCAGGGGGGACACTGGGTGAACTTGAAATGTCCCTTCAACCCAAACTACTCTATGATCTGCCCCATCAGCCCCTACATCACCTGCTGGAGTCAGAGCTTCTCCCTGGTCACCAGGTAAAGCTCGAGGTGAGGAACTTCCTGTCCACCCAGCTCTGCATCCCACCTCATCACCAAACCCAAGCTCCTGACCAGGTGCTTGAGCTCTCTTTCCGACAGGACCTGTCTGAGCACGCTTTGCACATGGCTCGGGGTGATGGCTGGTGTTTTGTAGGAATTAACCTCAAACACAGGCAAGAAGTTTGAAAGAAAAATGCAAGATTAAATATCAAAGCTAAACCTGGTAAAAACAGAACCCTGAAGGGACAAAATCCCCAGCCTCAAAGCTGTTTACACATCTCAAGTTCCTGGTGTTTTTTTGACAAATCTTATCTCAATCCTGCCCAGCTTTCCTCACTATTTCCAAACATTGCTTCCTCACTGTGCAAGCCTTGCTCCCACCACGCTAATCCTCCGCTTTCCTGCTGCATTTCTTAGTTCTACCAAGAATGCTTTTCCCCCAGACCACCTTCCCCAACAGCTAATCTAACTACATCCCCATGGTGCATCTTCGCCATCTTCCTTGATGTTGGTCCCAAATTATCTGAACCACCGAGGGTCTGAAGGACTCACCCCAGATGCAGTGGGCCTCTCCTTCAGTTACCCAAAGCCCTGGGACAACCACCAGCTCACCCAAGCAAATCATCATTCTTTATCCAGCACACACACAAATCTACACAGAAATAAGACCCTTGATTCTTTATCCATCACACACACAAACCTAGACAAAAATAAGACCCTTGTGCATTTCACAGACTGGTTGGTGTTGGAAGAGACCTCTGGAGATCATCCAGTCCAACCCACCTGCTCACACAGGGTCACCAGAGCAGATCACCCAGGTCGTGTCCAGGGGGGTTTGAATGTCTCAGAGAAGGAGACTCCACAACCACTCTGGGCAGCCTGGGCCAGGCTCTGGCACCTCACAGGAAACAAGTTTCTCCTCATATTCAGATGGAACCTCCTGTGTTTCAGTCTGTGCCTATTGCCCCTCATCCTGTCATTGGGCACCACTGAACAGAGTCTGGTCCATCCTCTGACACCCACCCTGAGATATTGATCAGCATTGATGAGATTCCCTCTCAGCTTCTCTTCTCCAGGCTGAACAAACCCAGCTCACTGTCTTTCCTCACCAAAAAGGTGGTTCATCCTCTTAACAACCACCTTTATGTTATTTCTAAGCATGAGTAAGATTTCTCCAGCTCACCATGTATTGAGTATCTTGTGGTTTCAGGGCAGAGCTTCCATAAGGTCTCCAGGACCCCCCTTCCCTTCCCACAGCTGCTCTGCCCTGACACGGGCTGGGTGACCCTTGCTCTCCCCTCAGCCTCTGGCTTCTGCAATCTCCTTGTCAGAGGTGGGATTCAGCTGCCAGATTGTGACACCTCAACACATGCATCTTGATGTTGGACATTGATGAGAGGCAACGGAGGAGTCTCAAATGCCACCAAGTGCCTGTTTTCAGGCCAAAGTAAGCCTGGGTGCCAGCTTTTGGAGAAGCCTCTTCTCCAGTCACACCCAGCAGGTTCTTCACCTGATCTGCTGCTCCAGCTTGGATCTTGCACTGCATTGGGTGTGAGCCACGTTTTCTGCTTACCCAAACTGTCTGGATAATGGCTTATCCAAGATCAACACTCCCCAGAAACAGCCCCTGCACCAGGGGCAGGAACATCTCCCATAACATCCAGGTGACTTCCCCATGTAGAGAAAACAAGTGCCCCATGTTTAACATGGAGTTTGCAGACTGCTGGGGGTAGATAATGAACCCCCAGTATGGGACAGATCTCAGATGCCACACACAGATCATGCCAGGGCTCAAACCATCGATGGAGATACTTCCATGCAGGAACCGTTCCTGTCTCTGCTCCCTTTAGAATTTATTATGGCATGATCCACATTTCCTCTGCAAAGAGCAGTTCCCATCCCAAACACACCTGTCAAGGCAGATAAGGGCTGTTTATACAACAAGATATTTTTCATTTATGTGCACTACCTTACACAAACAACCCATCTCAGTCCCCACACTACAATGGTGTCATGGGTAACAGAGAAAATGGCTACATCCCTTTGAAAACTTCAACTAGGAATTATTCAGTTAAGAATTATTTCAATAGAAAAAGTAGGGGACAGAGAATGACCACAGAAGACAAGAGACCCCCCAGGGATGGTGTGGTCAGCATGCTGGGCTCTGTCCTTGCCACAACATAAGAGCTTTTAGGACATTGCAATGGCCATGGTTTACAAGCCATGTACACAAGGCACAGCATCAGGATTCCAAGAGCTCAAGGACCATAACTGGAGTCAGGTTTTTCCAAGGAATTCCTAGGCCACCTTTTCAGTACCAAAAATCAGATAGAGCATGCTGAGCTTTTTTACCCAAGATCCCTCACTTGGGACACAAAGGGGCAGATCCAGACCCTACACTCAACACCAAAATCTACTGTGGCCTTTGCAATTATTTTATACTGTGTCCAGCTCAGGGGTCCTCAGCACAGGACACACATGGACCTGCTGGAGAGGGGCCAGAGGAGCCACAGAAATGACCCGAGGCTGGAACAGCTCTGCTGGGAGGACAGGCTGAGAGAGTTGGGTGTTCAGCTGGAGAACAGAAGCTCTGGGGAGACCTCAGTGTGGCCTTTCCAGGTTTAAAAGGGGCCAATGAGAAAGATGGGGACAGACTTTTCAGCAGGGCCTGTTGTGATAGGACAAGGGGTGATGGTTTTAAACTAAAGGAGGGAGATTGAGGCTGGACATGAGGAAGAAATTGTTGTCCCTGAGGGTGGTGAGAGCCTGGCCCAGGTTGGCCAGAGAGGTGGTGGATGAACCATCGTGGTTTAAAACCTGGAGACATCCCAGGCCAGGCTGGATGGGGCTCTGAGCAAACTGAGCTGGTGATTTTTCAGAAAAAGTCTTCATAGAAAGGGCTGTCAGACATTGGAACAGGCTGCCCAGGGCAGTGGTGGCGTCACCATCCCTGCAGGTGTTTAAAAGGCATTTAGACGAGGTTCTTCACAACATGGTTTAGTGCTAGAGTTAGGTTAGGTTATGGTTGGACTCTGTGAACCTGACCGTCTCATCTAACTGAAATAATCCTACGATTCTAAGATGCCCCTGCTCATGGCAGGAGGTTGGACTGGATGAGCTTTGAAGGTCCTTTACAACCCGAACTATTGCATGATTGTCGCCATCATGACTAAGAAAAATCCTACTGCCAGCAGAGAAATACTCAAAACTACCAAATGCCTCCACTTACCTAAAAAAGGAGTTTGGTAAAGATACAAGAGATGCTGTTGTAGCATCCCCTGGCTTTCCAGCCCACTTCCAGTGCAAGCAAGGACCCTGTTGAAGAGGACAGGAGTTAAATCCAAGTCTGTATCCCTGAGAAAGCTATTTTTCACAGTGTCTGCTCAAGCCAGGATGTTCTGGAATTAAAGCCCCACATGCAGGTACCGTTCAGCACAGTCTTGCTTCATGCCCAATACAAAGTGTTTGTCCAAGTGCTGCCAGCACACCTCATCCAGAGGAAATCATTCGGGGATTAAGCTGGCACATGTGTAGCAGAGACATGATGAAACAAGCACCAGAAAAGCCACGGCCAGCAAGGAGAGCCTTGAAGAATCCTCCAGCCTGGCAAGGAAATACAAGTTCAGACAAAGGCAATCAATAAAGAAAAAAAAACTCTACCGTCTTTTAGGAGCCCTGAAATAAAAATCCCAGCAGAAAAGATTTGTACATGACATTCCAAACCCCAGCGCTGCTTTTTGTGGGAGCAGAGAGACAGTTTCTCTCCCAAGGGGAATAAGCGTGGCTCTGCCAGAGGCAGCAGAGCTACCATGAGAAATACAGTGGCCCCTGACTTCCACCTGGTGACTTTCTTTTCACATCACAGCACATTTCCAGAGATTAAAAGATGACTATGCTTTGTTTGATAATTATCCTCTACTAGCAACTACTCTTCAGCTCCGCTTATTATTCTGACATGTCTATTGTGCTCTTTTGATCTCCACCTTTGCAATGACGCTGTGGATAATAATTTCCAACAAAGGATTAAATATTTTGATGTCTCCACAAGTAGCATCTGCTGTCAACGCGGCTCAGAGGCAGCTGCAGCACCTCATAGCCCTTATGCTTGGCTTGGGATGTCTCCAGGGATGGGGCATCCACCACCTCCCTGGGCAATCTGGGCCAGGCTCTCACCACCCTCAGGGCAGTAATCATGGAATCACAGAACCACTTTGGTTGGAAAAGCCCCCCAAGATCATCAAATCCAACCATTAACCCACCTTCAGCAATACCCCATGCCCATGAGAACCTCACCTCTGCCTGTCCAACCCTCCAGGGATGGTGACTCCAGCACTGCCCTGGGCAGCCTGTTCCAATGCCCCACAGCCCTTTGGGGAAGAAATTGTTCCCACATCCAACCTCAACCTCCCCTGGCGCAACTTGAGGCCGTTTCCTCTGCTCCTGGTGCTTGTTCCTGGGGAGCAGAGCCCGACCCCCCTGGCTCCAAGCTCCTTTCAGACAGTTCAGAGATCAGAAGGTCTCCCCTCAGCTCCTGTTCTCCTGCTGAACCCCCCAGGTCCCTCAGCCGCTCCCATCACACTTGTGCTCCAGACCACTCACCAGATGCTGTAGACTCTTACGCTTCAGTCCGAGTTCGCACATGTGCATTCAAGATACATGAAAACCAAGTCCCAGCACAGCTAACAAGAAGCTAATGGGGAAGCTAGAAACCACTAATCTTCTAAGACACCTCAACAGAAAGACTAAATGGCCCCAGGTTGAGCTTAAATAGAGCTCCAAGGCCCATGGGTGGGGTGGAGACCACAGGTGAGGCTGATCATGGCCATTAAGGCTGATTAGTGCCCTCAGAGCCCTGATACCAAGAATGTCTCTGATGGCACAAGACATCTGTGTGTGGACAGCTGAACGGAACCTCATTCCTGGGGAATTACAACTATTCATGTAGCTGCACTTCACCTCAGAAATGCTCAGATATCTTGTTTTCCCATATTTTAAACACCACCCTTCATTTCTGCTGTCTATCTCACTTATTTCAGCAGTGGTTTGCTTCAACATCCCCCACCTTCCAACTCCAGGGCTCACATAGTGTCTGCTTAGTGAAGTGTTGGAGACCCTGGAGCAAGTGGTGCCTTGTTAGTCCAGAAGACGTCTGCGGACCACAAGCCTGCGTCATCTTTCCATCACTCTTTGAAGTGTGGAAATCATCTAGCTAGTGGGTAATGCAACTGGAAGTTAAGGAGCTTAGAAATCCTGACATTCTATGCTCAAAAGTGCCTGTTTTTACTGCAGCCCAGCAGGGAAACTATTCTGCTCTGACGCCAGCTGGTGGCTTTGGGAATATTATCTCTTCTGAACACTAATAGCCATGAGCAAATAAAGGCATGTGGCTGAAGGGGAAATAGTACCACCCAAGGAAGGAAGGCAGCCTTCTTTTTATGCATTTACACTAAAAACTGATTCTAAATTGAGCTTTAGGAAAGGTCGGTTCCCATGCAAGCATCAACATGATGCATCCCTGTCTGCAGGAAGGTTCATGGGTTGTGACATTACTGCTAAGGGGCTGGTCAGTCCTTCAGAAGACTGTGACCATACAAGACAGCAACGGAGACCTTACAGTGAGCAGAAAGCAAAAGCTCACAAAGCAAATGCCATGGCAGTGTGAGCTGTCCCAGAAGTCTTCATGGCATCAAGATAAGTTGTGACTTCACACCCCAAGGACACTGGAAAGGGACAGAACCAAGCCCCAGCTCCCCATCACCTAAATTAGTCCTCTTTTGACTCATAAGGTGACAAACAAATATCTTAGGGACCCTGTGAGGCTTTGAAACCCAGTGAATGATTCTGCAAGGAAAAAAACAGCATGTGACCTGTGGTACCAGTTCACTTCTGGCCAGGAAGAAACTGTTTCCCCTGAGGGTGGTGAGAGCCTGGCCCAGGTTGGGCAGAGAGGTGGTGGATGAACCATCCCTGGAGACATCCCAGGCCAGGCTGGACGGGGCTCTGAGCAACCTGAGCTGGTGAAGATGTCCCTGCTCATGGCAGGGGGGGCACTGGAGGAGCTGGGAAGGTCCCTTCAACCCAACCTATTCTTTGATTCTATGATTCTAGGCTGATATCTGCCACCCTCCCTTGCTCTTCATTGATAAGATGAGATAATAAAGAACCAGCATGACACCAGCAGCAGGCTACTCCCTTCTGTGGAGCAACACTTTACTCCTCACTCTTGCAGACCCACATGGAGTCATTCCCAGATGTGCAGACCTGGCCTGAAGCCTACTGGAGCACACAGTGCCTCTCGTTTCCACAGACAATTGATGGGATACAGAGGGAAGGAGGAACCAGATTCCTTTTGGAGATGTTGGTGGAGGAGATGGTACTCCAGGTGTTGTCTGCCAGCACATGCAAAGGATGGGACTGGTGCCAAACCCCTCATGGACATAAACACCCCATCTGAGCCAGCCTGTAGGCATCTCCCACCACCCTGCAGACTGCACCCGTCTGACTGGCAGAGACACAAACGAACCCTCCCCTTCCCCACGGCTGCATCTAACAGTGATCAGGATGGGGAATCCCTCTCCCTTCAGATCCCCTGCCTGCCGTTACAAGCCCTGGGTGAAGCTAGCTCATTGAGGGTTGTGGAGCATCTGCCAGCAGCCGAAACAAACAGAAACACCAGCACCTAGGACCCCAGCAGTTGGGGTTACCCTTGGCTCTGCCGATCAGGCTGGAACCTGCTGAAGAATAGGGGGCAGGAAGACCTGCAGGGTTCCTACTTGAAAGACTTTATTGGTGGTGTGGGTTTGGGACAAATGTGGCTGTCCATCACCCTCTAGAAACCCAAATCTCTGCTTTGTCCCAGCCAGACATCAGCAATACCCAAAAGGTAGGGAGAAACCATCCGCCCTAGGATCCTCCTCTTTTTCCCTGACGATCTGCAGACCTTCTCCTGGGGACTGCCTCCTGCTCCCCCAAACTAGTGAAGCCTGTGCAGGATCACAGAATCTCAGAGCGGCTGAGGTTGGAAGGGACCTCTGGACATCATCTGGTCCATCCTCTCTGCTCCATCAGGGCCACCCAGAGCTGTTTGCCCAGGACTTTGTCCATATGACTTTTGAAGGTCCCCAAGGCTGGAGACTCTGCAATGTCAACTCGTGCCAGACATAACTACCCAGTGTGGACTACACGCAGTAACACCTCTCATGTTTTCAGAAGGACACATCGGTGATGGTGAGACACCAGATTTTACCTGAGGAAGCTCAAGACGTGGTTGTTGCTGGTGTTTCTCCAGGAGATTTTCGCCTCTAGGAGGGATAAAAGACCTACTGGGACACAAACTTCTACTTGGCAATGCAGGAGTGGGAAGATCATGTTTGCCAACAGCTACGTGTGGCCACATCACCCTCTGCAGTGCTTTGACAGCTCTTTGCACAACCTCCTTCAGATACCTCCTGGTCAATCCTGTCTGAACCTCCAAAAATTTGGCTGCAGCTTCTCTCCCTCAGCTTCTGAGCCCAGCTCAAGCTTCTTGGCTGGCTGGAAGCCAATGGGTGGCTGCTGGGTCCTGGGTGTTTTTTCAGTGTCAGTGGCTCCAGCTGGTCTGTCTGTGCTGGGTGAGCTGGTAGGGGTGGGAGTAGGAAAATAGCATTGGAAAAAGATGTGACTGCAGCTCTGTTTTGTAATCCACCAGGGTTCTGGCTTTAATCTGGCTTGGGAAAACCCTGAGGGATGTCTCTGCAAGCAAAATAAAGAGAGAGGGCACTGAGTTGTCAAGGTCAACTGGCTCCTTGTGTTTCAAGAAAGGGCAGGACTTGGGGCAGGGTTGAGCCACAGACGAGGCTCTGCTGGAGCTGCAAGGCGAAAGCAAGCCCAAGATGGACTCCTGCAGACAAAAAGCACAACCCACGCTATTTCCACCGTGCTGTGGGTGAACCGAGGCCAGCACAGCCCCTATGGACGGGCTGCATCAGCTTCAACCTCTGCCCTCCAGCTGGGATGAGCAAGACCTTGGAGACCATTAATATACCAAGGTCTGGAGGACCCAGAGCTTGGCCAAAGTTTGGCCCAATGGCACATTTACATACCAGCAAAGGGGAAAATGCCAGAGCATGGGCTTGAGCAAGACCCTCTTAACTACCAGCACAGGCAGGTTGAGAGGTGCATCAATTTACTGTTATGGTTCCCTTCGTGAAGATGTCACTGCCCGGGATGACATGTGCCTACACTAGTGCAGCACATCCCTACCCGGGCAAGACACATGGAATCACAGAATCATTTTGGTTGGAAAATACCCTCAATATCATCAAGTCCAACTGTTAACCCAGTACTGGCGAGTCCACCACTAAACCATGTCACCAAGAACCTCATCTCCATCTGTTCAGCCTTCCAGGGATGGTGATTCCAGCACTGCCCTGGACAGCCTGTTCCAATGCCCCACAGCCCTTTGGGAAGAAATTGTTCCCCAGATCCAACCTCAACCTCCCCTGGTGCAACTTGAGGCCGTTTTCTCTCATCCTCATCATCATGCTTATAACAGCACAATGCTCCCACGAGGATAAGTCACGTAAGGAGCAGGTCTGAGTAAAACCTTTGAAATCAATCTCTGTACAGAAATTAAGGGAACTCAGAGCCCACCCAAGTCCCAGCCATCTCACTCCATGTCCAGGTAAGATTCAGGGTCACATCACCCCTTTCCACACCATGCCATGCTCGCCGTGCAAGTAAAGCCCTCCAGGACTTAAAACCAACCAGCCTCCACTCAATCTCCAGTCAAGGGTTGTGACGCTTCTCCCTGACCCAAAGGGAGTTTTCAAGCCACCCAGGAGCTTTCATCCCGCTTGGTTGTGTCCCTTCCCCACCCCAGTCTAGCCACAAGCCAAGGACATAACTGCGTGTGTACTCATGCCTCTGCAACCCTTTCCAGCACAGAGCTCTGCCCATTGCCTCCAGGCTTCAGCCAGCAGGAAGATTTGGACAGACCTGCCTTCCTTACCAAACAAAAACCAAAACCAAACAGAATGTATCTCAGTGGGATGCATTGGCTTTCCCAGCTCAGGAGATTTGGGGAAGGTTTGATGTTCTGCAAATGTCCCATTTTGCATCCTCCTAAAATGCAACATGAAGGGGGGAGGATGTATTTTGGTTCGATTTTGCTGTTTTATTTCAGATTTCAGTGATTCTTGTCGCATTTGCGGTAGTCTTCGTACCAACAGTTTGGGGCGTTTTAGCTCTCGGGGAGAAGGATTCAAAGCTTAACCTTTCCTTTAGGACACGCAGACCATTTCCTTCCCAGATCAGGGGTATTTGCAGGACCTCTTGTTCCCACCACCTCCATATCCCCATATAAATCCTTGGCAATGGGTGGCCAGGTCTCCTCCTCTGTCCCACAATCATCCACCTTCTCTCCAGCAACAGCAGAGGCTGGAGGCAGCTCATCACATGCCAGAGGTGCTCTCCATAGAGAGTGGACCCTCTCAAAAATCATGTTCCGAGCCATTTTTTTTAAGCTCCAAGTGTCTTTTCCTCCACCTCATGGCTTCAAATAGAGATGGAGAGGAAGGCAAAGTGTTAAAGAAGTGAAGCCCAAGACCTCTGGGACCTCCCACCTGCAGCTTAGAAGGAGAAAGAATGAAGGGGCTGAAATCAGACACTGGATCTTTCCAGAATGAAAGCGCTTGATGCTGCCAAGAGGGTTTTTTCCACTCTACAGCTACTGTAGGGTTGATGACAGGAAAGCTAATTATATCAACATCCTGCTTACCCGGCAGCGTGGAACAAGAGCCCAGATGTATTTTGGGATGTGAGAGTAATACTCTGATCTGGTTGCATGAAAGAAAAAAATCCCAGCCATGCGTCTGGGTCATTTTCTTCTGCAAGTGAAGTTCTACCACCTCCCACTGCCCCAAACCCATGTTGGTTTGCCCAAGGACATCCTGGAAAGCAGCTCATGGAACCTCTACCTTGTGCAGTTCCCTCGCAGAGCTGGGAAACCGCTTACGCTGCTCTTGCTGGAGTACATGTGGTTTATTTAAATCCCTGTTGGTTCCTACCAACCCTGCAGCAAGTGCCAGCCCAAAGCTAGGGAGGATTTTCCCTGGGAACACCCTGACGGAGGGATATTTTGCAGAAGAAGCAAAACACCCACTAAAAACCACCCAGCAAGTCAGGACACCCTGCCTCAGTTTCCCTCTCTGTCAGGGCTATATCCAACAGACTGGTGCCTTCTCCCCATCCCCTCCTTGTCCCACACCTTATATCTCTGGCCAGCAGGCAGCTGGGTGTGCTGGCAGGGTCCTCTCCAGATGTGGTTTTGGCTTTTCTGCCTTTCCACGAGGTTGCTTCACATCAAACATGGCTCCTCTGCTCATCTGTTGCTGTCCTCTTTTTCCACATTTCTCATCATTTTATTTCTCCTGCTAAGCCTGAAAAATCATGGGACAGCCCAGGGACAGCAGGACTGGAGGAATCACAGAATGGTTTGGGTTGAAGGGACCTTCTCAGCTTCTCCAGTGCCCCCCCTGCCATGAGCAGGGACATCTTCACCAGCTCAGGTTGCTCAGAGCCCCGTCCAGCCTGGCCTGGGATGTCCCCAGGGATGAGGAGGCCACCAGCAATGAGCCTTCCCCATCTCCCTCCACTCCATGGCATTTTGCCAACACATCCTCCACCTAAAGACCTTGAGCTTATTATGGTTTATGGTGGCCACCCACTGGCAGCAGAGCCAGTGCCGTTCTGTTGGGTTTTCGCCTTCAGAGCACCTGTTTAATGCAAACCCAGAGAACCCAAACAATTTGTACAGGCCTGGAGAGGCCATCCAGGACCAGAAAGTGTTCATTTATTCTGTCCCAGCTGCTGGTTCGGAAAACAGCCAGAGAAAGTGTCTTCTCCTACCATCTCCCAGCCAACCAAGCTGGTGGTGTGACGTGGTATAGAGAAAGAGCTGAAAGACACAAATTCCTGTGGTGGCACTAGAGCTGCCAGTGGGCAGGGGATTTGGCAAAGTGCTCAGACCTGCCTCCAGATGTCAGAAGCTGCCAGCACATTCCTACCTGAGTATCAGAAATAGATGGAACAGAACAGAACAGAACAGAACAGAACAGAACAGAACAGAACAGAACAGAACAGAATAGAATAGAATAGAATAGAATAGAATAGAATAGAATAGAATAGAATAGAATATTTCATTTGGAAGGGACCTACAATGAGCATCTGGTCCAACTGCCATATAGTACTGAAGCCAAGAGAAAAAGAGGCGGAGATCCACATCTGAGTCTGACTTTACTCAAAGCTCCAGGAGGCTCAGCAGAGGTTGGGCCACCCTACTGAGACCCCATAGGATGGGCCACGGTCTTTGCAGCTACCCTTTAATGCCTTCTATGACCATCACAATCATTATTTTCAAAAAATAAAAGGCAATACCCAAGATCCTCCTCTCAGCCAAGTTAGAGTCAGGTCAAGTATGTTCTAAGGGCTTTGTTCCTCTTGTCAAGGGAAGACCCATTCCTAATTAATGTTAGGCCATGGCCAAGACTTCAGGAGACCACTCTTGTTGCCAAATCCTCTTCCTTCCTTAATATCAACTGCAGAAAACTGAAATAACCATGTTTTGTTCCAGACCTTGTTATAAATTAGCAAGGCTACTCAAGTGTGTTTATTATCCTCCAACACAGAGATAGCCTTGTAAAACACCATGGCCCACCATTTCAACCTTCTCCCAACTCCTCTTTCATCAAGGGGGAGGTTGCTCCTCAGGCCCTGTGACATGTGTCACCTCAGGGGGTACCAAAATAGGTTGAATCAAGAACCTGAATTGCAAAGCCTGTCAGTCCCAGCAGGTGCTGGGGTGGGATACAGCTGCCCACCAGGGACACCTGGGCCATGGAGAAGCTCAGGTCACCGTCTACAAGGGGATGGCTGATATGACAGAGGACCAAAGGGACATGTACACCCTTCCAGAGCATCATCTGAAGACCAAGAGATAAGACAGTGCCACAAGTCTGTGCCTGCACGAGTGTCCTGCATGAGCTACTGTACCCTAATGTGTCAGGGCTTGGCTCAGAGTGCCTTTTCCACTGAAATATGTGGATTTAGGTGGCCAGAAGAATTCATGAATTTGGCAAATTGCTCTGGCCACGTGGAAAAAAAATAAAGCAAGAAGAAAAAATAAACCGAAGTTGAAGGGTTGTTCAGAAAAGTCAACATCTGCCACAGCTTATTCACACCAGCAGCACTAAATCACTAAAACAAACCAGAGCTCAAGCTGGAAACAAAAGCAAAACAACTCTTTTTGTTTGGGTCAGATTTCCATTTTTTTTCCCCCAATCTGTTTTCAGTAGAGGGGGTTCTTCTGTTTATTTACTTTGTTTGACTCAGCCCCAAAATTCCCTTTGATATTTCAGTGCAAGCTGAAGGCAAAGCTCCATTATTTGCACAGCTGCCTGCACACCCCGCCACAGAGCATGAGCCCCTCGGGATGGAGGACATGGGGACAGCCACTTAGGATCAGAAGTGCCACACGAGATGTCCTGTGACAGAGGAGCAGGAGGGATGGCCACAGCATGTCTGAGCCTTTCCCTTGTCCTCCAGCATCCCTGTGCAACACACAGTACCATGCAAAGACAGGAACATGGTGAATTCATAGAACCATGGCATGGTTTGGGCGGGAAGGGACCTTCCCATCTCCCCCAGTGCCCCCCCTGCCATGAGCAGGGACATCTTCACCAGCTCAGGTTGCTCAGAGCCCCGTCCAGCCTGGCCTGGGATGTCTCCAGGGATGGTTCATCCACCACCTCTCTGGCCAGCCTGGGCCAATGTTCTCTGCACCTTCTCCTACATTCCACAAAAGCCACCAGGAACAGCTCTTCAGCTAAAAGAAAAGGCAAGGTTCACATCTGAAGAAATAAGAAATGAAACTAACTTAATTAAGAGTTTTGTGAGCTATGTAGCAGCAGGATCCTGGTTCCCTCTGGCTAAGGCCTGGGAAAGCAAAAGCCCCATCTAAGCATATTGGTAGAGAATGAGCATGGACAGCCCCAAACCTCACATCTGAGCATGAAGAGACTGGAACAAGTCCAGCTTTTCCTCTTCCAGCTCTCCATACAAATGTGGCCCCATCCTGCAGGAGAGAACACGGTAAGGAAGAGCCATCATCCTATGGTGGAGCAATATTAAAGTCAAGATTAACACAGACATCTCTTTAGGAGTCCCATCTGCCTCTCAGCTCAGGGTGAAGGAAGAGAAGGGGATGGAGGGTTTATTGGTGACACCTCTGGTTTGCAGTTTCTGCCCTATCTCCACAAAAATAGTGGTGGGGGATTTTAAGGGTTTATGTTTTGGGGGCCAGTTCCAGCAAAGGAAGATCACGCCTCATTAATCTTTTAAAATGTGCTGGCTGAGTTGATGCCATCTCTTGGGAGGAGCAGGCTGGGCAATCACATGGAGACTATCCGTATGTACCAGAGGTGCAACCACATGGCTGAGTAGTCCCAGCATGAGAAGCAAAATGTTTTTATGGAGTAAAAGAGGAGATAAAATGAAGACCCAGATGCTCTAGTGGGGGTTACAGGCTCTTTGCTCAACCTGGCACAGCATGCCAGCCCAAATCCTACCCCTACAGAGATGGATTAGGACACCAGGGCTTAGTTGAATTGGGTAGGAGTCCAGTTGAGTAGGATTGGGACTTGAATATCCCCCACCTGCTTCCAGATGCTGTTCCAGAAGAGCCCCAGTCTCTTAGAGGTCCTCTGCTAAACCTACCAGCCCCACAGGGATGTCCCAGGTGCCCCACGGCATTGCCCCAAGGAGCAATTTGGATTGACCCTTAGAGAGGGAGGCAGCACTGTGTCCATAGAATGCAGATATTACAAACTTCTCTGGGACTGAAGAGGAATTTCAGGAAGATGTAAAGAGCTCCAGGACAGATGCATACGGCCCTTTCTCCCTTTTCCCTGACGGGGCATTGCAGGAAGGAGCAGCTTTGCACGCCAGGAGGAGGTTGCAACGGGCATGTGGCCAACGGAGGCGAGTTTGATGCCAGGCAAGGACGAGATCTGCTCAAGGACACAACCTCATCCTTGGTAAGTACTGCTGGTACAGTGAACACAGGGACCTTCCCCTCCTCTGTCTTCCAAGGCCCCCTCTGATGCACAAGGAACTAAACAGCTGCAGAAATCAGCTGGGAGCTTCCCTCCCCACCCAACAGAGTCAAAACATTTGTTTTCTTTTTTATTTGTTTTTTTTTTTCCTCCTAATCTCGGTTTTGTAAAATGCTGAATTATTTTAGCTGGAACTTTCCAAAAACATTCCAGCCTGGAGGCAGCCAGCCAGCCTGGAGGAAAAGTCTGGTGAGTTATCACTAGTTAAAGGCAAAGTTTTAGAATAACAGGAAACAAGGAGCTAATGACAGATCCCATGTCTCCCTTTAGACGGGCAGCACCCCGTCAGGCACAGGAATCGAGCTGCCCTGGGGCACCAGAAGGGAGTGAATGATGGATGGATGGATGGATGGATGGATGGATGGATGGATGGATGGATGGATGGATTGTGGGGGACTATGGTGGGTCCTTGGATTCCATGACGGAGGGCATGTCAACAGAAATGAGCCTTGAAGATAATAAGACCTACCCATGATAAAGAGTAAAGGAGTATCCGGAGATGTTAAGGATGTACCTGTGAGAGAGAAGGGAGTAAAAGAGTAAGATTGATGATAGCAAAAATAGCCAATGAGATGTTACTGATATAACTTGTAACCAATAGTGAAGAGACACATGAATTGGTAAAACTGTAAAAAATGCATTTGTGGCAATAAATGGCACCTACTACTTTCATCCTGGAAGAACTTGGTCTATGTCGTTTGTCCGTCTCAACCGCAACAATGGATGGATGGAGAAAAGTGACAGAAAACCAGAGAAGCCCATTCCCTGCTGAGGACAAAGGGCAGGGTGCTCTTCACACCCTCCAGATAAAGCCCTACAAGCAGAAGCACAGTCAGAGGAGATCCTCTCAGCTCCTTCTCCATGGGCATCAGAAACCCTTCAGGCTGTCCTTCACAGCTGCCCCGTGGCCCATGGTGCCATTGGTTGTCATCTCACTGGGAGAAGGCCTGAGGATGCAAACATTTCAGAGTTTTCCACCGACATCTGCAGGGATCCTTGGTCTTCTCCAGACCATGAGCAGCTCCTGGAGCAACAGGCTGCTCAGTGGTGATGCTTTCTCTGAGCTGCACCTGGAATCCCAGGGAAATCATGCATGGCAAATGCTTGGAGCATGGAAGTTGGCATCTTCAGCAGAAGACAAGTCTCTTTGTGAAGTAAGAGTGATGCTTTGGGATCTAGCAAGGTGATAGTACTACTAAATTAATTCAATGTGCACAAGCAAAGCTCTGCCTGGGTAGTTGCTATAAAAGCACAAAGTAGTCCTCTTTGCCCTTGGGTAAAGCAGGCTCATGACCCACAAGCA
Source organism: Columba livia (assembly GCF_036013475.1). Taxonomy (NCBI): domain Eukaryota; kingdom Metazoa; phylum Chordata; class Aves; order Columbiformes; family Columbidae; genus Columba; species Columba livia. Next base: position 3,519,334 of record NC_088605.1, on the reverse strand, counting down.
TCCAACATTTGTTTAGACAACCAAAAGCCTTCACCAAGATGCAGTCCCAAATGGCACAGACTGACCTGGGGGTTCCAGCCAGCTCAGAATCAGAGAATCACAGAATGGTTGGGTTGGAAGTGACCTCTGGAGATCATCCAGTCCAACCCACCTGCTCACGCAGGGTCACCAGAGCAGATCACACAGGGTCGTGTCCAGGTGGGTTTGAATGTCTCAGAGAAGGAGACTCCACGACCTCTCTGGGCAGCCTGGGCCAGGCTCTGGCACCTCACAGGGAAGAAGTTTCTCCTCATGTTCAGATGGAACCTCCTGTGTTTCAGTCTGTGCCCGTTGCCCCTCACCCTGTCATTGGGCACCACTGAACAGAGTCTGGTCCTTCCTCTTGACACCCACCCTGGAGATATTTATCAGTATAAATAAGATCCCCTCTCAGCTTCTCTTCTCCAGGCTGAACAGCCCCAGCTCTCTCAGTCTCTCCTCATAAGATGTTCCAGATCCCTCATCATCCTCACAGCCTCTGCTGGACTCTCTTCAGTAATTCCTTGTCCCTGTTAAACTGGGGAGCCCAGAACTGGACCCAGAACTCCAGATGCAGCCTCACCAGGGCAGAGCAGAAGGGAAGGACAACCTGCAGGCTAAATGCAGCCGGAGACTGTAATCCAGCAACAGACAGCTGGAGGGTAGCAGATTTCCATCATAACCACAAAATGTCAGAATTGCAGATACAGCAAAAGCTGTGAACAATATGATAATCTGCCTTGGCCAAGAACATCTCATTTGGGATCAGCAGGACGGACAGACCAGCACATTCAGACCTCAGGAATACTGACTCAGGAATTCTTGGATCATTAAAGTATCTCATTTGGGCTTTTTTTGGTCTGTCTTCTTGATTTAGAACAATTAGGTTCTATCTTTTCAGCCTCCTCCGTGCAGCTGAATGGACCAGACATTTTTCTTGCATGAATATCTCCTCACGCAGTGTTCCTGTGAACACTCACACAAGTCAGGGCCCTAAGAAAAAGCACCAGAAATACCAGTCAGCAGCCAATATCATCTGTATCTGCCTCACTAAGCAACTCCTTGTCCCTGGAGCAGCTCCCAACACACTTTCTCCTGCTGGAAAAGAGGAACAAAGAGTCTTTTCTGCCCTCCCCAACACTACACAACCTCCCCACAGTTGTAGGTCCAAGTAGTAGGTTCAAGTCAACAACACTTTGAAGATGGGTCTGAAGTAACGGGAGGAGATGCCATGATCACAGCCTACAAATGGCAAATATTTCCTGAAGACAGGGATCTCACATTCATATCTAACAGGGCTTCTCATTCCAGATAGGCCTCGAATTTATCTGGATTAATTGAGTGAGTAGCTGACCCCCAAATCCACAACTCCTTGAAGAACCAGATCCAGGACATGGAGCCCATGGAGGAGCTTGGTGTCGGCTGCAGGCATCAGTCTGGACATGAGGACTCATACATGGACCAGCCCGTAGCAAAGCCTGGGTTTGGGTCTCTCTCTCTAGAGTCTGTGCAGGTGATGATGGGGTAAATATACTGCAAAACTCAGCCAGGCAGTGCTGTTGCCTCCACACTTATCAGGTAATGTGACAACCCCATTTGTCCTGTTGACAAGGACCAGGGCAAAGCATCAGTCTCTGAGTGAAGCATCACCATAAAAGCAGAGATTTAAATACAGGTTTCCAAAGCCTACTTGTAGTGGACAAGAAAAGCTGCCCTCGACCTTCACTGACAATGGAGGAAGAGGAAAAGGGAGCATCCATGGTGGTCCTCCCAACCCCACATACCCACCTTCCCAGAGAAGAGCCACACGCATTGCAAGGCACTTGAAGCTCCAGAGATATCTTCGTCCCAGCGCTGTGCTTCTGGATACAGCCACTAGAGGATGGCAATGTCCTAGGCCACCGCCACACGCCGGGACTCACCGACATCGGTCTCGAAACTGGCTGCACAGGGGATCCCATCAGCTTCCAGGCCACCAGAAACATCCATTCTGTGTCACTCAAGTCCAAATCACCACCTGAAGATCCCAAGCCCTCACCTCCACATCCCAAGCAAGGGCAGCCCCTTTGGAGACGGGTGGGCTCCCTGGTCCCCTCAGGACATGGGTAAGGGGGTGTTTAGCTGAGGTACGTGGTGCATTTCCAGGTGTTACCATCCCCACCTCTACTGTCTGTGACCACAGAGATGGTCAAAGCCCCATCATCAGGTGGGTTACGACCCTGACTGGACACCAGGTACCCACCAAAGCCACCCGATCGCTCCCCTCCTCAGCTGGACAGGGGGCAAAAAATATAACAAAAGCCTCAGGGGTTGGGATTAGGACAGGGGGATCACTCAGCAGTTACCATCATGGGCAAAACAGACTTGACTTGCGGATATTAGTTTCATTTATTGGCAATCAAATCAGAGTAGAGTAAGGAGAAACAAAACCAAACCTTAAAATACCTTTCTCCAACCCGTCCCTTCTTCCTGGGCTCAACTTCACTCCAAATTTCTCCACCTCCTCCCCGCAAGCAGCACAGAGAGATGGGGAACGGGGGTTGTGATCAGTTCATCAGACCTTGCCTCTAGTGCTCCATTCTCCTCAGGGACAGAACTCATCACATTCCTCCCCTGCTCCAGCGTAGGGTTCTCCACGGGCTGCAGGTGGAGATGTGCTCCACCATGAACCTCCATGGGCTGCAGGTGGAGATCTGCTCCACCGTGAACCTCCATGGGCTGCAGGTGGAGATCTGCTCCACCATGAACTTCCACGGGCTGCGGGCGGAGATCTGCTCCACTGTGGACCTCCAAGGACTGCAAGAGCACAGTTGGCCTCACCATGGTCTTCACCACAGTCTGCAGGAGAATTTCTGCTCCAACACCTGGAGAACCTCCTCCTCCTTCACCGACTTTGGTGTCTGCAGAGTTGTTCTTCTCACATTTTCTCAGTCCTCTCTCTGGCTGCTGTTACACAGTCGGTTGTTTTTTTTCCCCTTCTTAAATATGTTGCCACAGAGGTGCTGCCACCATCACTGATGTCTCAGCCTTGGCCAGTGGTGGGTCCATCCTGGAGCTGGCTGGCGTTGGCTCTATCAGACATGGGGGAAGCTTCTAGCAGCTTCTCACAGAAGCCACTCCCGTAGCCACCAGCTACCAAAACCTTGCCACGCAAACCCAACACACAGGTCTTCTCGCATCCACCATCACATGTTTGGACCAGAGCAACATCCCCCTGGGCTCTCTGTGGGGACGTGATCTCCAGCAGAAAGTAGGGAGCCTGTTGAGCTGAGGAGATGGAGACAGCACAGCACCTCGACCCAAGCACCCCCCCGACACACTTTGCAGGAGACTTTAATGACAAATATCTAGAAACAATAAATACCAAAGTAAAAGCCTGGTTATGCCAAAAATGTCCTTTCTGAGCCACAGCTCTAAGAAATATTCCTCCTCATGAGGAAGTGTAAGAGCCGAGCTATAGAATGAGATGAGCTGTAGCACCTTTGAACAAGGACTTGCTGGGGAGTAAAACATAATCAGTTATTTCAAAATAAGACCACGGTTATGAGTGCGATCAATCTTGAGGCTACGTGTGCCTCATTCATGGGTGTGCATGGCCCCTCTGTGGCCATGGAGCGGGTGGTCTTGAATGATTGACTGTGACCGACCTTCACTCTCTCCTGGGGGTGAATTCTGCCCAACACTGCAAGTGTTTTGCTTCAATCAGAGAAGAAAATGCTCTGCTCCTGGTGTGTTTGAGCAAAGCAACCAGGATAACCCTCCTAAGACATTCTGCCCCCCTACAATGCCCTGGTGGGACCCCCCTGCAGTGCTGGTCCAGCTCTGGGTCCTCAGCACAGGACACACATGGACCTGCTGGAGAGGGGCCAGAGGAGCCACAGGAATGATCCAAGCTCTGAGAGTGGTAAAATACTGAAATAGGTTGGCCAGAGAGGTGGTGGATGAACCATCCCTGGAGACATCCCAGGCCAGGCTGGACGGGGCTCTGAGCAACCTGAGCTGGTGAAGATGTCCCTGCTCATGGCAGGGGGGGCACTGGGGGAGCTGGGAAGGTCCCTTCAACCCAAACTGTTCTACAGCTCTATGACTGGGAAGAATTAATTATCTCAATATGCAAATAGATTTCAGTATGCAGATGGATAGAATTTGCTCAGGTCTACCTTAGAATGAATACTAGCAGTGATGACGACTTCTTCTCCCAGCTGAGAAGAAAGATCCCTCCCACTGAGAAGAAAGACCCAGCTATGCAGGAGGTTGGACTGGATGCACTTTGAAGGACACTTTGAACCCACACTGTGATTCTATGCTGAGCACATCTCAGCACGGTGGATCTGCTGTGCTGGCCCCAGTACATCAAGTCCCTCTTGGGCCAGGGAGCCCAAAATGGGACTTGGTCTCCAAATACGGTCTTGTGGTAGTCCCAGGTTGTGCTCTGCAGGCATCCAGCCTGGCCCTGCGATGTGACATTTGCCTTTTCTGAACTTCATGAGGATCCGGCGGCACAGGATCCACCTACAGCATCCCCAAAAGACTTTGCCGTTGCTAATTAAAACCTCTGGTGTCAGTGGTTTCATGCCAAGCAGTTGCATAACACCAGGGGGTGTCCAGGGCTCCATCCTGCATCAAGGGCAGAGATGGTAATAGATCTCCCAAATTCCAGCTACCCGCTCCCCTTTCTCGTGGCTGCGCCAGTGGCCTCCAGCCTGGCACAGGCACAGGAGGGACAGAGGGAGCTGCTGGCCCTGGGGAAGAGGTAGTTTCCTTCCAAAAAAGGGGTAGGTGGTAGCAAAACCACAGCTGATCTCCCACCCGGTGGTGCCTTCAGAGGGGGACCTCAGTTCATTGTCCCCTGCCACCCTGATCCAGACCACCTAACCAAGCACCCTTTTCTCTCCAGTGGGGATTTTCATGCCCTGTCTCAGCTTTCTCCACCCAGATAGAGTTATAAAAAGATACAGCAAGACCTGAGTTTCATCCAGCAAATTCCTTCCAGCAAGAAGAGTAGGTTTTCAAAAGGGACCAGGCTGAAGTTTCAGAGCTGGGGCCAAGTCCAGCTGACTCAAAGCTCCCAACTGGTTTGCCAGCTGGACGTGATGCACCCCAGTTTTACGGGTAAGGCGTCCAGCCAAGAGGCGTATGAAGCATTGCCCAGGTCAAGTGCTTCTCACCCGTGCATAAAAACAGGGCACTGACTACGTGAATGGAGGCAGGTGCCTCCTCCATGGGACCAGCCTTCTCCATCGACCGTAAAGAATCCCAAAGATGCTCATCTTAAAAACTATGGCTACCTCATGTGAAAGCCCTTGGCTGGAAGAGGACTATGATCTCTCCTGGCTCTCCCTGGGGTTGGTGGGACAGTTGGTGAAGGGCATTTCTGTGGCCCCCCCAAGGTGGCTCTGCTGCAGCACCCAGGATGGACTTTGGCCAAATGCTGTTACTCAATGTGACTGCCCAACACCAGCCTCAAAAGTCTGAGGACACATCCCAAATTTTCAGGGTCAACCCAGCAAAACCGGCCTCTCCCAAGGACTCAGGACAACTTTGAGTTGAGCTGCAGGTCTCCCAGTCCTGCTTTGCAGAGGTAATATTCTTCAAGACAACCCTCTGACTTTCAGTTCTCCAATTCTGGGGGAGCTGCACTATGTTTTCTGGGATATCCTACTCTCTCCTCTCCATGTGATCGTGTTCCACATTTCCCATGAGAGATGATGATCTCTTCCCCCTCTGTTCACAAGGACAACATGAAAGACCATCACTCAGTGCCCTGAGAAGGACAACGTCACAAAGTTGCGTGTCTCTGGGGAGAACACGTCAGCCCAGTGGGCCGTGCCTCAGTTTCCCCAGTTATCAAAAGGGGATTAGTTCATTTCCAGGATGTCATGAGGCTCAAAAATAAACACCACCGGGGCAGGACTGAGCATCACGCAGGTGACAGTTTATCTGGGCTGCTCCCAGTGCCACCCAGGAAGAGAAGATCAGGTGAATCTTTGCCTCCCCAATTAGCCAGTGACGGGCAGGGACATCATGGGGGTGGATGTGTGGCACGCTGGGTTTCCCTCCACCCAGAAATTACTTCAATTGCGGAGCCCCAGTTCTTCCAGTCTGCCCATTTATCCGGAGGGTAAATACAGAGGGTTGATGGGGAGTTTCCTGGGGCCACACCTGCCCTATGAGACCTGCCACGTGCAAGTCAAGGTGGGAGGAGATGTGAAGCCCTTTCTTGGCATGACTTCCACTTTGAGAAGGTGCTTCTGGGCTGGCATTTCTGCTGGAGAGGTGTTTGCAGGGGGATTTCATAGCACAGTGGAGAAAAACACCTGAAGCATTGTCCCCATCACTCTACCTGTGAAGCCCCAAGGCCACCCAAGAGCAAGGAAACCTACCTCAAGGGCTTTCACTCACATTTTACACCTGGGGAAACTGAGGCACGGGTATGCAGCTTGGCCAGAGAGCTCTCAGCTGGCATTTCTCTGCAAGCGTTGGGTGATTTCATGGTGCACCTTCCCTCATTTTCTTGGCCCAGCTGGTGCAGAGCAAGAGATGCCGACCTCCCCATCTACTCATCGTGCAACCGCCTTAATGACGGCTTCAGCGGAGGATCTCCCCTCTCCTTCCTCACCCCAGGTCATCACACACTGATTTACCACCGTGCCAGGAGCCTTAATCTAAGCTAACCTTCTCTTGTTACAGGGCTGGGATGACTCAGGGCAGATGTTCTGGGATCGTTTCCTACAGGGGAATAGGGTAACGAGACGTCTGAGTTTCTCTCCCTGGGTTTGTGTTGCAAACCCAGCTCTGCCACTTCCCACTGGCATAGAATCATAGAATCATTTTGGTTGGAAAAGACCCTCAAGATCATTGTATCCAACCATTAACCCACCCCTGGCACTGCCCCATGTCCTGCGAACCTCAACTCCGTCTGTCCAACCCTCCAGGGATGGTGACTCCAGCACTGCCCTGGGCAGCCTGTTCCAATGCCCCACAGCCCTTTGGGGAAGAAATTGTTCCCACATCCAACCTCAACCTCCCCTGGCGCAACTTGAGGCAGTTTCCTCTGCTCCTGGCGCTTGTTCCTGGGGAGCAGAGCCCGACCCCCCTGGCTCCAAGCTCCTTTCAGGCAGTTCAGAGATCAGAAGGTCTCCCCTCAGCTCCTGTTCTCCAGCTGAACCCCCAGGTCCCTCAGCCGCTCCCATCACACTTGTGCTCCAGCCCCTCACCAGCTCCGTTCCCTTCTCTCAACTCGCTCCAGCACCTCAAGGCCTTTCTTGGCATGAGGGGCCCAAAACTGTCCCCAGGATTGGCGGTTTGGCCTCCCCAGGTCCCAGCACAGGGACGGTCACTGCCCTGGGCCTGCTGGCCACACCAGTGCTGGTACCAGCCAAGGTTCTGATGGGTTTTTTGGTCATCTGGGCCAAAAATGCTGTGCTCAGTCCCAAAAATTTCCCTTTGTGACTGTGATGCCATCTCCCCCAAAATATCCATTCCCCTCCACAGCTGGCCCGCACCAGGGAGGCTTTACAGGAGCTTCATAGGTGTTTTCTTGCAGATTGCGTGGAATGTCCCTTGTGACCCTGGTTTGGTTCAAGGAGATGATGATGGCGCTGGGAGAGGCAAACTCCCCTTGGAATGTAAAGACAGACCCAGAAGTTCAGCTCAGAAGGTCAGGGTGACCATCTCATCACACTGCTGCCAGCATAACACTGTGTTTTCTGGCTGCTTGGGCATCTAGGTCCAAGGAGGAGGTTCAGCAGGAATAAAACCAGGTAGAAATGTCCCGTTGGCAGGATTCACTGACCCAGCAAGTCCCCAGCTTCTTCCTTGCACAGCAGGTAGGGGAGCAGCCGGAGCTGGAGGGTGCTCAGGGCAGGGACTGAATCTTCCTATAAACAGAGGCAAAATTTCCCATAACCACAAGGCAAACAAGTCTGAGAAAAGCCAAGACCCACAACCCCCCAAAAACCCCTTGGAAGGGTGAGTGTTGGAGGAAAGGTTGGAGATGAGCCATTTCAGGTGGCCTCTGCTGATGATGCATTCAGCATTTCCTTCTCCCTGCTCCCCAGACCAGGCTTGGCCGGCTCCCAGTGTTTACTGGTGTGTGATGGTATCAGGAGTCACAGCTCTGCCTATACTTGCAGGGGGTAAATCTGCATTTTGTACAAAGGGTGGGGACTTTCCTCCCTCCCGACTTAAAGGCAACTTCAGAGGAGCAGCATCTGCCTCTCATCAGCGCACAACAAGAGTAGGCGTTTGATGACCACTTTTCCAGATCTTTTCAGATATGGAAGAAGCAAGTTAATTATCCCCACTTGCTTCTTGCAGAGGCTCCGGAAGATTTATTTTCACCTCTTTTTTTTTTCTTTTTTTTTAATTTCATAGAATAGTTTGGGTTGAAGGGGCCTTCCCAGCTACCCCAGTGCCCCCCCTGCCATGAGAAGGGACATCTTCACCAGCTCAGGTTGCTCAGAGCCCCGTCCAGCCTGGCCTGGGATGTCTCCAGGGATGGTTCATCCACCACCTCTCTGGCCAACCTGGGCCAGGCTCTCACCACCCTCAGGGACAACAATTTCTTCCTTATATCCAATCTAAATCCACCATCTTTGAGTTTAAAGCCATTAAATCATCCCCTGTGCAAAGCTGTCCCCAGCTTTACCCAGAAAAACCTCTCCTCGGGGACACTGCTGCAAGGAATTTCCCAGCCTGACTTTAAACCAATCCTAGCTGATCAAGTGTGCTCCCAAACTGAAGCATTGCCACAAAGATCTAAGGAAGGGACACTACTTAATAAAGATGCTCCGGGCTCTCTGCTCCTCTCCTCCTGCTTTGATTGCAAGATCCCTATTTCTACCCCCCCAAAAATTCCAAAAGGCAAATTGCCCTCAAAATCCCCGGGGCGGTGAATGAATTTTTGCCCATTGCTCCCCCTGACATGGTACAGTTAAATTAACGTGTTAGAAGAAAGCGGCCGCTCCTGGGAAGGTGGGAATCACCTTCTCTTTCCAACAAAGCTGCTCGGGGGGGTGTAGCATCCCCCAAATTGCTGCATCTTGGGGAGATGCCAGTGAGACAGAGCAGACAGCAGATCACAGGAGCTGTGAATTCCAGCTCCTGCACAGTCTTGTGACTGAGTGAACCCCTAAAATGTCCCTGGGATGGATCCCATCTGCAAACCCTGAATGCTCCTGAATGGGATGCACCTATTGCCAAATCCCAACTGAAGCCCGGGACCGTCTGGGTCTGCAAAGGGCAGTTTGGACCCATTCCTAGTTTGGAGCATTCCTGTCTCTTTGTGGCTGACGTTCTCCAGATGTTTTCTATTGCAGCCTCATGTGGAAACGCAGGGTTGAATCCTACCCAGCCTTTCACGTTACACCCGGCAGAGAGGAGGAGGAGGGCGATTACATCGCTGTATGCATGGCATTTATTATATTTAAAGCATATTTAAAGCAAGCCCAGGGCTGAGCCATGGCTGCATGAAACCACCTACTCCAGTGCTCACTCTTTCTTCTGAACTTTTTCCCAAGAAAACACAGTGGATATGATCCCACCCCCTCCATCAAGTGCTGTTACACAGCAAGATACGGATACAACCTCTGGCTCAGGAAGTCCCGAAGCAGCAAATTGCCGGAAACTGAGAAAAAATAATGTGGAAAGCATTACCCTGGCTTGGCTCTTGACTCACATTCCTCCGGAGCAGCTCCCCGTGGTCCCAGACAGCAGACGGATTTGAGCAGGGACCATGGCTCTGAGCCAGGAGGAGCTCTCGTCCCACCTTGCATGTGTGTGTCATGTCCATATTGTCCCTTTTGCATGGATTTTGTTGAATGAGCAGAGGCTGTAACCAAAGACCTGGTCAATTTTGTTCTTGGCCTGTGTCTTCTAAGGGTGGGATGATGCACTTGGTGCACTCTTAAGGGATAAGACATGGACCTGCTGGAGAGGGGCCAGAGGAGCCACAGGAATGACCCGAGGCTGGAACAGCTCTGCTGTGGGACAGGCTGAGAGAGTTGGGGTGTTCAGCTGCAGAAGAGAAGCTCCGGAGAGACCTTAGTGTGGCCTTTCTGGACTTAAAAGGGGCCAATAAGAAAGATGGGGACAGACTTTTGAGCAGGGCCTGTAGTGATAGGACAAGGGGTGATGGTTTTAAACTAAAGGAGGGAGATTCAGGCTGGACATGAGGAAGAAATTGTTGGCCCTGGGTGTGGTGAGAGCCTGGCCCAGGTTGGCCAGAGAGGTGGTGGATGAACCATCCCTGGAGACATCCCAGGCCAGGCTGGACGGGGCTCTGAGCAACCTGAGCTGGTGAAGATGTCCCTGCTCATGGCAGGGGTGGCACTGGGGGAGCTGGCAAGGTCCCTTCAACCCAAATTATTCTATTATTTCATAATTCAATGATAAGTGAATATTTGGTTCTCCTCCTTCAGCTCTCAGCTCTGCTTTGGTCTCTGCAGGCAATGAGCTTGGTAGTTCTCAGCTTTGTCCCCTTTGGCAAATGCCCCTTGCCAAACAGGGACATTGTGGGTCAAGGCCATGGGACAAGGCCTGTGGTGTCCCCAGCAGCATTGACGCCGTGGGGCATCACATTTTCCGTACATTAGTCACCATGCAGCCCATGCACATGGTGTCTCGGACAAACTGGTTTGACCTGCATTTAAGGAACTTTCTCATTTGCAATTTACAGATTATTTTTTTATCTTTCCAAAGACATCCCTCCTCCCCATCCTTCCCAGTCCTCACCCCTCCGCTGTGATCCATACATTTCTGAGGTTGAGGAGCCGCACTGGACGCCTGGTTCTGGAGAGATGTGATTGCAGAGGCTTGGTGGGCTTTGCTTTGTCCATCTGTTCTTGCACTGGTGCCAGATCCTGCACAGGACAAGGACACTCAGACCCGATGAGGGTCTTTTTCCCAGGGCAGGAGGGTGGGCGCACCCTGTGGTGTTAACAGGGTGAGGGAAGGTCTGACGGGAAATCCCAAGCGCTTCCTTGCATCTCAGGAAACCACCTGCATCCACCAGCAAATGGTCCCTGCTACAGAAAAAAGGCACTTGAAAAGTTTTCCCGAGTTCAGTAGCAGGAAAACACCTGTGGCAATGGGCTCTTCATCCTGCCCAGGCTGAGCCAGACACCCCAGACTGCCAGGGCTGGGCACTCCCAGCAGGATCACAGAATCACAGAACAGTTTGGGTTGAAGGGACCATCCCAGCTCCCCCAGTCCCCCCCTGCCATGAGCAGGGACATCTTCACCAGCTCAGGTTGCTCAGAGCCCCGTCCAGCCTGGCCTGGGATGTCTCCAGGGATGGTTCATCCACCACCTCTCTGGCCAACCTGGGCCAGGCTCTCACCACCCTCAGGGCCAACAATTCCTTCCTCATGTCCAGCCTGAATCTCCCTCCTTTAGTTTAAAACCATCACCCCTTGTCCTATCACAACAAGCCCTGCTGAAAAGTCTGTCCCCATCTTTCTTATTGGCCCCTTTTAAGTCCAGAAAGGCCGCAATAGGGTCTCCCTAGTGCCTTCTCTTCTCCTGGCTGAGCACCCCAACTCTCTCAGCCTGTCCTCATAGGATCAATCCCTGCCTGCAGCTCTGAGCCCCACAACCAAAGCTTTCAGCATTGCCCAGCAATGTCCAGGCTGTTTCTTTTTCCTGGGTACGTTTCTGGAGCAGAGCAGGAGGATGAGGATGGACCCAGGAGGACACAGGCTGAGCCCACGGCACGTTGACAGAGAGGAAGGGCCCCGGGGTTTGTGTTACCACCCGCGAGCTATACCTGCTCTGCTTGTTAAACTGGACGTGATGCTCAGCACGAGATCCCCCTGGGTGGGTGCAAGGACCGAGGAGGTGAGTCACAAGGACGTGGGTCACCCTCGGGCAAGCCCTGCACAAGCAGCATTATTCCTTGAGTCACAAAGCCATTCAGGAGCCAAAGCACCCGGTTAATCCCTGCTATAAGGAAGAGGAAGAGTTTGCCCCGCTCCACCCTGCTCCACATCAGTCTGGCAAGGCGAAATCAAAGTCCTGGTGACGCCGTGAAAGAGGTGAAGGAGAGGTCTGAGAGGGCAGTCCTGCAGCCCAAGCGTGGAAAAACACCCGTGCTACTGGACAAACAACATCAGCACAGCAGGGATGGAGGGAGGGAGGTTCCCCACATCCCGCTTCGGAGGTGGAGATGGGATGGGCACTCTCTGCACGTGTCTGATGTTCACCAACAAGTGTCCTTTCCTGGCCATGCTCACTCTTGGATCAGCCACCGAGGTCACCCAATAGACCCCAAATGAGCACAGGGACGTGAGGAATGGGGAGACCAAACAGTCATGGTGGATGAAGAAAGAAAAAAAAAGCAGCAAAGTGAGGGAGATTTGTTTCCAGCAAAGAAGTTAGAGGAGGACACTCGAACCAAGAAGGTGTTCAGGACCTGATAGCTATGTCATGGGTGCTGGGACAGGGAAGGGGATGGTCTGCAGGAGCCCATCTGTTCCTCTGCCCACCAGGTCTCCCATCCACAACCCCTGCAAGATTGTTTTGGTCACACTGGTGAGGATGAAAGTCCCCGTGGCCAGCAGAGACAAGATATGGGAATAGACGGTCCCAGTAGGCTGTTTTTATGTCCCCTCTACCACTGACACGTGCCAAGATGACCAAAGCGCATTTCTGCTTGAGCCCACACCACATCTTCTGCCACTGGCAGCTGGGCCAAGGGCTGAGATTTTGGGAGTGTGACCTCTGCAAAAGCCCGAGGGAAACAGCCAGAGGGTTATTCTCGGTGGTGACAAGGGAACATCAAACAGCAGTTCTGCTGTGAGACCCACTAACATCTTCTTCTGCCTCATCTCATTGGGCCCTCAGCCAGGGACCAGTTCTTGATGAGCCCTGTGAAACCCCTGCTGTGGCTGGGAAGGGCTTCGAGGGGGCCACATGTCACCAGGCAGTGACAACACTATGGATCTACACCTCTCACCATCTCCTCCGTGCTGGCAACCAGAGGGCACCTCTCCCCACAGACACCTCATCACTTTTCATCCAAACAAGGAGAATCACATCCAAGCCCTGCTGAGGTCCATGTTGTTCTGCCTGCAGGACAAATTTTGGGTTTTTTGGTCAAGTGAGGGCTGTTGGGCAAGTGACAAGTTGGGTATCAGCATTTGCTTTTGGAGGGCTTGAAAGCACCAAAAATGCAGGTACGTCATTGGGTTCATCCAGCTCACTCCTCTGCCGGGACCACACTGGGTCCACCAGCCCCATGGAGCAGATCATGGCTTTCTTTCCCTGGGCTGCATGGGTGGATGTAGGTCTAACTCACCATGGGGAACCCAAAACCCTGCCACCACCCGCAAGCAACGCTGAAATGCCACCAGAAAAGAGCTTGTCCTTGTCCCCCAGCCCAAGTCATGAACCAAGGCAACCTCAGAGGAGCAGGAGACCTCCACGGGCTGCAGGAGGTGGTGAGTCAGGGATGTTCCCCAGCTGCTTCCACCCCACCAGCCTCCACAGGGACACACAGGTCCCAACCCTGTGCTTGCCACCCATTTGTCTTGGGATGACAACAGGTCTGAGGTGGCATTTGAGGTCCAGCACCACCTGAACTCAGGACTGGGCTGGGAGGAGAACTTTGCAGTTGGCTTGGTTCTCATGCCACAAGAGGAGCATCCCAAAGATGAGCTGCTCCTAGAACAAGTCCTTAACCCCCTCCGCTTTCTCCCCAAAATCAGGATAAAGACTTTGGGGTATCTCTACAGGCTGGATCAGTGCAGAAGAGCATCACGTGCATTCTAAGAGGAGCAGGAGATCCCTGCCCAGGAGAAGACAGCCTCTGTTCCATCTGCTTCATGCATTTTGTCAGCAGGGTCTACGGCTGAGCAGCACAGCTTTGCAATGGGTTGGAAGGAGGCGATGGAGGTCCACCAGCCAGCCTGTGAGCCCTCCTATGACTAGGGATAGGTGATTATCACAAAGCAAAAACATCTTGGAGAGGAATGAGAGGAGAAAGGAGATGATTTCCACAGTCCCAACAACACAGACCCACCCTCCCTTATCACCCATCTCTCTGCCGTGAGGCTTGGGCATGCAGCCGTGCCGGATCTCATGTGCCTTCCCTCATCAAGGAGGAAAAACTGGATATTCTCATACACAGAGCGGGGTATTATTAGCAGGAGCACAGGGAGAAAGTGAACGGTGTGGTTTCCTCCACAGTCAGGGTGGTGAATCAGAGCTTGGAGACGCGGCCCTGCTCCCCAAGATGAGCCGGTTTGGGGTTGTCCCATCCCACAAAACTCACACCACCAGCCCGCAGGCAGGACACCGCTGATCCCACCCTTCTCCTTCCACCAAGGGGACTTTCTCAGCCACGTTCCCACAGAGGCACCAGCATGTCCCAAAGGGGAAACTGAGGCAGGGAGGAAGGTACCTCGCAGGGAGCCGTTTGCTATAACCGCAGCAGGTCTCCTCCGAAGACACGGTGTCCTGTGCATCCTTGGACTGTGGTGACAGCGAGCAGGACTGTGCCGTGGGGCTGGTCCAAATCTGGTACAAGTCCGTGCCCATGTACCATCCAGCTGCAGCATCCAAACCCCGCTGCTGAATTTGGGCAGGACCATTTTTCCTTCTCCAGCTTCTCCCGTGAAGTCCAGTGAGGCACTGGAGCCAGCAAAGCTCCCTGCAGCTCTGAGCTGGCTCCAGCAACCAGCTCAAGAGTGATTATTTATTAATAAGGGACAAACTCTTCCTTGAATATGGATCACAGACGGGGTGGTGATCATTCTCACAGCCTGCTATGTCCTAACACCACCCCAGCCATCACTAGGGCTAGGAAAGGTAGATGTTTCCACCCATTTATGTGCCCTACAAGAAAGATCATCATGGAGTAGAATCATAGAATAGAAACATAGAATAGAATCACAGAACAGTTTGGGTTGGAAGGGACCCTCCCAGCTCCCCCAGTGCCCCCCCTGCCATGAGCAGGGACATCTTCACCAGCTCAGGTTGCTCAGAGCCCCGTCCAGCCTGGCCTGGGATGTCTCCAGGGATGGTTCATCCACCACCTCTCTGCCCAACCTGGGCCAGGCTCTCACCACCCTCAGGGACAACAATTTCTTCCTCATGTCCGGCCTTAATCTCCCTCCTTTAGTTTAAAACCATCACTCCTTGTCCCATCACAACAGGTCCTGCTGAAAAGTCTGTCCCCATCTTTCTTATTTGTCCCCTTTAAGTCTGGAAAAGCTGCAATAAGGTCTCCCTGGAGCTTCTGTTCTCCAGCTGAACACCCCAACTCTCTCAGCCTGTCCTCCCAGCAGAGCTGTTCCAGCCTCGGATCATTCCTGTGGCTCCTCTGGCCCCTCTCCAGCAGGTCCATGTGTGTCCTGTGCTGAGGACCCAGAGCTGGACTCAGCACTCCATGATGACTTTCCTTCCAGGATGTGCCAAGGACAATGGCTGCAGCTCTGAGCTTTGCCCCAGGATGCCGAGGGCTGGTCAGCGTGGGAGGAACAGCAGAACCTGATCTCCGTGTGCATTTGCTTCCCAAACTCATCCCGTCAGCTGCTGGTGGCCCCTGCGGGGCCCTGGCTCTGCAGTCTCTTCGCCGAGACCAGGACTCCCAGTTAAAAGCATCTCCAGCATGTTTGGGCAAATCCCTGCCGTGCAGAGTGGGGATTCCCACCGCGGGAAGAAGGTTTTGCTCCGTGAAAACATCCAGCAAACTGGCTCCTGTCTCATCGCTCAGGCATCCCGAGGTCAGGGCCACAGCGTCATCTTCAAAGATGCTGCGAGTCTTCCCACGATGCCTCGTTAGGGCATCCTCCTCCTTCCTCCGCTGGCGAGGGAGAGGAGGTCGCAGCAGAAAGGAGAACAGCATTGCTGCCCGCTGATGAAAGAGTTTCCCACCAGCTGGCCAAGACCATCCGATTTCACCGGGATGCGGCTGCTGCTGCGGCACAGCCTGATGTGTGGGACCAAGGGATGCAAACACCGCAGACAAACTGTATTAATGAGTTTCTCATTACACGCTCACAGCTAATTACAGCTCTGTCTTCACTCCCTGGCTTGCCCACCACTGACTCTGGCCTTGTCAGGCTTTGCCCGCCTGGTTGGGGAAGGAGAAGGAAAATAAAACTTTCTTTGCACATTAATAGTGTCCTCCAGATGAGCTTGAGGGCCTCAAACCTTGCGAGGAGCTTGGACAAGGTGGAGAGGGAGCACAAGTGTGATGGAAGCGGCTGAGGGACCTGGGGGGTTCAGCTGGAGAACAGGAGCTGAGGGGAGACCTTCTGATCTCTGAACTGCCTGAAAGGAGCTTGGAGCCAGGGGGGTCGGGCTCTGCTCCCCAGGAACAAGCGCCAGGAGCAGAGGAAACGGCTTCAAGTTGCACCAGGGGAGGTTGAGGTTGGATCTGGGAACAATTTCTTCCCCAAAGGGCTGTGGGGCATTGGAACAGGCTGCCCAGGGCAGTGCTGGAGTCACCATCCCTGGAGGGTTGGACAGATGGAGATGAGGTTCTCAGGACATGGGGCAGTCCCACGGGTGGATTAATGGGTGGACTCCATGATCTTAAGGGGCTTTTCCAACCTAAATGAGCTCATGAGTCTATGATTCTTTGAATCACCGATGTACCCAAGATCCTGAGCTCAATTGGTCGCTGTGGCTGGTGACACATGTGCAGATGGGCAGTGTCATGCCACCATCGCACTGGACACCACTCTGTCCCTGCTGCTCTGGGTGTGGAGCCCCCGCTGTGTCGGTGCAAGGGGGTCTCTCTCATCCTGCCTGCTCAGTTTGTCTTCATACAGTTGGAAAAGAAAACTTGTTGTCCTAAGGACAAAGAGAGCTTGTCCCAACAAGGTGGCACCAGCTGGCTGATATCCCAGCGCTGGTGGGTGATGTAATTTCTCTCAGAAATGATGTCAGGTCCCTGGAGATGGAGACAGGGATGGGGACAGGTCCTTCCCCTTCATCTTTCTTGTCACCACCACAACCCCATCCCCTCTGCCGTGCCCTCTCCCCATTTCCACCCACTGCCACCCCATCCCTGTCCCCACTGCAACCTGCCATCCCCACTGCCACCTTGTGTCTCCAATATCACCCCTTGTTCCTACAGTCATGTCCAGTCCCCACACCCCTCCCCTCTCCCCAGTGCCACCCTGTCCCCAATGCCCCTCTGTCCCCAGTGTCACCTCATGTCCTCACTACATAATCCCCTTGTCATCTGTGCCACCCTGTCCCCAGTGTCATCTCATGTCCCCACACCATCTCCCTGTCCCCAGTTGCTTCCTGTCCCCACTATAGAATCACAGAATCCCAGAATGTCAGGGGTTGAAGGGCCCTGGAAAGCTCATCCAGTGCAATCCCCCCATGGAGCAGGAACACCCAGATGAGGTTACACAGGAAGGTGTCCAGGTGGGTTGGAATGTCTGCAGAGAAGGAGACTCCACAACCTCCCTGGGCAGCCTGGGCCAGGCTCTGACACCCTCACTGGGAAGATGTTTCTTCTCAAATTTAAGTGGAACCTTTTGTGTTCCGGTTTGTACCCATTGCCCCTTGTCCTACCATTGGTTGTCACTGAGAAGAGCCTGGCTCCATCCTCCTGACACTCACCCTTTATATATCTGTAAACATAAGTGAGGTCACCCCTCAGTGTCCTCTTGTCCAGCTCCAGAGCCCCAGCTCCCTCAGCCTTTCCTCACACGGGAGATGCTCCACTACACGTCGCCCTGTCCCCTCCCCATTGCCCCCGCATCCCCGTGTCACCCTGTGTCCCCAGTCCCCCCCTCGCAACGGAGGCTCAGCCCCCCCCAGGCCCTCCCACCCCGGACGCAGCCCCCGCGCATGCGCAGTGCGGCCAGCGAAGCCGCGGGGCGGTGCCCGGCTCCGGGCGGTGGGCGGGGAGGTGGGCGGGGCCGCCTTCATCCGGGTCCCTCCCCGCCGCCGGGCAGTGCGGGCGGCGCGAGCCTCGGCGGGACAGTGGCGGGTGAGTGCGGGGTGGGCGCGGGGCGGCGGGAGCCCCCTGGGGGGCCGGAGGACCGGACACCCCCTCCTCATGCACCGCTCTGTGGGGCTGGGACCCCTCCCTCTGCCTTATTCTGAGGAGAAGGGCCCTTCCCTCAGCATCGCTGTGGGGCAGGGCCCCTTCTCTGTGCCTTGTTCTGTGGGGTAGGGACACCCGCACCTCAGCAGCGCCTGGCGGGGGGACAGGCCGCCCTCCCTCTCAGCCCCACTGTCCCCTGTGGGGCAGGGAGCACCCTGGGGAAATGGGGCTGCCAAGGCCTGTCGCTGCTGCCCCCCACCCAGAGCCCTGTGGGGCTGGCCTTCCCCTTTTTGGGATGGCTGGCGACCCTGTGGGGGGACCCATAAGGTCCCCGCTTGGGGGATAGTGGAGGCCTGGGACCGCATCGCCATGGGGTGACAGAGGAAGGGACAGGGGACATGTCCCCACCCAGTGCCCACCCCATGGGGACCCCTTGTGTCACAGGGAGGTCCTGGGTCACCCCGTACCCGGTGGCCGCTGGCTTGGGATCAGGCATGTCCCTTCTCTTTCCTGGGGCTGAGACAGGACGCTGCGGGTTTCTTCGGCTTAAAAAAACACCCAGAAATGGGAAAAGCTGCTTTTTGGAGTTCTCCAGCGCTGCTGTTCCTGCCGTACGGGCACGTACGGAGCCCTCCCAGCATCCGCCGCTTCGCCTGCCATTGGCAAGGAATTTGTGTGGGTCCCGCCGGACTGAGAACTGACGGGTAAAAATGCACCTCGTGAGGATTTGGTGTTTTTTTTTTATTTAGTTTAGCCTGCCTGTGTTGTAGCCCATCTTTGTTGTAGCCTGGACATGCGGAGAAGAACAGCTCCATAGGTCCCACCGCCCTGTGCACCTCCAAGCGGTGCCGGATCCTTCGGATGTGCCAGCGTGTGTGTCTGGGGGTTATTCCCCCCCCTCCCTCGCGTACCTTTGGCAGGAGGTTTGGATGACATCTTGCTCTGGCACGCTCCTCTCCTTTGATCTCGAGTTTCCTGCCATGTCTAACGTGTTCGGCAACACGCGAACCCGGCTCCGTGGCTGCTGGGGAGGGTGATGTGGGTGCCTCCTCGCCCTGGTTTTCCCCGACCGGCTCCTGCCGACAGCTCCTGCTTTTCCTTTGTCTCAGCTGCTTCCAGGACGGGCTCTTGAAGCCTGAGGATGCTCTGAACAGAGCAAAGACGAGCACAAAAACCTCCCCTGTCCCTTTGTTCCCAGCCATTCGCAGGCTCAGCTGATTTTATGCAGCGTTTTGTCTGCCTGGGCAGATAAACCGACTGCTCACTTTTTTTTTTTTTTAATTCTTTCTGGGTTATTTTAGGTGATTTAGCTTGCAGAGAACATATCCCAGGTGCAGGCTGTGCCAGAGGGATGCGGCAGCTTCCTAGAAACAGGGTGAATTAGCCAGAAATGTAACTGGAACATCTTATGGTTGTCCTCTTATGTCCTCATTGAGTCTCTTACAGTGAGCGGGGCCATGTGCCCTCAGTACCACACGCTAAAATCTGGGTTCCCCAGCCCTTCTAGTTGCTTGTAGAAGGAGAAGTTTGGCCCTGGTTTGCACAGCCCGTGGCTGACAGCTGTTTTGAGGCCAGCGAGGATGAAGGAAAGGGAACAAAACCCAGGTTTGGGCTGCCCTGATGGCTGAAACAAGTGGTTTTTTTCTGCTTGACTGGTGAGAAAGCAAAATACAAGTTGTAATATTATTATCATTTTTTAGATTCCTATCATTGTTTCAGGTTCAATAGTGAGAATTCATATTAGTGCTTCTCTTTTATGCCAGGTATAAACAGAGCCACCTTGAACGTGTCAAACAGCCCCTGATAAATCAGGTTATTTTCTCTATTACTTTATTCAGACAGGTTAGATCCTCCAGCTGATGGATCTAGAGTACTGTGCCATCTGGAGCAAAAATTAAATACCAATTTGGCCCTCAGCCCGGAAAAATAACGAGCCTCCAGTAACTGGCGGTGGAAGAATACAGCCTCTGACAGTAGAAATGCTTGGGGGCAATATGGAAGGAACCCAAAATGCATTAATTGAGGTATTTTAAAAAGGAAAAAGAAAGAGGGAAATTAAATCCTTCCAGCCCTGTGTTCCATAAGCAGTCAGGAGGGATGGCATGATCCAGTTACAAGTTGCAGGGCTGATGACCACAGGTGAAGGTCCTGGTCCTGAGAGGGTGGTGGAGCTCCTGGAGGCGAGGCTGGTGGTGACCTCCTGGATCTCCTGGTCTTGCTGTTGAAGGGAGTCCCCTCCACAAGCTCCCAAAGCTCCACCTGACCACTTGCTCAGCTCGACTTCTCTTATTTTGTCCCTGCTCAGCCTGATAAAAGTTTATGCCACGGTTTACCCGCTGGTCAGGACCTGCCTTCTTATCTCCAGCTAGGTTTGGACACTCCAGGTCTGCTCGTTGGGTCACTGGTGGTGGTGTTTAGTCTCAGAGCTGTGGGGACAAGCTGTGGAGGTGGGTGAGCTGTGGTGACACCTCATATTTATACAGCCTGGGCTCTGATCTGCTTGTCTCCAAGCTCAGCTGGAGATGCCTGTTGTGATGGACCAGCTGTGAAGGACACCGTGGTCAACGTGCTCTGGACGTTGTGGGATCTATTCTACCTTCTAATAAGCAAGAGAGTATGTGCAAATGGGAGACAAGATGATGATCAGTGGTTGATATCACCATTTTTGGGTGGAAGGTGGTCTTGGCCATGCCCTAGGGGAGAGGTGAGTGATGGAGAGGAGGAGGTTGAAAGTTACATGGCGATGAAGCAGCAGAGCTGCTCGTGTTGTGTCTCCAGACCGCGAGACTGAACCAAACCTGGAGGTTTTACCCAACAAGGACTAATTTCCAGCTGATCTCCCAGGGACCTAAATAACGTGTGGGACGATACAGAGACACCCAGCTTTTGTTGGGAGGGCTTGCATGTTCATGGACTTTATCTCCATGTGTTCCCTCTTGGGTCATCCCTCCCAGAGACCCAACCATCACCTCCACCTTGGTGGCAGAAGATGTGTTGCGAGCGATCAGCTCAGAGCCATAAAGCACCACCTGGATGTTGAAAACAGGGAGAGAGGCACGGGCTGGACATGCTCATCTCCTCCTACTCCCAACACTGTGACCCAAAACACTTCTGCGGTGGGATGGCAGGACTTGGCACAGCTGAGACAAGGTCCTGTCCCACCAGGTCAAAAATCCTGCTGTCCCACTTGAGTGCACAGTAAACCCGGGCAACCCCATCCTGAATAGGAGGTGCAGATGCTTCTGTTGGCCTTCAACCACCTTGGAACCATTGTTATCAAAGCCTGGAGGGTGATTTGGGGAGTTTGAAGCTTCTCCTGGTCTTCAGGCTTCGGAGTCCCAGCTGTGGTTGGTGTCACTGACCTGGCTTTGTTTTTGTTTCCTGCGATCAGTCATCACAAAGCTGCATGTTGTTGATGTGAGATAACATCCACCTTGGATAAACTTCCCTCCTCCCGTCCCTTCCTGGCAGTTTGACCTGACTCACCGACAGCGCTTTAAAATGACATCACTGATGATGTGATATGGGGCTTATCTGCAGGAGAGCTCGGCTGTCGCTTGACCCTGGTGATGCCTCTCGCTTGGTTGAGAGATGCAGGTGACCCCATGGAAAATGTGGATATAAACCCCTCGCGGTTTCACGATAGTGCTGGGCAAAGGTAAGCTGCGTTCGTTGTTTCGGGATGCTTTTCCCTCCCACGGTGTCGTTTTGCTGCCTGTAGGGCACATTTGATTTTCATCAAATTGAAAAAAAAAAAAAAAGAAACCTAAACAGTTCAAACCACGTGTCGAGGGCTCTTGTGTCCTGTTAATGAGGTGATTACGGTGCCAGAGGGATGTAGAAAGAGCAGCCGTCCAAGGCATCTCGAAAGGATGCCAGAAATAGCATTGGCGGTGAGGATGGAGCAGCTGTGAAGCCCCCAAGGTCGGGATGAGCGGTGGCAAGAGAGAAGAAGACACTCTCGCGGAGGACAGACAACCTCGCTGCTCCAAGAGATGCAAAAACCTCAACGCTGACACAGGGATGAGCGGCAGGAACGGATTGCCAGAGCCCGACGGACCAAATTAGCTGCGAGCAGCTGCCTCGGCAGAGCCGAAAGCCGCGAGTTCTCGGGTTGCTCCGACGCTGGAGCTAAAACTGGATCGGTCTTCGGAAAAAATGGGCGAGATGCCGAGGAGGAGGAGCGAGGGCAGGGAAGTCCTTCGGCCGCTTGCCTTTTCTGCTTCAGCTCCGGGGCTGTGGATGTGAGAAGCAAGTAGGAATAACTTCTCCTGGTTTATTTATTTTTTTTTATCTCCGTGGAGGATTAATCTTGCTGCTGCTACAGCTTTTAACTCGCAAAGCGCCTTAGAGGAAACCGTGTGTTTGCAAGAGAGAAACTGAAAGTGCTGAGCCCCTTACTGTGACCATTGGCCGGTTTGGGGCTGTTCTTGCTGTCCCTGCCTGGAAATAACGGGGGATTTCCCACCTTGTTGGTTTGGAGAAGTATTTAGGGGAAAATACAAGAGCTTTGGGGCCGTGCGGATTCTCATCCTTGGAGTCCACAAGCGTGGAGGGCAGGAGGTTTCAGCCCTTTGGTTGGTCTGGTTGAAGGCAGGAGGAGCAGCCCAGCAGGTAAGAGGATGGATGAAACCTCTCAAAATTAGGTGGGAGGGAGCTCAGTCTCCCACTAGATGACTTCCAACTAAAATCCATCCGAGTATCGTGCTTCCCCCCAACCAGGCTCTTCTTGCTTCCAGCCTGCATGAAATTAAATTGCTGGCGTACCGTAAGGATTAAATTAAACTTCTCTCCATGCAGAGCTTTGTCACGAGCTGGCAAATATTTCGCGGTGCTTTAGAGACTCTCATTTTTCTATTGTTCTGCATAAAAACCCCATCGCCAGGCTGGGCTTCCCCTGGGGTGATTTCCTGGCTCGTTGGTTATTAACACAGCTGTGGGGTTGGTTTTTTTCCATTTGGTTTTGAGCTGAGAAGCGCTGGATTAAGACCCAGCATCTCACTCTCTTGGCGGCTGAAATAAAAGACGAGGCTTTTGGAGACTCTGTGCCGGTGGTGGCCGCCCAAAATGGGACGGGTTTGCGCAGCGCTGGGTGGTTTTGTGGCTGAATAAATAGTGATAATCTCGCCTGAGAGGTGCTGAAGCCCGTCTGCTGGTGCTCACATCGCTCGCCTGTCTGTCAACTGAACCATCCACCCCGGTCTCGCTTTGCATTTGCACCAAAAAAAGTCACAATTGTGCTGAGCGTCGATTGGGGGCGGCGCTTTGGGAGTAAAAGCAGGAAAAATGGATCGTTTCCTCAGCTGCGGCTTTGCCTGGGAGATGCTGAGTTGTTGTGTGCTCCAGATTTGGGGTTTCCCTCTTGTATCTTCCCCCCTTTGCATCTCCTGCAGCATCTTCCACCAATGCAGCAGGACAAGCACGTCAGGGGGGTGATGGCAAAGGGCTGGGATGTGTTTTCCTGGCACTGAGAGAAGGGTTTTCTACGCCTAAAGATGAAAAAACATATATGGTACCCTATTAAAATGGGCTGGATTCTGCTGCCATCCCATCTAGTATCTTCGAAAGGGCAATTTTAAGACAAGCTCTGATGAGATTGAGTCCTGGTTTAAGCTGAGGTTGAAACTTAGATCTCTTTTGGTTTCTTTTTAGGATGGAATTTAAAAGAGGAAAGAAATAAGCACTAGAAAAAAGTTTACTTTCTTTGTTAGAAAGCTTCTGTTTTATAACAAAAGTGACTTTTCCTCACCAAAGAATCACCTGAATCCTTTTTGCCTGAAGCCTCTTTTAGGTTTTGATTTATTTCAGCTATTAACACATCCCTTAAGAGCCAGAACATGAAACTTAGGAGCAAACCGTGGTTGGGATCACGAACCAGGTTACACGTTGCCTGCATCTTCTAAAGCAAATAATATATTCTTTATAAATGATTAATCATGAATGTGGCAGCAAGTGTGGGGCTGTTTACACGAGGATACCGTGTTATATTTTTCCACCTTAATAACAGGAGTTTTTGCTGCAAGGTTGTGCAGACAGAGGTTGCTGCAGAGCTGAACGAAACTCAGGTTTTGTGTTAATAATCTAATTTGCTGCTTAGAAGTTTGCCCTCTTTTTTTGTTACTATTAAAATAAGGTTTTCCTTGGTCAGTGCAGAACAAGTTGGGGATTTGGGGGTGGGGTTTTTTTTCATCGTTCCTATAGAAGTGGGACCCCAAAAATGGGTTGCAATGCTTGTCCGGGATGGGATCCTGCAGCCAGGATCTCCTCAGACAACCCTGGGATAGAAACTCCCCTTTTTCACCCCAAAACCAGCCCCGGTGAGGATTTCTTATTGTGTGGCCGCCGTCTCCATGCGCTACTCTCCGCTTTTGTTTACATCTGCTTGAAAACTTCGTAAATTTACTGACGAGGGAGTAATTCTAATCCTTTTCAATGAGATCAACGGATTAGTGTCTCAGATGCTTATAAAATTGCGAGGATTAGCCAAGACTTTTTTTCCTCCCCCCCTTCTTTTCTCTCTATGCCGTGTAACATCATCGCTACGTTTTAAAAGGGGATCTCTGTGCTGTTAGCAAGAGCTGAACCAATTTATAGGAGCCCTTGCGAATCGAAGCGTTTGGAAACAATATCTTCATCCTCTCCCCGACACGCTCCGGCTTTTTGTGCAATATTAGGGTTGTTTTCTTTTCTTTTTTGCAGCGTCCCCGGCAGCAAACCGCAGTAGCCGTCCAGCAGATACGTTGGGTTTGCGTGGCCTGGCTGCGTTGCGGCACCCGTGCGGGTAAGTAGGGAGCTGACCCGAAAGCTTTCCACGATGGACACTTGCGAAATCACACCTTTTGACGAGCAGATCTTGAAAATGACATTATTTCACGATTTTGCCTGTTACTGCAAATAATTTGGGCTTTTGTCGCCCATCCCCAGAGGGGAACGGTGCTTTTGGGTCGACGGGATGGAATGGGAGCGGGATGAGAATCCACGTGCTCCGCGTTCCTGCGCCCTCTTGATTATAACCTGCGCTTTCATTAGGATGTGATCTGCCTCCTATCGCTGCGGGGTCTTTTTAAAATGCCTTTTCTCCCGGGTCGACGGCTGCGCGGCCGCTTGACCTGCACAAGCGATACAATCCTGAACCGTCAAGTGGTGGCAGCTCCAAGCCAGGAATTTCTGGCGCCGACCCAGTATACTTTCACAGGCAAGCTCTTAAATACATACAAAGACAAGCTCATAATTTCCACTATACTAATGAGGCCACGGCGTTTTCTTTGAAATGTGCCAGTAGTCGCCGCGGTGGTATTTTCGCAGCTTTGTACCGTGAATCCAAATGTGATTTGACACGGCAGCCCCCGCAGAGTGGAGGAAAACCGGCTTCTCCCGCTGAATTTCAATGATGCTTCTTGACAGCGCCACCTGAAAACCCTCACAGTGTGGGGCGTTTCCTTATGTTTCGTCTCAACACGGCTTTTCCCCTCAAACGCTGTCGGTTTGGTGAAGGTGGCGAAGGGTAGGAATGAGTTGAAAAGGGGATAATGTTATTTCAGGGCAAGGAAAGTTGTGGGTTTAAAAACTGGTTTTAAAAGATGTGCAAACGCGGTGATTTAATAACCGGACTCTCTGTAAATATCTTTAGCTCGTAGTAAAAACCCAACGCGAGGGCTCTCAGGCATCATGTGCTCTCTTGACCTCTCAAAAGCTGCTCCAAGTAGCTGCCTGCTCGTTGCTACGCCAACTCCTTAGTGCCACTCATCTATTTTCCCTTCTCTAGGCAGTTCAGCGCCTGGGAATCTGTAAAGATCTGACAACAAACTGTTACGTCCCTACAAGTCGCGTAGGTGTTTTTGAGCTTTGCTGCCCCAGGAGGCCCCAGTAGCCTTGGAGTGGTCAGAAAAATATTTAGCAGGTTTTGGTTGGTTGGCTAAAAGAAAAATGCAAACTTTAAGAGACCCTCTCAAACGTTGTGTGTTTTTTCTTTTAAATGCATCAGCAGCACAGCTGTAACTTGAGGTTTTACTTATTTAGGACTCAGTTTATGAGAAACCCCTGTAAGAGGCAACATCCTTGAGCAGAGGAGGGGTGCGGGTAGGTCATGCTGAAAGTTCATGCGTGATTATCCGTCGTCTCCTGGTTACAGACCCCCAGGGTCCAAGTAATCCTGAATTTCAAGCCCCTTTGACTTTCTCCATCCCACTAAGGTGAGGCGATGATTTTGGTGAGAACGGGACAAGAACGGTGTCCCATGGCATCGCCTTCAGCACCGAGACTGTGTCACAGAGGTAGAAAACGTATATTTGGTTTATGCGTCTTTATCTCCATCAGCCACCTCACTTGGCCATGCAAGTCTGGGAGTGGAAATGTTCATTTTGTCATTTCCAGCTGAATTTTGAAGGTTTTGCCATCATTACATCTACCTTTGCTTGTGCTGATCGAAGCAAAGCGGTTTGTGTCCGTATTTGGATGGCTCCAGAGAGGGTTTGTTTTTTTTTTTGCTGGAATCTAAAGCATTGCAAAAATCTTCCCAGTCTCTGTTAGCAGAGCAGAAAAAATGATATATATAAAAAATACTCACAGAATCCCAGAATGTCAGGGGTTGGAAGGGACCTGGAAAGCTCATCCAGTGCAATCCCCCCATGGAGCAGGAACACCCAGATGAGGTTACACAGGAAGGTGTCCAGGCGGGTTGGAATGTCTGCAGAGAAGGAGACTCCACAACCCCCTGGGCAGCCTGGGCCAGGCTCTGCCACCCTCACCAGGAACAAGTTTCCTCTCAAATTTAAGTGGAACCTCCTGTGTTCCAGTTTGAACCCATTACCGCTTGTCCTGCCATTGGTTGTCACCAAGAAGAGCCTGGCTCCATCCTCATGACACTCCCCCTTTCCATATTGATCCCCAGGAATGAGTCACCCCTCAGTGTCCTCTTGTCCAGCTCCAGAGCCCCAGCTCCCTCAGCCTTTCCTCACACGGGAGATGCTCCACTCCCTTCAGCATCTTGGTGGCTGCGCTGGACTCTCTCCAGCAGTTCCCTGTCCTGCTGGAACTGAGGGGCCACAACTGGACACAAGATTCCAGGTGTGGTCTCCCCAGGGCAGAGCAGAGGGGCAGGAGAACCTCTCTCAACCTCCTCCAAAATCTAGTACTTTTGTTAAAACCAGAGGGAGGGTGGGCTGACTGCACAGCTCATTTTTTTCTGTAAGTATCAGGAAAAATAGCAAATGGCAGTGACGTGGCATTAGTGTAAATTCCCAGCAGGCTGAGGTTTGGGTTTGTTTGGGTTTTTCTGCAGCCTTTTTTCAATGCTGCCAGCATCTCAAAATCCAAACCTCGCAGTATCCGTGTGGGCTTGAGGGGGTGGCTCCTCCGTACGATTTGTTTTAGTGATTTTTTTCCGGTATCCGATAGCAGCTTTTTTGCTCTTCTGAGTACAACTACCTCTTCTCCTTAATTTTGACCGCAAATATCAATGGTGCAATTAAAAGACTCCGCGGAGAACATTCCTCAGGACTGAAATCCAAGACCTGGGAGCAGACGGCAGCAGCATAAAGAGGAATTCTTCCCTCTCTGGCCTCACGCTGCTTTTCCACCGCGAGGCTTTCCAGCCATCTGGAACCCCTTTCAGATTATGTGTCATGTCCTTCCCCTCCCCCCAAAAAATATAATCCATAACCTAGCAACCTTATTTAGTGTAAACGAGAGCTTAATGCCTTCCTATATCCCAAATTGTGCTCGGCTCCTCTTACTGCTTTTATAGGATGGCTGCTGGCAGCTGCGATTCCCATCGCCAGCATGGGGTGCCCACCTCCAGGAGGATTTTCTAGGGATTATTGATCCCTGATTTTTGTTTTTCCCGTTAAAGGAGCTTAGGAAACAGAAGGAAAAGGGTTTCGGGAGGTCATTTAGTCCATCTGCTTCTTGATAGAAAAGAGAGGAGAAGGCCAGTCGCTCTTCTGCTGTTGTTCAGCCTGTAGATGACTTGATCCAAGTAAGATATTTTGTTTTCCATACGTGATATTTCGGGAGCTCCCATTGCTTTCCCCAGCTCTCGGTGTCATCACCCAGGAATCTGCAAATTCCCCAATGTTTAATACCAACATCTCCGATCTGGCCCTTGGGCACCGTAGACTGAGCTTTTCTCATGAAGTTCCTGATCCTCTTTCCCCGAGGAACCTCTTAATTGGGGAAAACTGCAAACGAGGAGAAGTGACTGCAAATGAAAGGCGGAAGGTTATTTCCACCAAATTAAGCAATAGGGTCGGGGGGAAGCTGCTCCCCCTTTCTTCAGCCCTGGCTTTTGGTGCTGTGCTTGGTCTAAAATACTCGCTTTTTTAATAACGTGTGCATTATTAAACTTTTCAGCACCTGAGCTTTTTAGCACCTTCCCCACCGCGATTTTGGGAGGAGGTTTGTGTCCCCACTGACGCTGGGTGAAAGCCCTTGACTTGAAACTCAGCAATAGGAGCTGCAGCTGACCTATTTTCTGCACATTTCAGTGCCAACAGTACCAAAAAACAATTTCTCATTTAAATATACTCTTCGATATTAAGGTCGTGGGATCGTTTGTCTGTTAAACTGTCCAAAATCAAAAGCGCTTGCTGAAAATCGCCATGGTACTGCTTGCACTACCAGGTGTTTATTTCATTATAAGGACTTCTCTCTGTTTTTCCAGTGACCTATTGCTTTGTCATGTTGTCACATCGTTCTGTCCACGTCCCCCTGCCCAAAGATAGTGGAAAGGGTTAAAATGTTGTGCTCGGTGTCAGCCGGCCGGGAAATGAAGCCAACAAATTTCCTGATTCCAGGTCAAAAAAAGCATCAGATTCACTCCTGGGGAGAAGGGATCAAAGGTTCAAAGTGCTGCTTGCTTGGAGGTCAGTTTGATTTCACGACTCTCTGGGCACGCAATAAAAATCTGCTGCCGTTCCCCAAACCTGCACGTAGCTGAAATGGGTAAAATAAACAGGTTTTGTTCTGTTTGGCACCCGAAAGTTTCCTTTTTCCCCCAGCCACGGCGCAGCATCGCTTTGCTGGATCTCAATATAACTCTGCCCCGTAGCGTAACTCATCATCGGGGACGTTTTGGGATGTTGGCGATGAAAACACCCCAGGCTGTCCATTCCCAGCATGCTTTGCCGTGCAGTCAATTAATCCCGCTAATCAATAATGCCGCTGAGCCGCATGTTCGCCCCTTTTTCATTTTAGAATCAATCAATCATTTGGTTGGAAAAAGACCTTTAAGACCATCAAGTCCAACCAAATTTTGCAGTGAAGGAGGCAGGTCCGGTTGGATGCTCGAAGCCAGTGCTGGATGCGGCTCTGCAGTAGCATCGAGGTTTATTTCTTTTTCTTTTTCCTCAATCTCCATCCTGTTGTCCCCTTGGCAAAGGGCACAGCCCAGGGGCGAGCCAGCACTGAGTCCTTGTAGCCAGGAAGGCCAATGGTACCTGGGATGGATTAGAAGGGGGTGGTCAGTAGGTCAGAGAGGTTCTCCTGCCCCTCTGCTCTGCCCTGGGGAGACCACACCTGGAATATTGTGTCCAGTTGTGGCCCCTCAGTTCCAGCAGGACAGGGAACTGCTGGAGAGAGTCCAGCGCAGCCACCAAGATGCTGAAGGGAGTGGAGCATCTCCCGTGTGAGGAAAGGCTGAGGGAGCTGGGGCTCTGGAGCTGGACAAGAGGACACTGAGGGGTGACTCATTCATGTTTACAGATATATAAAGGGTGAGTGTCAGGAGGATGGAGCCAGGCTCTTCTCGGTGACAACCAATGGTAGAACAAGGGGTAATGGGTACAAACTGGAACACAAAAGGTTCCACTTAAATTTGAGAGGAAACTTCTTCCTGGTGAGGGTGGCAGAGCCTGGCCCAGGCTGCCCAGGGAGGTTGTGGAGTCTCCTTCTGTGCAGACATTCCAACCCGCCTGGACACCTTCCTGTGTAACCTCATCTGGGTGTTCCTGCTCCATGGGGGGATTGCACTGGATGAGCTTTCCAGGGCCCTTCCAGCCCCTGACGTTCTGGGATTCTGTGGTGCCGGCGGTGCCGGGTTTGGCTTCACAGCTGCTCAGGATTTTCCCACCGCGGATCCTCCAGAGGTGGAGCCAGAGGAAATTCCTTCCAGCTGCCTGAGGTCAGGGCTTTGCTTTGCTTCTGGGGCTCACAAAGGGGTATTTAATCTTTTTTGCCTGCAAGTTGAACACAAGCGTCTCTCACTGCTGCTTTTTAAACACCTGGAAAAATCTTTTATTTTATATTATTTTTAATTTTTTTTTTCTAATATTTTCCCATTATGTTGTGGATTTATTGCATGGAAGAACACCCCATTCCACAGTACAACTTTCAGCTGCTCACGGTTTAACTTTCAACAGCGTTAACCATTTTGGTTCAACCTGTATCAAACCCTTTGCGGATCTGCCTAACGCCTTTGAAATTCGAGACGCCGCTTGCGCCTGCTTGAAACCTTTCCCGTCGATAAAGTATCCCGACTTGGGGTTTTGCCACGGTTTAGAGTTTTGTTTTCCCTGGTTTGCACGAGGTGATGGGAACCTGTGCATATCTGGATCTGTTGAGTTTTTAACGTGGGGTCTCGGACCCGCAGCTCCATCCAGCTCTTCAGTGGATGGTTCAGGAGGTTCAGACCAGCCTGGGTTTGATTTGAATCCCCATGGGGGAAGTTATTTATCTCGTAAACATAAATGCCTTTGAAAATGGGTTTTTATTTAAGAACAGCAGAGGTAGAACCCCCCTCTCTGCCCAACACGTGGGCTGAATTTAGGGATGATGCACGGTGCTCACGTGGCCCCTTTATCTGCTGGTCTTATAAATAATAAAAGAAGCTCCCTTTAATAAGTAATACCCAGAGACACAGTCCAAATCCACGTTGCAAAGGAGCGGGGAAGAAAATATTTGCAGCTTTCAACTCTTGGATGATGCTCGTGCCGTCACCAACAGTGTCCCTGGTGTCAACCCCCAGCCTTGGGGACCACGACCCTCCTGCCTCAGTTTCTCTGCCTATAAGAAGATAATTGTCTGGTTTTTAATCCCTCTGAGATGTCCTGATGAAAGCTCTGGGTAAGAGGTTGGCCCCACTTATTAAGCACATTAAGCATTCGCCGTGATTATAATAGGGATTAATTGTGCTTGGTGGCTTCTTTGGGTTTGTCTTTAACAGCCCAGCTTGTAATCAAAGTGTTGTGAAGCCGGCATGTTAATGCTGACCTGACTTCTCAATATGCCATTCACTATAACTTGGCTTTTAATTAAAGCTTGGTTTTGTAGTCGTCGACGAAACGCGGATGGGCTTGGCCTGATTCATTGGAGGGTTTAAGGAAGGAGGAGGTACAGAGCTCGGCTCGTTCTGCTTCTTGGCATTACCATCCCTGTTTCTCTCTACATCCCCATGTTTGGCCTCGTGGCGAGGACGCTGCTGATCCTTTTCATTTTTGCAAGCTGTTGTATCATTAAATAAATACCCTCCAGTTCCCTCCACACTGCAAACTTATTTCTTCTGTCCCAGCCGACTCTCTTTCCTCTGGATGGGTTGTGCCCCTCATCCTGGGGACAGTGGGCGTCCCAGGAACAGCATCTTCCTCCACCAAAACATCTCGGCCGGGCAGAGAGCAACAGGGAGGCTTTTGTTCTGCACCAGAAACTTTTCATCCTTCTTTATGGCTCCTTTTTTATTTCTTTTGGCTGCGCTCTCCCGAATCTGAAGCAGATTAAAATACAGTTCCTCCCCCTGCTGAAAATCATCAGATTTCAGTGAAGCCTTTTAAAGTTAACGGTTTCCTGGATACTGTGCAGACTCACTTATTTTTTCCCTCTAACCTCCGTGTTTTTTGCCGTAATGTTTCTCAGCTGTTGCCGCAGGCAGGAGGGAGGACCAGGGTAGCTCCGGCGTGGAGAAGGTTATTTCATGCAGGGGTTGGATGGATCTGATGTGGGACTCTTGGACCCTCGCAGTATGGCCAGGCTGCATCGGTGATGCCTTTTTTGGGGTAAAATCTTCGGGAAATGGTACTGTTGGGAGAAAAGAGTAGGATGTTGTAGGTGGGATAGAGCTCTGTTCATACTGATGGTTGTTTTGATGGTGGCTGTGGTGGTTTGTAGCTGTGGTTGAGGGGATGGGTGGAAGAGCTGCACAGCTCCGGCTGGATACGACCGTGAAGAGTTTTCCTGGCTGGATGGGGTTGACCACTTTGAATCCACCCTGAGCTCTTCCCTACCTGTCATCTCTGCTTTTGTGCTGTGTCTTCTGCAGCATCTCCAGGTGGGAGAGCTGAACCAAAGCCCCCAGAGCATCACAAGTTCACGGAGCTGTAAGGGTAAGAAGAACAACTGTCTGGTGCTCGTTGGTTTTGTTGCCTCTTCTCCAACAGTGATCTCTCCTCCTTTGCAAAAAAATGACCCGAAGCCATCCCAGATGGGAAATGTGTAATTTTTCTCTTGGGTGGTTGAGGAGGTGAACCCGGCCAACCTTGGCCAAGGCCAGTGACTCAACACAAACTGAGGGTGAGCGGGGACAGTCGGAGCTTTGTCCTTCAGCTGAAACATCCTCTGTCACATGAGCACGAGCAAGGGGAGAGCTCCTGAACTATCTAAAATCCCTTTGACCCAGCAGAGATATACACCAAACCCAACCCTATACCGCTGAGCTGGGAACAAAGGTTTAGGGGCTGCTTTGGGCTTTTTTTTTTGGAATTTATTTGCAAAGCAAAACAGCTCGGCTGAGCGGAGGGAGCGTTGGTGGAGGAGTGTGAGCTGCCGTGTTATAAAATCCCATCCTCGCAGCGGGGGAGCGCCGGCTCCCCGAGCTCTTGTAGCATTTCCACGTCGGCCGGGAGAGTTTCTGAACATGCGTGTTGGTCTCTGGAGGCTTTAATCAAATCCAGGCTTTCCCAGAAATTGCCTCGAAACTTCCAGCGAGTCAAGGGAACCGAAAGCAGCCGGAGTGAGATGCTGCTGGTGTCGGTGAGGCAGCTGGGATGAGAGGTGAGTCTGCACAACAACTGGCGAGCAATGTATATACAAGCAATGTATTATTAATAATATATATGGTGGGGGTGTGGAGGAAAGCCCAGCAGGTTCAGCAAAAAGGGAGAAAGGAGGTACAGGAGTGAGGATGCTGCTTGGAGAAGGAGCGGGATGTTCAGAGACACTTTTGAACGTTAGCAGTGTCGCTCCCCGACATGTTTGGGTTTAAATCCTGCTGTACAAAAATTGGAGCCGTACAATTAACGCGCCGTTGAAAACTCCCCGCTCCGGGGGAGGGTTTTGTTATCCCTTGGTAATTTTTTTTGGGAAACAAAGAGTTCAGGCTTCAGGTACTTTCCCTGCTTGTTGTGAAATTTAATTGCATGTCCAGCCCTCTCCCAAGGGCAGAAAGGAAAACAAGGCGTATATTTTAACTTCCTTTTCTAAACTGGGGGTGGGTGAACTTTGTGCCTGGCCAGGGATGGTTGTGATCGTTCAAGGGTGAATTTCTCAGGGAATGATTGCAATAGAAAGGAATAATAATAAGAGATAATAAATATGTGCTTTCCAGTTAAGGGTTTTGAGTAGTAACATGGCATTATGGCAGTGAGGGGGGGTTTATGGTGATACAGAGACACGGGGCTGGTCTTCCACCTGACTTCTGAAAAGCATTCTGGGAGGATTGGTGTAAAATATTAGTGTCCCGTGCGATAAAACTCGAATCATATGCTGAAGTCATTATCCCAGGCAGCTGCTCGGGGTTTAATTGGGTCTCTCTGAGGGGAGGGAGGGTTTGGTCACGTGTCCAAGACGTGGTTCATCGATGGCCAAAATCGTTGCGTCTTCCTCTTGGCTGCCGCTCGTGTGTTCTTTGGGGTTTTGCTGGGGGGAAGCAGCGTGGGGCGATACTGAGGAATTAACCTGAAACGTGCAAAAATACCCTTAAACCACCTGCTGCAGATCTCACGTGATAAAAACAAACCACGTCTCTTTTATGACCCCTGTAATTTCTCGTCGGCGCGGCCGTGTGACATGGGAACGTCTTCGTCCTTCCCATGCCACCTGCGTGTTGAACCCGCGCCGGTTCATGTGCACGGTGGTTTTGGAGGGGGGATTTCTACAGAATGAGGAATCAGTCTTGGGAGCTGCAAGAGGGGAAGGAAAACCTGCCTCGCTGTGAGACTTTCTGGCTACTTGCAGTATTTTGGGCTAATTAATGAGTGGTTTGGGAGGCTTCGGCTACAGCCAGATGCAAATCCCCGCCGTCCATCTGATGCAGCGTTTAACTTCAAAGATGATGTGTGTAAGGAAGAGGGGAAAAGAGCTGGAGGAGAAGCTCGCAGTGGGAGAGAAAAATCCCAGCCCATCCAACACTGCTTTGTTTTCAGGGTTACTGAGCTGGGGGCTCAGTTTTGGGCAAGGATGCGAGACAGCAGCGGTGCCGGCTGCGTTCTCCTTCCCCCCGTCTGCCGTCGGAGGGGCCCGTGGTCTCCTCCGAACACACCGCAGGGCTGCCGAGGGAGCCTGACGTCCCTGTGTTTCCTCCCTGTCTCCACAGCCTACCCATGAGCTCGGACTTCCAGCATTACAGTTTCAGGATGCCGAACATCGGGTTCCAGAACCTGCCGCTCAACATATACATCGTGGTTTTCGGCACAGCCATCTTCGTCTTCATCCTCAGTTTGCTCTTCTGCTGCTACTTGATCAGGTAAGGAACTTTTACCCAGCTGCTTTCAGACCGAGGCCATTATTGATCCCTCCATCCCAAACCATGGGTGCCATCACCTTGTCTTTCCACGATGCGTCTCACCCCAACCTGACGTGACCCTTGGAGTGGTTTAATTTTCCCTCTTTGCCAAAGAATTTGCTCAGCCCAACATTCATCCCTAATAGAACCAACAAACCCAGTGCGTACCCTTGTCCTTCTCTGAGACATTCAGACCTTCCTGAACACAATCCTGTGTGATCTGCTCTGGTCACCCTGTGTTAGCAGGTGGGTTGGACTGGATGATCTCCAGAGGTCCCTTCAACCACAACCTCTGGGTGATTTTGTCAGTATCCAGCACATTGTGGAGCTACCAGTCCCGTGAGGCAATTCCATTAAAAACAGGAGATATACTTTTATATATGTTCAAATAGGCATGAAAACATGGTTAGTTTCCCAAAAAGACTGCAAAGGGATGTTTTATGGTTACTGTTCCCTGCTTAATGTTTCAGCATTTTCGCCTTTAATGAGTAACTTGTGTACTATGTGCTTAAGAAATGTTTAATATCTGCTCTGTTCGTTATTGGACACAAATTGCTCATTGAACAGCACGGTTTAGAGATTAGTGATGCAGAGTTGACTTGTTAATCTGAACAATGAGGAGTGGGATGGGGGGGGTTAAAGGTTGTTCCGATTTGGAGCTTGTTTTAATTATTTTATGGGCCAGTAATTGAGAGGAACTCTTCTGGCTGGAGGCAAAGCAAGAGGCAGGTGGGGAAAAATTGCCTGGCAGTCAAGGTGGTGATGGGGGCTGGTTGTGCTGATAGCCCAGGACGCTGGTTATAGAACAGGGAAACAAGATTTCAGTACTGCCTTCTAAATATTTGATAATTTCCACCT
Organism: Columba livia; assembly: GCF_036013475.1. Classification (NCBI taxonomy): domain Eukaryota; kingdom Metazoa; phylum Chordata; class Aves; order Columbiformes; family Columbidae; genus Columba; species Columba livia. The sequence continues at coordinate 3,483,737 of NC_088605.1, read as the reverse complement.
GTTTATAACTCGGAATGAAGCAAAGCCTTGTTAAACTTACAGGTGAGCCCAAACCCAGGCTTACCCAGGGGTGGTTTGAGCTGCCTAGGCACCAGATCTGCATTTTTGTGACAGTTACACACAAGAAGAAGTTGCTTGAAGGTGCAAACACATCTTTCCACCCCCGCAGATCACAGGGTCATCCCCGACCAGGCGATTTGTATCTCAATGTTAACAAAGTCTGTGCTGGGATAATTGTGTCTGCATCCAGTGTTTGCATTTTAACTGGGACACCAGTGGGAGGGGAAGCAAAACAAAGTAGACAAGTGGTGTCCAGAAAGCTCAAGGACGTGTTTTGCCCAGATTGAGCTTGAATCTATATGGCTCGCTTGCAAAATGAAGATGTGTTTGGACTTTCAGAGTATTTTCCTGGGCACCGGGTCTTGCTGGGTGTGTTCTCCCCCAAAGAAGAAATAACAACTAGTAATGTCTGGAAGATCAAGCCAGAAAAGCTTTAAATTTAGAAATTGGAGGTATGTTGTAAGAGAGAGGGTGAGTAATCATTGCAATGAGCCAGCAAGGGAAGTGGCAAGTCCTCCGTGTCTTCGTGTCTTTAAATCAAGACAGACCGTCTTTCTGGATGAGACGTTTTGGCTCCCGTTCCCCAGAGTAACCAAGTGCTATTTAATGACCTGTGATAGATGGGAGGTTGGATTAGATCATCTAATGATCCCTAAACTCTATAGAGATTCTGTGAATCATTCTTCAAACCACCGCCCCCTGCTCTATTCTTGGCAAAATGAAGCCAAACAAGAATCCTCCAGCCCCCACTGTGGAGGGTTCCTCTGTGCCCCAGGAGCATCCACCTCCTTCGAGTTTGCTGTGTAACCTCAGTTTGTGTGGGTTATAAAAGCTTGAGCTTCCACGTGGTTTGGAAATCCTTGGATACGGACAGTGGGATAGGACCACGCGCCTGCAAGTGCAAAACATCCCAAACCATTGCTCTGGGAAGGGTTTGCCATGTCGCTCCGCTTTGGCGCTGGTTAACACCGAAGTGTTGCTGTGTAGCAAACACATACCTGTAGCCCTGTACCGGGAGAATTTGGTATGCAAATTAAGATATTGAATTTAAATTGAATTTTTCCCCCTCCTGAACCAGTTGATAAAGCCTCCTGGATTACCCCACACATTTCTGACCCCTTTGGCGATGAGGGTGTTGGTCTCTTCTTCCCAGGAACAAGCGCCAGGAGCAGAGGAAACGGCCTCAAGTTGCGCCAGGGGAGGTTGAGGTTGGATGTGGGAACAATTTCTTCCCCAAAGGGCTGTGGGGCATTGGAACAGGCTACCCAGGGCAGTGCTGGAGTCACCATCCCTGGAGGGCTGGACAGACGGACATGAGGTTCTCAGGACATGGGGCAGTGCCAGGGGTGGGTTATGGTTGGACTTTATGATCTTGAGGGGCTTTTCCAACCAAAATGATTCTATGAGATGCATGGCTTTAATACAGAATTATATCTGGAGGCTGTATAAATGAGAGGTGTTAACTTAATGAGCAGATGCAGCAAACTGTGTTGTCGCAGAGAAACTCCTTCTCTGGAGACATTCAAACCCGCCTGGACACGACCCTGTGTGATCTGCTCTGGTGACCCTGCGTGAGCAGGTGGGTTGGACTGGATGATCTCCAGAGGTCCCTTCAACCCCAGCCAGTCTGGGTTTCGGGGCTCCGCTGACACCCATGGGGATTATTTATGCATAACAGCGTCTCATGGCTTTACCCCGGCCCTGTTTAGGTTCAGAGGTGACACAGTCCGTCCTCTCCCTCTTCTCCTGACTCACACATCTGCAGTTATTTGGCAAATAAGGAGCAGAGCTCATGACACCAAACTCCAGGCCCTGCTTCTCATCACCAGCTCCAGCTCAGAGCATCCCGTGCAGCTCCGCTCCACATCCCCAGCTGGGGAGGCATCTGGAGCATGAAAAAGCCAATATCTGATGTATTTACCCTGAATCGCAGAGCTGATGGCATTAAATAAAGGATGTACACGTGGGCTGTGCTTCGCAACTGTGTCAATACGGAGTGTGCTACCCACTCCGACGGGAGGAAGAAGTGACGTTTTTAATCGAGTTGGCTCAAAACAGAATCTGATAGGAATTTCAGCCAAAAGCAAAGCAAAGATCGTCGCTGCCTGGGCGCAGTCCAGTGAATCTCAAGCTCTTCTGCTGCTTCAAACTGCTCCAGTATAAAGCTCAGGTCCCACTCTCACGGCTGGTGCGTCTGCTTGGAAAAATTAAAACAAAAAAAAAAGAGGAGAAAAAGGAAATTAAATTTTGCAGGTAGCCAGTAATGAAGGTAATAACTTCACATTGCCTTTGGTCTCCTAAAACCCAGGTCAGAAGGATGCTGAGCCGAGTGATGCCGTGATTTCCATGCTCACCCTGGGCAAACGCTGCCACGTCCTCTCTCCTGGCGCTTTGCAAGGGGCTCGTTGCTGCCTCAGAGTCTGCGGCAGGCGCAGGGCACGTAGCCCTTAAAAAGCCCTCCTTTTTATAGGGCTCTTTCCTTCTATGTTCTAACCTGCCAAGATCAACCACAGCAGTTGGGTTTGCAAAACCCTAGGAGCCCGGAAGAGTGATGTGGTGATGGGGCAAAGAGCCAGCGCCAGCACCTTTCTACTCTTAAGGCGTCAGATACACAGATCTTGGTGATAAACCTGAGGAAAAGTCAGTTATTTTGGATTTTATTCCCCAGGTCATTCACTTGCTGTAGATGATTCAGTCAGCCAGGGAGGGAAGGTGCTCCCATTCCTTTGGGAGCTGTGGAAAGCTCAGGAAAAGATGACAAGATCTGTCTGAGGTGGTTATTAAAATTCAGAGATGGGTGACATGCATGGTCTACAGCCACGTGCTGCCTTTCAAGATGTTGTGTGGTCCCTTATCTAATCACCCATCTACCAGAAATTCTTCTGGAGTCATAGAATCACAGAACAGTTTGTGTTGAAGGGACCTTCCCAGCTCCCCCAGTGCCCCCCCTGCCATGAGCAGGGACATCTTCACCAGCTCAGGTTGCTCAGAGCCCCGTCCAGCCTGGCCTGGGATGTCTCCAGGGATGGTTCATCCACCACCTCTCTGCCCAACCTGGGCCAGGCTCTCACCACCCTCAGGGACAACAATTTCTTCCTCATGTCCAGCTGAGACATGAGAGTCATAGTTCTTGACAGGAGATGGATCAAACCTGGAGTCCAATGGGGATCAATGCTTGGTGGGATCTGAGATCTCATTGTGACAGTTATGCTGGGTCCAACTGGGATCCATCTGGCCCAGGAATCTGCATTTGGAAGGAAAGTGTGGAGGAGCAGACAGAGCTTAAATGCTTTGGGACCAGGTGTGCTCACGCCCTCCAATATAACCCTTGGATATTAGGAAAAATCTGAATTAGGAAGGGTCTGATGGGAGGGTCTGAGGGAGCTGGGGGGTTCAGCTGGAGAACAGGAGCTGAGGGGAGACCTTCTGATCTCTGAACTGCCTGAAAGGAGCTTGGAGCCAGGGGGGTCGGGCTCTGCTCCCCAGGAACAAGCGCCAGGAGCAGAGGAAACGGCCTCAAGTTGAACCAGGGGAGGTTGAGGTTGGATGTGGGGAACAATTTCTTCCCCAAAGGGCTGTGGGGCATTGGAACAGGCTGCCCAGGGCAGTGCTGGAGTCACCATCCCTGGAGGGCTGGACAAACGGACATGAGGTTCTCAGGACATGGGACAGTGCCAGGGATGGGTTAACTGTTGGAATTGATGATCTTGAGGGTCTTTTCCAACCAAAATGATTCTATGAGTCTAACCTGTAGGGCTGGTGCTTTTTTTAGCAAAAGCACAGCACCAGTCTGTGGCATCCACGCTCCGATAACACGGAGCTGCTGGGATCTGTGGCCTGGTGGCCGCTTCTTCCCCATCACCGGTCCAGTTGCCACCACAGATGCTTGGGCTTGTTCTACAGGCCACTTTCCCTCTGGTGGGTTTATCTTTGGTTTGTCGCAGCAGCCGTTAGACAGATGCTGGGAGGGTTTTTCCCCTCGCACGCCGTCTCCAGCCGCTCATCTTGCATTTCCCCATCTGTATTTCATAACCGTTTCCCAGCCGCTGCGGATCCCTGCGGATCGGGCTGGTTTCACCCTGTTTTCTCTATTGTTCCTCCATCTTCTGCTCGTGTTTCTGCTCGGGTCGGTGGTGCAGGGATGCGACCCCAACCTTCTCCCTCCTGCCTGCTGCAGTTTTATCTGCAGCTCTGCAGGCAGGATCCCCGCTGGGCAGCATCACTAGATGGGGGGAAGGTGTGTCCCCACTAAATTCAAGGCTCAGGAGCTGATTTACTGCATCTCTCAGCTCTTTTTGCAACATTAAAATCCATTTTTACCCATTCCTCAACTTTTAAGGTCCACGATAATTTGGGGGAGGATTGTTTTTGCGCAAAAAACAACAGGTATATTTATATTTTTACATCCTGTTTGTATAACTCGCCCACTGCAGCCTTGCGGGACCAGAAAGCTTCCGAGAGCTCAGCGTGCAACAGCCGGGGTTTGAAACAACCCCCAGAATATTTTCGGAGAAGTGAAATTACAGGCAAGGGGGTTTTCCCATCTGAAATCACACCCGAGCCCGGATGGGGAAAGTATTTTTACGGCTGCTCAGCAGACGCACACTGACATCATGTTAAAGTCCTTGGCCAACTTGTTAGCCTTGATGGCTTCCCTCTTGAGTTTTCAGAGCGCTTCACTAGATGTTATATCTTGTAATGAGACGCAATATTATTTTCTTTTTAAAAAAACGTATTTATTTTAGAAGCATAATTGGCTTCTCCGGCCGGCCGATGCCTGCAAAGCGCTCTGCCGAGCTGTGGAAAATGCGCTGCTGCTTCTTGTGCCATGGAAAGATCCTTTGTTAATAAGAGTTTGAACTGAAAACTCAGGAGGGATGTGATGTGGTTTTGTTTTTGCTGTTCTGCTGGGTCCCCAGGAGAGAGGAGGCTGCAGAGGGATGGGACGGGACGGGCTCTTTGCTCCTCATCTCAAATTCCTGCTGGCACTTTTGGAATAGATTCATCCCCTCTGTCACCATCCCTTGTTTTTCTTCAAGGTTGGATGCTTGTGGGGACAAAAAAAAAAAACACCCAAAAAGCCCAAAATTATGCTGAGCACTGTGGTTTTAAAGGTAGGTGGAGGGAAACAGCTTTATAATCTCGTTCCCTGGGGCGGGGAGAGCCCTGGGTCAGGGGCTGTGGGGCATTGGAACAGGCTGCCCAGGGCAGTGCTGGAGTCACCATCCCTGGAGGGTTGGACAGACGGACATGAGGTTCTCAGGACATGGGGCAGTGCCAGGGGTTGGTTAGTGGGTGGACTCGATGATCTTGAGGGGCTTTTCCAACTGAAATGATTCTATGATTCTGTCACATGGGCTTGTCACCCCACGCTGGAACACAGCACAGCCCACCTGCTCTCCTGATAAAAACCCCCAAAATCCCAAGGTAAAGGTTCATTCTCCTGTGATTGCTGGCAGCTTGTTATAGAATTGTGGAATCACAGAATCATTTTGGTTGGAAAAGACTTTCAAGATCATCGAGTCCAAGCGTTCCCCCACCCCTGGCACTGCCCCATGTCCTGAGAACCTCATGTCCGTCTGTCCAGCCCTCCAGGGATGGTGACTCCAGCACTGCCCTGGGCAGCCTGTTCCAATGCCCCACAGCCCTTTGGGGAAGAAATTGTTCCCAGATCCAACCTCAACCTCCCCTGGCGCAGCTTGAGGCCGTTTCCTCTGCTCCTGGCGCTTGTTCCTGGGGAGCAGAGCCCGACCCCCCTGGCTCCAAGCTCCTTTCAGGCAGTTCAGAGATCAGAAGGTCTCCCCTCAGCTCCTGTTCTCCAGACTAATCATCTCTGGTTATTAAATTGCCCCCTGTGATGGGGGTGAGAGGTGGAACGCATCCCACTGCTTCTCATCCAAAGCTTTCTGCTCTGGTGTTGTGTTGGGATAAACCACCATCCTCTGCTTGCTCAGCCCAGCAGATGACCTCTTGTTAAATGCTTCTTACTGATTGTTTGGAAGGCAAAAGCAGCACAATTGATATTATAACTGAAAATAAAGCCGTGTCTGAGGAACCCAAGTGATGGGGACTTTGCTGGGAAAGCTGAGGAGGGAGATCTCTGTCCCCATCCCTACTCAAGCAGGAGCAGAGCTCTGCCCAGGGCTGAATACCCATCACTTGGAGAAAAGGTGTTGTGTGCAGGCTGAAAACTGGTGGAAACTGGAGGTATTTGTGGCAGCACCTGATGTACTCCACAGCTTTTGTTGGTGTGATGGCGCAGGGGATGTCTGTGTGGAAAACGAGGGACGTCAAAAGAGGAGAATGGGAGGATGTTGTGTGTATCTGGATGGAGATGTTACCTCCCCAGCCTCAACGGATACTGGCTGCTGCTCAAATGCATAATTTTGCGTGGCAATTCTTCTTTCTGAAATGAAATATTAAAAAAAAAATCATATTTATTCTGATAAGGAGGCAAATGATGTATTTGTGTATTACCCTGATTTTTTTGCTGATCTTCACGTTTCTCCCTTGTTTTGATTGCAGGCTCAGACATCAAGCGCACAAAGAGCTTTACGCCTACAAACAGGTGAGATACGATACCCAGGAAGTTGTCGTCTTCTCCCTTTCATCTTATCTCTAAATCCACGTCGGAGCAGTCACTCCTGCAGGTTTCCTCACACTGTTCTTCTCCTTTGGAGGCTTTTGGTCTTCAAAGAGAAGTTTCAATGCCCTGGCGAACCTGTGTCCTTGCTGGTTTATTCTTCTTCTGCCAGTTGGGCCCCATTAATCTGCAGTATTCTGCATTTTCTGACGAGGTCCCTGAGCAATGGGGACATCTGGGCAACCTCTCCAAACCCTCCCTTGATCTCCCTGCTGGGGAGCAGGAATGTGGTCGTATCTCCATCAATCAAACGATGTTTTGTGGGGTCCCAATCTGCTCCCCAGCTTAGACCCAAATGCTCCGGGCCACCCGCAGCCACGGGGCTCTCGTAGGGACCTCTCAACCTCCACGTCCCCTTGGCCAACCAAGCGCCCACATTAAAACAAACACAGCCAAGAGGTCGGTGTCAGGTTGCTGCTACAACGTCCTCGTGTAATTTTTTCTGCCTCTGATGTGTCGTTGGAGCAGGAATCTGGGTGGAGTTGGGCTGATAGGATCTGGTAGCACGTGGTCGTCCTGGATTTATAGCTCTCTGCGGGTGTTTAGCCTGGGTGGAGTGAAAATCAAGTGGCAGACGTCCATGCAGGAGTTTGTTGCAGAGTGTGGGAGTCATTTGGGAAGAAACCTCTTGGATTTGGTCCATGTGTTAGTGATTATAGCCGTGCCAGCCCTGCCTTCCTCCGGTTCCTGCACGGAGGTGAAGACCTGATGCTGTGCTGAGTTTACCGGGAGTTTCCAGTTCTACTGGGATGCTAAACGGGGTCTTTTCTTCCTGGAGATTTTTGCGGCGGACGCTGATGGCACAAAGTGTGTCCTGACCCTGGCGCTTTGTTTTACAGGTTATACTCAAGGAGAAGGTGAAGGAGCTGAACCTACACGAGGTGAGTACGTAGCGTGGTCCAAAAACCCCCTCACCCTCCTCTTCCTCCAGCTGGGGAGGGGACAGGCCAAGGCCGGCACAGGTAGGAGGGTGCGAAAACTCAAATTTAACTCCTTCAGGAGCAAAATACACCATGAGCAGCGGGTTTTGCTCTGCAGCCTCCTACCCTCTTACAGAGAACATGGCAGGGGCAGGTTAATGGCTGCACCGGCACCTCCATCGCTCCCCGATGCTGCTTTTCTCTTTCAGAAAGTCTTAATTGCTCGTTAACGCAGCTGGTAAAAGCACATCTGCAAAATGGGTCTGGATTACACCATCTCCCTCCTCCCCCTTGGTCCCCCTTTGTTTTTACTGTATTATTGTTATATATTGCATCATCGTTATATATTGCATTCTTTTTATTTGTTGCATTCTTTTTATTTACTGCATCACCATCATCATTATTATTTTCCACATTATTATTTTTATTATTTACTACATTATTATTATCACTACGATAAAAAGCGGTGGCGACAAGAGCAGGCAGACGCTGTGTATAAACTGTCCCTTGAGGGTGACGTCCCTTCCAGCCCCGCTCAGTGTTGTCACCGTCAGATTGTGACAATATCCAGCACATCTCTACCAGCCACGGTGCTCGGACAGACTAAACCCTGCTGGGATTTGATAGAAATCAAAACTAAACTCTCTCCCCAGCCTCTTGCTCCTCACGCTCCCTGTGTGCAGTTTTGCAAAGAGCTGGTAGGAAGAGGCGGCAAAGGGGAGTCTGCTTGGACATATTATGAATTAAACCCTCCTTTTCCAACCCCAAAACCCTTGCGGTTTCTTCTCAGATGCAGGAGGAGGGCAGAGCCCGTGGCAGAGGTAACTCAAAGCGCCCATGACTTTAAATCACAGAATCACAGAATCACAGAATCGACTGGGTTGGAAGAGACCTCAGAGATCATCGAGTCCAACCCTTGGTCCAACTCTAGTCTGTTTACTAGATCATGGCACTAAGTGCCATGTCCAATCTCAGTTTAAAAACCTCTAGGGACGGCGAGTCCACTACCTCCCTGGGCAGCCATTCCAATGCCTGACCACTCTCTCTGTAAAGAATTTCTAATATCCAGCCTAAATTTCCCCTGGTAGAGTTTAAGCCCATGCCCCCTTGTCCTATTGCTAACTGCCTGGGAGAAGAGACCAATCCCCACCTGGCTATAACTTCCCTTCAGGTAGTTATAGAGAGTGATGAGGTCACCTCTAAGCCTCCTCTTCTCTAGACTAAACAACCCCAGCTCCCTCAGCCTCTCCTCATAGGTCTTATGTTCAAGTCCCTTCACCAGTCGTGTTGCTCTTCTCTGGACCCGCTTCAGCACTTCAATGTCTTTCCTGAGCTGAGGGGCCCAGAACTGAACACAATACTCCAGGTGTGGCCTCCCCAGTGCAGAGTACAGGGGAAGGATCACTTCCCTTGTCCTGCTGACCACGCTGTTTTTGATACAGGACAGGATCCCATTGGCCTTCTTGGCCACCTGGGCACACTGTTGGCTCATGTTGAGCTTCCTGTCAATTAGCACCCCCAGGTCCCTTTCTGTCTGACTGCTCTCCAGCCACTCTGTGCCCAGCCTGGAGCGCTGCAGGGGGTTGTTGTGGCCAAAGTGCAGCACCCGGCATTTGGCCTTGTTGAACTTCATCCCATTGGAATCAGCCCATTTTTCCAGTCTATCCAGATCCCTCTGCAGAGCCCTCCTGCCTTCCAGCAGGTCGACACTCCCTCCCAGCTTGGTGTCATCAGCAAATTTGCTGATGATGGTCTCAATCCCCTCATCTAAATCATCAATAAAGATGTTAAACAGGACTGGACCCAACACTGACCCCTGGGGAACACCACTAGTGACTGGCTGCCAGCTGGATGCAGCCCCATTCACCAGCACTCTCTGGGCCCGGCCCTCCATGTATGTACATTGTAAAATGTACATGTAAATGTACATTTTCAGGGGGAATTACACCAGTGCCCGCTCCATCCCTGCAATACGGGCACAGAGGCGGCTCCTCGCTGGGTCTGTCTGCATTAACGAGTTAAGAGGAGGCAGAAAGGTGGCTCAGACTTAACGACGTTACCCTGATCCACTCTGCCTACCTGCCCCTTGCCCTTTCAAACCCATTAGCTGTTCCCTGCAGGTTTCCAGGCTGTTTTGGGGCCGTGTCCCTATTTCCAGCCCCATTTTTTTTTCCACCCAAGTTGATTTCTGATGGATTTATTTCCCCTAATGACAACAAAAATGCCCACCCGCATCCCAAGTCCACTCCTCTATTAAATACCAGCTCCATTTGTTCATAAGCTGCTATTTATTTTTTAATTCCCAAGCAGAACAAGAACCCATCCCACGTTTCACCCTCTGCAGCCAACAGGCTTAATCCAAAGGGCAGGAGGGTGATGGAGGGAGGTCCCTATTTCTGATCTGCTCACATTAAATTAACTCACAGTGGGATTTTTTGCAGGCACACTGATTGAGAAGCACTTCCCAGGGTGAGAAGCTCATTGCAGGGAGGATTTGGGAGTTTGCCGGAGGTGGGAACAGCAGCGACAACCCTCATAACCCTCCATCCTCCGTCACCGCTGTTCCCGACTCTCCAGCCATACAGGGATAGAGCAGCTTGAGCTCTTCCCTGAAATCTGGGAAAAGCTGGAAGGGTTTTGCTCCATCTCCCTCCAAAACATCCCTTTTTGGGCATTTAGATTTTGATATTTACAGTAAGCACGATGGGGGGATTTTGCAACATCCCGGGGCGGCTGCCAGGGCTTGCGGGGAAAGTCCCCGCTGAGCTCTTCAGCCTCGTGATTTTGGGTTGGATTTTCCTCCCCGTGGCTTTGCCGGCGCTCCAGATGTGTGTGTGTTCCTCGGGGGCTGACACCAGCAGCTCCGCCAGCTCAATAAAGATGTCTCTGATGAGCTTTGGGTGGCCAGAAAGAATCAACGGACTGTCGGAGACTCCCAGGCTGGGGGGGGTCAGGGAAAAAAACAGCCAGGAGTATCCCAAATCCCTCGGGAATACCCAAAACGGGTCAGGAAAAATGTGGGAGATGGAGATTTTGGCTGGATCTCTTGCCTGAGGGGAGAAGAGCATGTTTGGCAATGTCTGGGAAGGATTTAGTGGGGATTTCACCCCTATGGGATGCAGAAACCTCCCAAACGTTTCTTCTGCAGCACGGGGCGGGGGGGGCTGAAAAAAAAGCAGCTTCTTCTTGGTTGGAACTTCTAAAACTGCCTGAAAGGAGCTTGGAGCCAGGGGGGTCGGGCTCTGCTCCCCAGGAACAAGTGCCAGGAGCAGAGGAAACGGCCTCAAGTTGCGCCAGGGGAGGTTGAGGTTGGATGTGGGAACAATTTCTTCCCCAAAGGGCTGTGGGGCATTGGAACAGGCTGCCCAGGGCAGTGCTGGAGTCACCATCCCTGGAGGGCTGGACAGACGGACATGAGGTTCTCAGGACATGGGGCAGTGCCAGGGGTGGGGAAACAGTTGGACTCAATCATCTTGAGGGTCTTTTCCAACCAAAACGATTCTGTAACTGTGAAAACAGGGTTTATAGCAAAAGAGTTTGCTGTCCCCATCCCCAGCGTATCCTCACCTGCATAAGAAGCCAAATTGCCCTTTTTTTCCCCAACCAAAGGCAGGGGGAGGCGAGCGCCAGGGAGGAGCTGGCAGCCGGCTCAGATCATCACTTTGGAGAAGGTTTGGTTTTGTTTGGTTTTATTTTTGCTGACCGCCTTCTCCCTTGTCTTTCAGATCTGCGCCGTGTGCTTGGAGGAGTTCAAGCCCAAGGATGAGCTGGGGATCTGTCCTTGCAAACACGCCTTCCACAGAAAGTGAGTTTGGGGGACGGGGAACCCCATCCTGTCCCGAGTGGGGGGTCTGTGGGTTCCCCTGCACCTCGCTGGGGTTCCCTTCCACCCCAGTTCCAGGGAATTGAGGCAAAATCCCCTTTATTGAGTGAATTTGAGCAGCAAAGGTCCTGGCATGACCGTGGCAAAACCACCTTCATTTCAAGATACATAGATTTATATAGTCCAAAACTCATCTGTACATTTGCGTGTGTGTATAGCGATATATCTACATATATATTATTGATATATCTTTATAAAATACATACATAGAACCGCTGGAACAGGCTCCCCGGGGAAGCGCTCACGGCCCCAGTGCTGTTGATGTTCAATGTCAATGTTTGAGCGACGCTTTGGGAGACACGGTTTGGCTCACAGGTCGCCCCGTGGCGATGCATAAGTTGCCCTTGGAAAATGTATTTATATACATTTTATTTGTATATATTTTATAGAAATGTAGAACACTTTAATATGCATGATATATACACATATATCATGTGTATATATATGTATTTTGTAGGTTATGTATTTATAAAATGCGTATATTCATCTACACCTTTTTTGTGTGTGTATGTGTTCTGTGTATTTTTGTGTATGTGTAGACATTTATTTATCTGTTTTATAAATATATCTTACATATATATATATGTATATATATGTGTGTATATATATATGTATATGTGTGTATATATATATGTATATATATGTGTGTATATATATGTATATATGTATATATGTATATTTGTATATATGTGTATGTGTGTATATATATATATATATATATGTACACAAAAATCTGTCTATATATACACACCCACCAAAAAAAAGTCTTAAAATGTAAAGGCACCTAAATGGGGAATTAAAAATTCCACAGCATCAGTGCTCCAGGGAGGGTGACAAAGGCTCAGAGCTTGCAGATGGTCCTTATGGGGGGGGTTTATCCCCCACGGGGTGTCCAGGAAACCAAACCAGGGTTATTTTTCTTGCAGCATCACTGCAATGACCCCCCCGTGTCTGTTTTTGCCCCCCCAGGTGCCTCATCAAGTGGCTGGAGGTGCGGAAAGTCTGTCCCCTCTGCAACATGCCGGTGCTGCAGCTGGCGCAGCTGCACAGCAAGCAGGACCCCGGGCCCCCCCAGGGCCCCCTTCCCGGTGCCGAAAACATCGTATAGCTCAACCGCCCCCCCGGACTGCCCCGCCACCCGCCCCGGGGACTCGGGGACAACCAAAGCACTACGGCACCAGCACGGGGGGACGGGCGAGGACACAGCACTTTAAGGGGGGGACACATCCCCGCTGGTTGAAGCAAAAGAGCCCCGTGCCTCAAAAACCTGCCCCTGCGGAGCTGCACTGGGGTGCGGGGGCTCGGGGGTTGGAGGGGACTCGGTGACAACACGACGTCCTTCTTGCAGCGCATCCTCGGCCAGGACGCAGCGTGGGGCACGAAGGAGCCACCCGGCAGCACCCGCCACCTCCTGTGACACCGCGACGTCCCCCTGAACGCCCGGTACGCTCCCCAGCCCCGCTGCCCCCCGCCGCCCTCCGCCACCGTCACAAATCGCTGCCCAAAATGCAGGGGGGTGGGACCTGGAACACCACAGCTCTTTCTCTTTGCCATTATTTTAATGGCTTTACCTTTTCACAACCCCCACCTGGAGAATGGGGTGCCCCGTTGGCACCCACTGCTCCTCCAAAAGGGCTCACCGGGGCGGGGGAAGCCGCTGTCACCCCCCAGGGGACATCACGGTGACCGTGGTGTGGGGTCCCCGGGGCTTTGGTTACCCCAAACCCTCCCCAGGGGTGGCTGCCCCCATGGGCTACCTCAGCGGGGCCATCGGTGCCCCCAGCGGGCACGATCCGGGTGTCGTCCCCCCGTCCTGTAAATACCCTGCGACTCCCGAGACTGTTTATGGAGCGTGGAGCCTCATAGACGTGTTTATACACTACGAATTCTGCAGCAGAATATTTTTTAAAACATTCGCTGTTTTTTTTCTTCTTTTTTTCTGTTTGGTTGGTTTATTTTTTTTGTAAGCTATATTTTTGTATATTTAATTGCTATTTTAAAATCCTAATAATGCGTCTTTTTTGCTAATCACACTATTCTTAAGGAAAAACGAGGAAAGAGAAAAAAAACCACAACAACAACACGGTTTGCATGTGATTTGACTTGAAATGTAAATAAAAGCAGGTTTTGGAAGTTGGGGGTGTGTTTGCGGGGGGGTTACACCATGAGCAAGAGAATTGTCCCTTGTTGCTCAGCCCCGTGTCACCCCGCGGTGTCCCCAGCGGGGCTGGGACCCCGGTGCCGCTCTGGCCTCTTTTTTGAGGGGGGGAGGTTGGAAAATGGGCTGATTTGGGGCTGTAGGAATGTGGGGTGGAGGAAGCAGAGCTGCCACCTTGCCCTGTCCCGCTGTCCCCCTGTCCTGCTGTCCCCTGTGTGCTCAGCGCTGGGGGCTGCTGCCCTCTAGTGCTGGGTGTCCCCAGGTCCCACCTGGAGATGTTCTTCAAGAGGCAACTCAAGGAACCCTCCCCGTCATCCATCATGGTCACGGTTGTGTCCCGCCGGTGGGACGGAGCAGCAGAAGGTCCGGCCCAGCGCAGTCTGGATTTAGCACCAAAGCGCACAAAACATGATGGTTTTTGTTGCTTCTACCCCCACGGCTCCGGAGAGATGCGTCGCTTCCACCTCCAACCCAACCCACGGCATCCATACGTTAAACACCAAGAGGCCTCCGAAGCACCGATGAGCGCCTGCCGACCACATCATCTTCTGTCAAACCCAAAAGCTGGATTTTGCCCCCAAATGAGACAGAAAAGCCCTGGCTGGACATCCCAATGCCAGATCATGATACAACCTGATCCTATTGTGCAGAAACCTACCTTCTCAGCAGCGCAGCCCCACACTCAGGTTTTAGTTAAGCCTGGTTTAAGTGACCTGCTTAACATTTCAGCGTTGGGGAGCTGAGCATCGAGGAGGGATCCTCACTACCAGCAACAGGCAAATATTGATATTTTTACTATTTATTTTTTGGTCTCCATTAACATGCTTTGCAATGTGATTTTCAAAGACCACAACGTGCAGGGAGTGAAAAGTAATTGAGGATTGCGGCGAGTTACTTGTAATAAGCTTCTAAGAAGCAATTGCAAGGACTCATTCAGCCCCATTTCACCGGCGTGTTCTTGGTGTCTCTTCAGATCACTCATCCCTTTGCTCTGTTGTAGAACAACACACGATGCAAACGTTGAGTTTCACGTATGTAAAAATAACTAATATTTTATTACAAGAATTAAAAAATTGCCAAAAATTACACACAATACAGCGGGGACTTTGGTGTTGGCCATCAGACCACGCAGGATCTCCTCAAAATCCACAGGAAAAAGGCTTCACCAACCCAACATCATCTGCATAAAACTCCCGGGACTAATTAAACCTGATCAGCCCACACGTGCTTAAGTATGGCGGAGAGGAGCTAAGCCAGGCCTGGGCACAAGGACATCTTTAAAAGCCAACGTATGTTTTTCTGTTTGTGTTCCAGGAGTCAAACCAGGGCGAGTTTTGATGGAGGGTGGGAGACACGGCTGGAACGGCAGCCGGTTATGTGCCGTGTGTTAATATTTTATATGGTGGAGAAGGAGTTAAGTCTAGAAACCTACAACCAGCGATTGAGAAGTGTTGTTTTTAGTACACTTGGGGGATCTTTTGTGCAATTTCAAGAGAAATGAATAATATTTGAGGTCTCAGATACAACAGATTCCGAACAGGTTGGCCAGAGAGGTGGTGGATGAACCATCCCTGGAGACACCCCAGGCCAGGCTGGACGGGGCTCTGAGCAACCTGAGCTGGTGAAGATGTCCCTGTCATGGCAGGGGGGACACTGGGGGAGCTGGGAAGGTCCCTTCAACCCAAACCACCCCACAACTGTTATCCTGCTCAAACCCCTTCCCTCTAAAAGTACCGCGATCCACAACACTCACCCAGCAGCTCTGGAAGAGAAATATCCCACAGGATCTCAACTAGCTGGAGCATCCCTTCTGAACTCGTGGTTTATCCTCTTTTTGGGCCCAAAAGAGAGGCAGGTGCTACACAAGGAGCTGTGGGGAACCTTGTATGTGGGTGGGTAGAGACTGAAGCAATTTGCTGAGGTGCAACAGCAAAAAAACCAAACCGGTACAACCCAGCGCTGCCAGCAGGTGTAAAACCTGCACCGGATCAGCGAGCTGAACAATCCGATTTAAACCGGGCCTAAAGAAGCTGTGTTGGAGTGAGGGTGACAGTCACTTCGATGGCCCCGTTCAGGAGACCCAAGCCTGGGAGGGATTTCTGCAAGGAGCCGCTCAAAGCAGAGACACGGGGAAGGAAAGTTCAGATTCCGAACCCATCCACAGCCTCAGATCTTTTGAGGTTCCGAACCACAGCAGCTTGGAGATGGCACGCAGAGAATACAGAGGACAGGACGCGTACGGGAAGGCTTCCCCCAAAAACTACTAGTTTTACAGTTACTACACATAGAAATAAAACACTAGAGAGATCCCAAGTGAAAAAAAACATCTCTTTGGTATAATTATGTGCAGCCAAGTTTAACAACAGAGAGAAAAACACAACAAACAGGAAAAGAAATACTATTTCATCTTCAAACTTGCTTGTAGATCAAAAGGGCGGAGGTTGATGGACACTCGGGCCCCACGGCAGCCCCAAAGCGTCGTGTGGTTGAAATGAGAGCCAGTGTGGGATTTGGGTTTTACCTTTCATCCCTAATCATGTGAACGACGTAGCGAAATAGCGCCGAGGGGAATAAAGCGTCGCTGCCGGGCCGGCGGCGGATTGGCAGACGTTCTCTCTTTTGAACAAACCCGCATTGGAACTGAAGATCGGTTTGAACAGTTTACAGATAGAAACTCGACAGGCCTTGCCCGTTCCCATCGGGTCACCCGCAATTAAACAGCGAACGGATGGTCTGAAGTGAAATGTGGGTTTGGTGACCGGGGAAGCGCCCCAACTCCATAGGTCCAACATATAGAATCTGTAGGGACTCAGGCTGAATCCAGGAGCTCCAGCAGAGCACCGACGGCACCGAAATAACCCTGAGGAGCAGAGAGGAATATATTAAATATTAAAATAAAGGCACACAACTGAGAGGAAAACAAGAATATTACGCATACATTGTAATTTTAACAACTTGGTGGGAGGAAATAACTCTAAGTAGGTACATTACAAAATAGATTTTAACAACTGTAAGGTGGGAAAGCAGAGCTGCACAGAATCATCTACACCCTCAAGAGTCTTACAGTTTGGTAGGAAACAATTCTATTATTAATTACTGGAAAAATATACGTGTTTTTGTGACCCTATGTAATAATACAGTGACCCACTGTAGCAAGCTGCTGGGTGTCAACAGCTACAGGCTCCACGCGGCTGTTTCACAAAGGGTTTGAATCTCAACACGGGACATCATAAATGAAACATTTCACCTCGTGTTCCAAGAAAAGTGCTTTTAACTGCCCCTTCGACCAGTAGTCCAACGCGTACGCCAGAAGCCTCATGGAGATCGTGTTGATCCGAAGGAAGTTGCCAACGAACACCACGCGATTAATGTTCTGCGAGTATTAAGGAAAAAAAACCCAATGGGGCGTTAAGGCTGAATTCAATTCTCTGTTTGCACTGATGATCCTTATACTGGCTAGAAACACTCGTCACCACGTGCCATCTCCTCTCCCCACAACTCCGGCCTTTAACTCATCACTAAATAAGCTGAATAGTTCTCTACTGTTAATGTAAGACGACTAAAAATATATCGGAACACATAACCAACACAATTCTGAAAAGACCAACCAAGTCGTGATATTTTTGATTTATATCAGACTTCCAGCCACACTTTTCAATCCCCAAATCGTTCTGAGCCAAGCGATGTGCTCTGAAGCTTTTCATCTCCAACAAGAAGATCATTTCGGTTCCTCCTCGTTCCACAGAGTCAGGATTAAGTCCTTTCTGCCCCTGCACTTGCATCCTGTGCATTTTCCTTCCATCCCCACATTCATTAACACCTTCCCCTAATTATTGAGCATCCTTTTTGCATTCAGCGAGGACTCAGCAGATGGATTGCGGGTAGGCCTGCTCAGAAGTCCTCGCCTAATTTCAGCAGTAAATTAAGGTAATTAGCGTGCGTTGGCTTAACCCCAAGCGGAAGAGGCTGTGGAGAGAGCGGAGCGCTCGTCTCTGCTCTTTCATAGCCCTGTACAATGCTGCTTGACATGAACGCAACAAGGCAGCACTGTAAAGAAGCTGAAAGCACAAAGATAACCAGGAACAGCGGTGGAAACGGTGGGACCTGAGCGAGAAGTTCGTCAACCCGGCGCAGGAACCGTATGTGGAAGAGGTTTCCCCTGATACCTCGTTGAGCGCGCACATCCGCGCTATGGAGCCGATGTTGTTGGTGATGGTGATTAAAGTGGCCTTGGCCAGGTCCTCTTTGCTGACAGAGTCCCGCTTCTCCTTGCTCATCATGTTCCCAAAGCTGGAAAAGACAATTTTGGGGGTTAAAAGTCCATCAGAATCCCAGGAGAAAACAGGAATTGCTTATTTAACCAAAGTGTTGATTTCTAACTGCAAAAAGCATTGCTCTGGGTAATTCAGATCTATTCAAACACAACAACAGAAGCAGTTGCTCTTCCAAGATGTGTAAATCTAGTTTTTCCCCCTCACGCGATCTCAAATGAAAATATAAATGAAAAACCTCAGTCCTTACCTGGAGGCCACAGCCCAACCGGGCAACCCGAACCGCTCGTAGTCCCCCCCGTAAATGTCCCGCACCAGCTTGTCCACTTTGGTGCTGTCCCCGTGCGACGCCATCTCCAGCGCCTCCTCAAACGTGGAGCAGCCGGTCAGCAGGCAGCAGAGCCCAAAAAACGTTCCCCCTCCCAGGCTGCAACGTAAAGAGAAACCAAAGTCACCCGCTTTGCTTCTAAAGGGACAGAAAACGGCTCGTTTCGGTGAAATCTCGGTGAGTTCGGGTTGCCCCGTTCCTTCTCTTTTCGGTGAGGACAATGTCGGATGAGCAGCGGTTTTCTTGAAATCTGTTTTCAACTAAGGGATCCCAGGCCCTCACAGCCTTTTGCAGAGAGCATCGTCCTAAATAACAAATTCATTTGCTATTTTTACAATATCCACCTTCTTCCCAGCGCTTGGAGAAGTCAGTCTTAAAATAAATATTAGTCCTGAGGGATACCTGATGTATTAAGGGGAAAAAATGATGTCCTGTTCACTTTACTGAGCACACACACCAATAATGGTGTATATAATAAGAGTGTGGGGTTATTGTTAGTATTAATATTATTATTATTATTACTATTATTATTGCTACATTCACAGAATCACAGAATCGACTGGGTTGGAAAAGACCTCAGAGATCATCCAGTCCAACCCTTGGTCCAACTCCAGTCCATTGACTAGATCATGGCACTAAGTGCCATGGCCAATCTCAGTTTACAAACCTCCAGGGCCAGTGAGTCCAGCACCTCCCTGGGCAGCCATTCCAATGCCTGACCACTCTCTCTGCAAAGAATTGCTTCCTAATCTCCAGCCTAAACTTAAGTTTAAGCCCCTTGTCCTATTGCTGACTGCCTGGGAGAAGAGACCAATCCCCACCTGGCTAGAACTGCCCTTCAGGTAGTTCCAGAGAGTGCTGAGCTCAGCTCTAAGCCTCCTCTTCTCCAGACTAAACAAGCCCAGCTCCCTCAGCCTCTCCCCATAGCTCTTGTGTTCTAGGGAAGCTCAAAGCCACAGAGCAATTTGGGTTTGCGAGGCAAAAGAAGTCATAGAATCATAGAATAATTCTGGTTGGAACTGACCCTCAGGATCATCGAGTCCAACCATAACACAGTTGGAAAATTACTGGAGAATCGCGTCCCTGCCACCAAAATAAGGGAAATTTCCCAAGTCCTGAGGCAAATCTCTCCTGCAAAGTCAACGCTTGTGAATGGAATCATTGTATTTGGGTCAATCTGAAATTACGGGAGCTCTCTGATGGCAAATAAACCCCTGATTCCTACAGCAGGGCAACTGAAAAGTAACTTTTTAAAGAGACCGGTCACAGTAAAGACTAAGGGGTGAAATTCAGATTCTCTCTTGGCAGCGAAAAGGGAAGAGCAGGAGCTCGGTCATTCAACTCACCACCTTTACTGCAGCTTGTTCCCTGAAAATGTCACTTTTTACTCTAAATTAAACTCGACTGGTGCCCTTGCAGCGCTCACCTGGTGCCCGTGACCCGCTTGTAGTTTTCTTTGGAATACACGGCCAGAATGCTGACCCCCGAGCCGATGTTCACCAGGAGGAGAGGATACGGGTTCTCCAGGTTGAACGGGAGCTTCCGACACCGTTCGGCATCCGTCGGGTTCTCGAAATAGTAGCACTCCGAATGCCCATTGAATCCGACCGAATCGATGTACAAAACTCCTTTAATAAGGCAATCGAGTTCATCGAGCTTACAAAGCTCAAGGTCACTCATCTGGTAGGAAAAAACAAGAAGAATATTCAAGAAGTAGCAAAGGATCTGAAGGGTTTATGCTCAGGGTTAGAGAAATGCATTCGCTGCTGGATAAATGCAGCCGTTGCTCCCTGTGATCGCGAGAGGGCTCCGGCTTTCTCCACACGGACATTTAGTGACACCGGTCCAGTTGGGAAATGGGGGGAAACAAACAATTGGATCTATGGATGGACACCAAGAGAGTCCCGTCAGCTTCCAAGGGCCTGGTCTGAGTCCTGGCTCTGAGCGTTAGCAGGAAGAGCCAAGAAAAATGAGAAGGGATTGAAGTGTTTGGAAAAATATATAAAAAATAAAACCACACCGAACAAAACCAACCCCAAAAGAACAGGGGAAGTGATGATGATGAGCTTGGAGCCAGGGGGGTCGGGCTCTGCTCCCCAGGAACAAGCGCCAGGAGCAGAGGAAACGGCCTCAAGTTGCGCCAGGGAGGTTGAGGTTGGATGTGGGAACAATTTCTTCCCCAAAGGGCTGTGGGGCATTGGAACAGGCTGCCCAGGGCAGTGCTGGAGTCACCAGCCCTGGAGGGCTGGACAGACGGACATGAGGTTCTCAGGACATGGGGCAGTGCCAGGGGTGGGTTATGGTTGGACTCCATGACCTTAAAGATCTCCAACCAAAATAATCCCATAAAACTGTTTTCCCCTCACGTCACTGCCGCGACTGCACAAAACGCTTCTTCACTTGGTGCGTTTTTTCAAGCCCTGGTTAAACAAAGTCTTTGTCGCACACGTGTTTCACCTACAAACAAGAACCAAACTTACAATGAAGCCACAGGACGATGTCAAATCCCAACCGCCAACCTCCTTTCAGTTAATTTACCACCAAAGCAGCTCACTCACAGGCGTTTTAGAAGCAAAACCACACAAGCAAAGGAACAATAAAGCAAATATTAAGCGTGTGAAAGACAGCAAAGGGAAAGAAGACTGACTGAGATCAGCATAATCAGAGATTAATTACACAGAGAAAGCCATGTAAGAGCAGAAGCCATGGGAGTTAGCGAGTAATTTTACAGTTACAGGGATGTCACATGCATTTTCAGGGAAGAATTTGGAGATGTGAACTTGGCTCCCCATGCTCCCCGAACCTGGTTTAATTAGAGTTAGGTACACCCTTCCAAAGCCGAGATTTAGAGAAGCTTTAAGAGCCTGCAGAGAAAGTTTTATATATCCCCAACGGTATAGAAGCCAAAAATTGCATACTGTGCGAAAGTCCTGCTCAAATTTGTACGCTCCACCTCCCGTGGCACATAAGGTAGTATGGAGGCTTGAAAAGTGTTTTTCGCTTCCCATTTGAATAAAAGCGGGCATGTCATGAGTAGGAAAGCGTATAAAGTGCAGATTGCCTTTACGTCCACACAGGGTAAGGTCCTTTAGCTCGAGGTGCACGTCCCGAATGCCCGTGGAGCCGTAGGCCACGTTGGACGTCAGGTACTTGCGGATGCTTTTGAGGTTTTCCACTTCTTCCTCCTCCTCTTCGGCGGTGATGTCCTTCGGTTCGAAATAAACAAGCTTGACCAAGGTCCCCCCGATGTCCAAGCCGAACCAAGGAAAGACTAAAGAAAAGAAAGAAAAAGGGTATGTTACTGTCGTACCGCCAACAAAATACTTATCAACTGAATTAATTCGCGCAGTTCTCTAGGGAGTCCAGAATGAAGGCATGTTTGATTTCTAAAGGGGAAAACTTAAAGGAAAAACGTCACAAGTGTGGTCTGTATTTCACAAGCGTGGCTGAGACTCCTCTGTGCATGGACTTGACCCGTTTTGCTGCTAAACTGAAGGAGTGTGGTCTGGATGATCGGGTAGTGAGGTGACTGTGAACTGGCTGAAGGGAAGAAGCCAGAGAGTCGTGGTCAATGGGGCAGAGTCCAGTTGAGGCCTGGATCTAGTGCAGTGCCTCAGGGGGCAGTGCTGGGACCGGTATTATTCGATATATTCATCAATGACTTGGATGAGGGAATAGAGTGACTGTCGGCAAGTTTGCTGATGACACCAAGCTGGGAGGAGTGGTGACACTGGAAGCTGTGCTGCCATCAGAGACCTGGACAGGCTGGAGAGTTGGGTGGGGAGAAATGTAATGAAATAGAACAAGGGCAAGTGTAGAGTCTTGAATCTGGGCAGGAACAACCCCAGGTTCCAGTGTAAGTTGGGGAATGACCTATTAGAGAGCAGCGTAGGGGAAAGGGACCTGGGGGACACAGTATCACAGTATGTTTGGGATTGGAAGGGGCCTCAAAAGATCATCTAGTCCAATCCCCCCGCTGGAGCAGGAACGCCCAGGTGAGGTCGCACAGGAACATGTCCAGGCGGGCTTTCAATGTCTCCAGAGAAGGAGACTCCTGGGGACAGCAGGATGACCATGAGCCAGCACTGGGCCCTTGTGGCCAGGAAGCCAATGGTACCTGGGGTGGGTTAGAAGGGGGTGGTCAGTAGGTCAGAGAGGTTCTCCTGCCCCTCTGCTCTGCCCTGGGGAGACCACACCTGGAATATTGTGTCCAGTTGTGGCCCCTCAGTTCCAGCAGGACAGGGAACTGCTGCAGAGAGTCCAGCGCAGCCACCAAGATGCTGAAGGGAGTGGAGCATCTCCCGTGTGAGGAAAGGCTGAGGGAGCTGGGGCTCTGGAGCTGGACAAGAAGACACTGAGGGGGGACTCATTCATGTTTACAGATATATAAAGGGGGAGTGTCAGGAGGATGGAGCCAGGCTCTTCTCAGTGACAACCAGTGATAGGACAAGGGGTTCAAACTGGAAAACAGGAGGTACCACTTAAATTTGAGAAGAAACTTGTTCCCAGTGAGGGTGCCAGAGCCTGGACCAGGCTGCCCAGGGGGGTTGTGGAGTCTCCTTCTGTGCAGACATTCCAACCCGCCTGGACACCTTCCTGTGTAACCTCATCTGGGTGTTCCTGCTCCATGGGGGGATTGCACTGGATGAGCTTTCCAGGGCCCTTCCAACCCCTGACATCCTGTGGTTCTGTTTCTGTGATTCTGTGATATATCATGTTCTGGAGCTCCCAGCCTTTGATTTTCAGTCCTCAAAACCCTCACAGCCCCACGCAGCACTGGAGATAGCCCATCGTGGGTCTGACAGCACCGTGACACCCGCTCCACCCCCTGCGCTTTCTTTCTTTTATAAAGTTCTGATCCAAAGGCAGAGCCGAGGACAAGGCTGGTGCTTTTACATCAAAGGGATGTACAAACGTCACCTAATTACAACGCATAACTGAGGGAGACGAGTAATCTGAGATGCCCCAGGGAGACAAAAACAAATGTCTAATTGGATTATTTTATTAGTCAAATTCCCCTGTGGTACAAAATATGCATTAGTGTCAGGCCCAGCAACATTTACAGCTGTATTAGATAATGAGCTGCTTGGAAAAGATCAAGAGAAAACCCCGATCAGATGGATCCTGTGATTAATGCCGAGAACTGGAACAGATTAATATTACTATTAATGAGCTACAGGATAGGCTTGAGCTAACGAGATCCACGGACTCCAGAGCAAAGAGAAAAACGCAGCCACATGTTACGGCTTATGGCAGCGGGATTACACCATTCACGACCAAGAGAAATAAACCTGAATGGCAGTCCAAGGCAGAAAGAACGCGGGAGCGATTCAAGGGGGTTTTTTCATGCCAATAAAAATGTTTTTAATGAAAATTCCTCATTCTGTACCCCAGAATTCAGAACTGAAGGTCCCTTCTGACCCAAACTATTCTATGACTCTGCGAGCCACGTGTTCAACCCAACACCTTAAACCTAAAAATCCCATACACGAGTTCACCTGGTACGATATTAAAACCGTTTCCAACAATGTACATACATCTGTAAGTCAGCGCTCCCCGTGTTAATGGCAGAATAGGATCCCCCCCCCAAAGTATTTAAAGTAATCAAAGCCCTCGAGAACTCAATGAATTACCGCAGAAAAAGGCTTTTAACATGGATCATGTGTCGCTGTTGAGGGAAGTGATAAAAATACCACCAAGCACAGGCGAACAAGCAGCCAAACCGGCGGCTCCTGCTGCTGTGACTGGCACTGGGAAACAGCCTCTGTTTAAACAGCAGCACTAAAACCAGTTTCCCCACATGCACTGGGCTTTCTGATACTCCATAAACCGCAGGCAACCGGGCGAGCTCTGCGCAAGGAAAGGAAGAACAAGCAGCTTCCCCACGTTCCTCAGCCACGTTCCCTCCGGTGTCGTGGTCACCGACACCTGGACAACGCTCTTCACCCATTTCTCCCTCTTAAAAGCTTCAACATCTCTGCTCTGACCAAGGAACTGGTTCCAGAAACCCTCTGCGACATCACTTTGTGAGGTTACGTAAGGGCAGAAACAGGGAGGGAGCAGAGAGGGGGATCTTAGAGATGTCCATCATCAGCAGAAAAACATCCAAAAATTAAGTCATGGAGCTGAAAATGCCACACGAGCTGCTTCATCACAAGCTAAAGGGGCTTCTGCTCCCGAGCAGACACTCAGCTGGCAGCACAAGCATTTGCTTAGTAGGTAACACTGGTTCATGTTAAAGCTGGTTGTGAAGGTCACAGAGCAAACTCAGGGACACAAACCTTCCAGATTTTAGGGCATGAGAATCACCAACTTGGTCCTTATCAGCACAGAAGAGAGCAGCTCCTCAGAAACTTCATCCCAGCTCATTCCCTGTGCTGGGCACTGGGGAGGCCAAACCGCCAATCCTGGGGGCAGTTTTGGGCCCCTCACGCCAAGAAAACCCTTGAGGTGCTGGAGCGAGTGGAGAGAAGGGAACGGAGCTGGTGAGGGGCTGGAGCACAAGTGTGATGGAGCGGCTGAGGGACCTGGGGGGTTCAGCTGGAGAACAGGAGCTGAGGGGAGACCTTCTGATCTCTGAACTGCCTGAAAGGAGCTTGGAGCCAGGGGGGTCGGGCTCTGCTCCCCAGGAACAAGCGCCAGGAGCAGAGGAAACGGCCTCAAGTTGCACCAGGGGAGGTTGAGGTTGGATGTGGGAACAATTTCTTCCCCAAAGGGCTGTGGGGCATTGGAACAGGCTGCCCAGGGCAGTGCTGGAGTCACCATCCCTGGAGGGTTGGACAGACGGACATGAGGTTCTCAGGACATGGGGCAGTGCCGGGGTGGGTTATGGTTGCACTCAATGATCCTGAGGGTCTTTCCAACCCAAGTGATTCTCTGATTCTCAGTTCCCTCAAGACCTTCAATTTTTTAATATCTATACATTTACCTTTTATTCAGGTGTTGTTACAGCTGCCACTGAACTCGCAGAACATCAGGCGTGGGGTTAAACACACCAGGTACCCACTGGCTAATGAGGAAACGGCAACAACACCTGCAGAGCCTGGTGTGAACCGTACTCAGGTTAGGATCAGACTTTACTAGTCCTCACTCTCATTTTGTTTTCTACTAGCCCCACCAAGCCCCAGCTGGCCCCAGAAAGAGCATCCAATCCCCAACAAGCCTCAGCTATCCCCGCAGACCCAGAAAAGCTCTGCACGGAGCAGCATCGTTCTCCATCTGCCAACAGCTCGGCTGTACCTTCAGTCACCAGGGACAAATCCTAAAAGATCGCCCATTAAGGTAATTAACTTAAACCAAATGATTCTTAATTATGGATCTCTCAGTATATACATCCCAGGCACAGGTTAGGAATCTGAGGAAGAAGCATGCTAGCTCAATATTAAGTATTTCTTTACCATACCCTAAGGGATTTTCTATGCAGTAAAACCCGTGCAGAGCACTCCAATAATCTGGGGCATGGACAAAACATCCCCTATAAACCCATTTGTCCAGGAAAGGGCTGTGGCACACAAATGATGTGGATAACGATGTGGCAAAGAACAATGGAGAGAACAAGAACACAGGAGGAACATTGTGGGGTGAACCTCTGGGGTCTCGTCCTGCCCAGCATCCTCCAAGAAGAGTTTTATGTCTCTCTGGTTGTTTGGACATTTACCAAAAAGGCAAGAATTCCTCTTCTCAAAGCCACAAGTGCTCTCCACCCAAAACCTTCTACAGTCTTCCTTAAAGAAACTCTATTTCTTTCTTAGCATGATGACAGCAGCTAACCCGACAAATGTTGTGTAAAAAAGTCAAAAAGAAATAAATGCGATGGTATTCGGAGTGAAAAGAAGCAGGGGTACAAAAAGGGTGATGTGAGGAACTGGGAAAATTGTGGCACTGCTCAGCAGATCAGGGACACAACCACAGAATCCCAGAATGTCAGGGGTTGAAGGGCCCTGGAAAGCTCATCCAGTGCAATCCCCCCATGGAGCAGGAACACCCAGATGAGGTTACACAGGAAGGTGTCCAGGCGGGTTGGAATGTCTGCACAGAAGGAGACTCCACAACCCCCCTGGGCAGCCTGGGCCAGGCTCTGGCACCCTCACCCCCAACAAGTTTCTTCTCAAATTTCAGTGGTACCTCCCGTGTTCCAGTTTGAACCCATTACCCCTTGTCCTACCATTGGTTGTCACCCAGAAGAGCCTGGCTCCATCCTCCTGACACTCCCCCTTTCCATCTTGACCCCCATGAATGAGTCACCCCTCAGTGTCCTCTTGTCCAGCTCCAGAGCCCCAGCTCCCTCAGCCTTTCCTCACCCGGGAGATGCTCCACTCCCTTCAGCATCTTGGTGGCTGCGCTGGACTCTCTCCAGCAGTTCCCTGTCCTGCTGGAACTGAGGGGCCACAACTGGACACAATATTCCAGGTGTGGTCTCCCCAGGGCAGAGCAGAGGGGCAGGAGAACCTCTCTGACCTACTGACCACCCCCTTCTAACCCACCCCAGGTACCATTGGCTTCCTGGCCACAAGGGCCCAGTGCTGGCTCATGGTCACCCTGCTGTCCCCAGGACCCTCAGGTCCCTTTCCTCTGCGCTAACCATGAGCCTTACTTTCAGAGTCACAGAATCATTTTGGTTGGAAAAGACCCTCAAGATTGAGTCCAACCATTAACCCACCCCATGTCCTGAGAACCTCATGTCCGTCTGTCCAGCCCTCCAGGGATGGTGACTCCAGCACTGCCCTGGGCAGCCTGTTCCAATGCCCCACAGCCCTTTGGGGAAGAAATCGTTCCCCAGATCCAACCTCAACCTCCCCTGGCGCAACTTGAGGCCACTTTCATTTTGTCCCCTAACACACCCGCTGCCAGAGCAGTTTTAAAGCATCCGGACAGAGAATTTTTCTCCAAGAAGAACTCTTCATCTTTTGGCCTGACCAAGGATTGTCTTCCCTTAACACCGACACTTTCCAGAAGTAGCTCTACACATACATTTTCATACACACAATTTACATATAGCCTTAAATATAAGCTTTCTTCTATGGATGAGCAACAACAAACACAAACGTTTCTGCAAACAAAGTTCAGGGCTTGTGGCTATCGCTAAATCACCATCTTCAAATCCCCCCCAGGGTCAGACCGCAAGCTCTCCAGGGCAAGAAAAATATAATGCCTGTATATGTTACGGAAATCGCTTTATAAAACTGGATGCTATATAAATAAAAAACCCCTGGACAGACTGATTTTGAAAGCTGGAAGTGTCAAGATGAAAAAGGAGATATAATTCAAAATCCCCGTGGTGGATTTTTCTTCATACGACAAGCGGCTCAAGTCGTTTTTCAGATTGATCCTTAAATTATGAGCCAATTATACCAGAAGCTAAAACAATTAGATCAAGACTGATGATTTAGTTGAGCATTTGGCAGCATCTCTACGCTTACTCTAAGATATTCAACGTTATATTTTCATAGCGTTACAGCACTATGGAAATTTTACAACCGGGAAAGAAAAAATATTAACCAGCGTTTAATATAAAGCGACACTAATTCTACATATCCTCCCATCTCTACAAATAGGCTTTGCTTGAAATTCACGTTTCACACCCAATTCCAAAACATAAAAAGGTATTTAATAATCAAAGCTTGAATTTCAAACTGCAAAGGAGCTGCCCAAGGAGTGTTTTATTTGTACCTCTAATTGCATACGATCTCTATGGAGAATTTAAAGCGATTTGCACATTATGTCCGTTCATGATTCTGATAGGAGACACTAAAACTTGAAAAGAAACAGGGGAATAGATGGGGACATGCTTTTTTTCACACCACACAAGGGTAAATATAGAGAAACTATTCGCAGGATGCTCTTCTTGATATTTTAACTACAGGCTTTCTTTTGGAATTCATGAGCACCCCACAATACAAATCCACTTCATGCAACCTCTCCCCTTTTTAAAGCAGTAAAACGCCCTGGACAATATCGTACAAAAGCATCAAAACCAGCTTTTTTTTCAAGGAAATAACCTGAACTCATCTCTGCTGAGGAAATAATGGGGAAGGAGCAGAGAGAGCAGAAGGGGATGAACTGGATCGCTGACCTATTTCTCTTATCAGGAGGAAGATTAATTATAACAAAATATCCCCTTGGTCATCACGAGCTTTACGCCTGGCACTCAACCGAACCCACAGCGAGCGCTTGGTATCCCGCAGTTCCATTCAAATAACCATAACGTGAATATCACCTTGACTATTCCGGGGTATTTCCAGTCCAGTTTTGAAGCACAGATTTCAATAACGGTTCTGAACATTCATTAGCAGGAAGGAATTCTTCTGTATTGCCTCTGATAAAGCTTTTTTGGTATTACCGTTATTACTAATAATCCTGTCGCGCTCCCATTCACATTCGGGACTCCAACACATCTCCGCTCCACGACACTTTCAGGGACAATCCTCACATCCTCGCCTTCTCCTCCTTTTACTGAACACCTGCAATAAAGCTCTTTAATTCCTACAAAGCGGAACATTTAAGAGCCCGAGCTGCACCAAGGCGCGGAGCTCGCATGGGGTTATTGCGGATAAATCCCATTTAATTCCCCTCGGTCTCGGATCTCCCCTGTGTTACAGCTCCGGAGGACGGGAGATCACAAGCTTCAAGGGCAGCCCACTGAAATCCTTTCGTTCCTAAGAAAACAAGGCTCATCTGCCAGGGCCTCAAGGTCACAGCGCTCAATTGAACCTCCCGGCAGCAGCCGAGCGGGAGCTCAATTAGGACATATTTGATCAGACGCTCATTAAGGGGGTTTGCTCTTCTTCAGGCTTGCTTGATTCTTAAGGTGGGACCGAGCGTTTTAACTTCAAGACGTTGATCTGCGCCGACATCAGACCTTGTCCCTGTTAAGGGACGGACTCGCTCGAGCGTGTTTCCCTTCCAATTATCAGGAGGATCGTTTAGGAAAGGCAGGCTGGGATCCCGGCTGGATCCAAACCCGGCTCTGAAACCCCCAGAACACCCGTGTTCCCACCAGTCTCTGCACTGGACTTCACCGCAGCAAACAGCGACCTCAACACCCAATTTCAATCTCGATTTTCCACACGAGACACTGAAACTGCCCCCGAGCAAAGCGGAAAAGTATCATCACCCAATAGACTCAATTCCACCCTAATTTTCATACCTAATTTTCATACCTATTAACATGCACACCTCTAATTAACAACCGCACAGGTCCCACTGGTGGGTTTTGCTGTGATTTCCTTACCACGACGGCCACAAAAGTGGATTTTCACATATAAAGTTGGTTTTGCTGCATCTAAATCGCTGCCAGTGCCGTTACATCCCTCTAATAAATTCCCCTTTTATCCTACTAAATCTCAGGTAAGCAGAAAACCCCACAATCACCTCAGTTATTTAAAATTAACTTTACAATCATCTCCTGGTGCAGGATTGCTCCTGTAATCCAGTGCAAGCTGGAAATGAGACGGAACCCAGGTCAGCACAGCCTGACGCTGTATCAGCACTTGCCTGCAACCAGTAACACAAGCAGCATCCAGTTCAAGTCTCTGAATGTCTTTTGATATATCATTCCGATTTAACACACCCAAGGCAAAAAGAAGCTTCTTTTTTCCCAGCAATCAATAAAAAAGGAAAGAACAGTATTTAAAACGTCACATTCATAGCGTAACAATAACATCGTGCCATCGCCAGCCAACAGATGGAGTCTCGCTACAACATGCAGGATGGTTTTGATTCCTGGATTAATTTGCTGGCGTCCCCTTAATAGCCGTGCAGGTAACGGGGAACTACGTGGCCGCTATTCAGGATACGGCAAATTCCTCCCAAGAGGAAGGACCGTGGCACAAGGAACAACCGCACAGCTCCATGTCCAACGTGGCTGAGGTGACGTCCCCAGCACCTGCACAGCAGCTCCCAAAATGAAGGCTGCCATCCATTTTGCACTTA
Organism: Columba livia; assembly: GCF_036013475.1. Lineage (NCBI taxonomy): Eukaryota > Metazoa > Chordata > Aves > Columbiformes > Columbidae > Columba > Columba livia. The sequence goes on along the minus strand of NC_088605.1, from coordinate 3,453,543 downwards.
ATTCCACACACCATTTCTGACATGGCATTTAAAACCAGCCTTAGGGGGTGTTTTTTACCTTCCAAAGCTCGGCTCAGTCTGTGCCCTGTCCCTGCCAAACCCGTGGGCTTCTCCCCTCCCCAGATTTACACCTTTCTCTTTGCTCTCTGGTGCTTTTCTTCCAGCACGGCCACGCAGCCTTCGCCCCCCCAGCACCTCTGTCTGTCCTTCTGTCACCTTTTCCCCACGCTCTGTCCCCACCAGTGACCTTCCCAGTCCCCCTCCAGTCCCAGGTCCCTGACTTGGGCACCTCAGCCCCAACCCCACCAGGTGCCACCTCCATGTCCCAGAGCAGCTCAGCCCATCCCACCCTCCACCGAGCCCATGGCACAGTGTCACCATGTCCTTGTCCTACCATGTCCCCATCCCACTGTGTCCCTGTGTTCCCACCCCACCGTGTCATTATGTCCCCATCTCACCGTGTCCCTACATCCCCACCCCATGTCCCTGTGTTCCCATCTCACCGTGTCCCTACGTCCCCATCCCGTGTCCCTGTGTTCCCACCCCATCGTGTCACTATGTCCCCATCTCACCGTGTCCCTACGTCCCCACCCCATGTCCCTGTGTTCCCATCTCACCGTGTCCCTACGTCCCCACCCCATGTCCCTGTGTTCCCATCTCACCGTGTCATTATGTCCCCATCTCACTGTGTCCCTATGTCCCCATCCCGTGTCCCTGTGTTCCCATCTCACTGTGTCCATACGTCCCCATCCCACTGTGTCCCTACGTCCCCATCCCACCGTGTCCCTACGTCCCCATCCCACCGTGTCCCTACGTCCCCATCCCACCGTGCCCCTACGTCCCCACACCCATCGCCCCATTGAAAAGCCCCACTCCCCAAGCCCCGCCCAGCCCCTGGGCACGCCCCTCCATCCGCACCACCACCCACTCATTACCATAAACCACGCCCCATCCGTTAGATCCCACCCACATCGCCCAAGCCCCGCCCCCGCCGCAGCCCCCGCTCCCCCCCCCCCGCCGCACTCACGCGGGCGGTTCTTGCGGACCGAGTCCCGGCGCTGCCGGCTCACGGAGCCGCCCCGTTCGCGGGGCTGCGGCCCGGCCGCGCTGTCAACGCCCGCCGAGGAGGAGCAGCCACTGCCGCCTCCGCTGCTGCTGCTCCGCCGCCGCGGGGGCCCGGCGTCCGCCCCCGCCACGCCGCGCCGCCGTGACTTCTCCTCCGTGGCGCCGCCGTTGCGCAGCGGCTCCATCCGCAGCGCGGCCCGGCCCCATGGGCCGCCCGCCCCGCCGCGCCGCGCTCCTCACAGCCGCCGCCGCCGCCGCAGCAGCCGCCCCCAGCGCGCCTGCGCCACACGGCCCCCCGCGCGCGCCCCCGTCCCCGGCGGGAAGGTGGGATTAGGCGCCTCCAATCCGCGCCTTCTGCCGCACGGAGCGACAGGCTGGTTCGCCAATGGGAGGCGGGGATTGGACAGCAGCGGGACGCTAGGCCCGCCCTCACCGCTCGGCAGCGGGTAATGACAAGGGCGGCTGCCCAATCAACGCGCCAGCTCGGTACGGGGCGGGGATTAAGGCGCCCGCCGGGGCGGGCCGATATGCGGCAGCGTCGGCCTATGGCTTTCCTTCAACAAGAGAATGACACGGCAGCTATCCAATGGCGTGAGGCGGCCACCCGGTCGGGGCGGGAGAAGGCCGTCTGATTGACAGTGCGGGCAACCATGGCAACGCAGACGGGGCTGCAGGAAGACCGCAGTAGGACTGGTTGGGCCGGGGCTGCTTTGCATACGATTTGCATATGCAGATAGCGAAGCCTCCATCACCCCCTCGCTGTGGGGCGCTCCTGTGGCCCCTGGGCCCCCTCCGTTCAGGCCTGTGCCCTTGGGCCTGCACCGCCGCCCCCGGTGGGAGCACAGGCTGGGCTGAGCCACCTAGGCCTCGGGCCTAAACCTACATCCGCACCTACAGCTACCCCGTCATCCAGCTCCAGTCATCAGCCTGGGGAGCTCAGCATCGCTGCTGGCGCTATCGGCGAGGCCGCCTGTTTGATAGTCTCAGCTCTGGGCCACATTAATGGCTCTGAGGAAAAGTAAAACGCGTTTCTGAGCTCGGCGTGTCCTGAAGGATAATTAGTGCGGCTCTGGCCTTGTTGGGGAGAGCTGAGGGTTCCGTCTTACAGAGGAAGAGCCAGAAACAAGTCCTGTTTCCCCTCACGAGGCCTTGGAGATCACGCTGGATCCGAACAGCCGGCAAGGGCAGATGGCAACGCTCCGGTTCTCAGACGGTTCAGAGGAAACGACCAGAGTGAATGAAATGGGAACGAAGACGAGAGATGTAGGAGGAGAGACAAAGAAACAAGAGTCTGGGTACATTCCGCCCCAATCCTTGATTCCCTTATATATCACAACATAATTTAAATGCAGATAAGCCCTATTCTTTAAACTCAGACCCTACATTTATCAATGCTGAGCTCCCAACTCAGCAGCCACGCCGGCAACAGAAAAACCGAGGTGTCCATAAACCATGACACAAGCAGCCACCAACAGGGTGACATTCAAGAGGAAAACACGCTCTCAGACTATTTTACACCATAACAGATCCAGTTGTAACGCGCTGGAGGTTCCCAGGTGGAACGTTAAGTGATGTCTCGCACACCCAAGCGCGGAACTGCAACCCAGTGACCCCCGCTGCTCTTCACCTGCGTCTCGTTAATCCCAGCTCACCGCAATCCTCAGGCATTAACTCGATACCCAAGGGATAAGCAACTGGCATTCAAAGCAGGTGTCATAATTTCGGTAAGAATTTGCTGAATTCTGGCTGCTGTGGTGAAAACGAGGCAAAGGGATGGGTCAAATTTAGTTTGTATAATTTTAATATCGCATATAAATGGTGTTGGTGCCCATGTGAGGTAAAGTACAACCTCTCTGAAGAAAAATGATGCTTCTTAATGAAAGCGCTGTCTTCATTTTGTTAAGGAATGAACTCGCTGAGCTTTGTCACCTGAAATTCAGAGTATTGTCAGTACTGAGCACTAAAAGCGTTTCGTTTACCTGGCTGTAAGTCCAGAGCTCCAGCTGGGAAAGCAGAAAGCGAGTGAACACGTAGCAGAGCCCTTGGGAGCCTCTTGTGTAAAAGGCAGCATGGAGAGGGCACGGAACGCTACTGAAAAGGGCTGGTTTTGTCATGCTGCTCAAAACCTTCCCGCTCGTCCCCAAAATGCAAACGCCGCAGGGTGACTCACCCCAGGGCGGCCTGGCCAGCGAGGGATGAGCGGAACGGGTGCAGCGGGGGGTTTGGGGACGTTGGTCTCTTTTCTGTAGGTCAGAGCAGAGCCTGGGGTGGGAAAGGTGGCCCAGCTGCCTTTGCTGTGCAGGATCCAATTCAAACAGAGAATATGGGAGAATCTGGATCATGAAGAAGTGTGAGCAGCACCCTGGGCTGTACTGTCCACAGCAGCACACTCATGGAGTCATAGAAAAGGAGAATCATTTTGGTTGGAAAAGACCCTCAAGATGATCGAGTCCAACCATTCCCCCACCCCTGGCACTGACCCGTGTCCTGAGAACCTCATGTCCGTCTGTCCAGCCCTCCAGGGCTGGTGACTCCAGCACTGCCCTGGGCAGCCTGTTCCAATGCCCCACAGCCCTTTGGGGAAGAAATTGTTCCCCACATCCAACCTCAACCTCCCCTGGTGACACCCAGTCCCTTCCCAGCCTGTCACCACTCACCTACAGCTGCCTATGACCCTGTTTCTCTCAAATACTCTTCTACCTTGCAACAGTTTGCAGCTCAGATCTCTGCTTAAAAACCTTTGGTGCATTTTTCTGAGGAACTTGCCCAGTTCCTCTTCCACAACCACAACATCCTGAGGATATGACTTGTGCGGCTCAGCTGTTCGCTGCGCCGAGAAACACCCTTCCCGTCTTCACCCCCAGCCTACTCTGAGGTCCTAGGAAGCCCGACCTCTGGACCAGGATCTGTGCTTGCTCCAAAATAGGACAGAAAACTGTCCCCAAATCCTGTCCCACTTCTTCTTCCTGATGTGGACTGGTGGCCTCGGTCTCGCCGTGGCAACGTGTGAAGCTGTAAATGCCCTTCAGAGCATTTCCTCTGGTTTCATAAACCTCCTGCTCCTCGAGACACTGACACAGCTCCAGCCACCACTGTGAGCAGCCAAGAGGGGTTTTACCTGCCCCTTGCACCAGATTTGGTGGCTCTTGGCATTGTCTGAACCGCCCCCCAAACCCTGGGATGTCACCTCTCGTCTCTGGGATGCTGGAACGGGAGGTGTCACCCCAGCGTGCACAACACACAACCCAAAATATTGAAGCGAGGGTTTTAGCAGAGCTGGCGGGCTGAGGAGGAGGAAGAGGCGAGTGTAAGAGTCGGTCCGAACATGGAACAGAATTTGCCTGAAACATTTGCCATCAGGGACTAGGAGAACTGAACCCTGACAGAAAGAACAGATGGACAACGACTTAGAGAGAGGCCTGAGGAGAAGAATTATGTTGTACAGGTCTTCCCGACCCAGGGGGCCACCGGTCACAATGGCTGTTGTGTGGACTTCACCTGCTGCCTCAGCCAAACTTGCCCCCACCTCCTAAAGGAATTGTGTTATACAGGTCCCTCCAACCCGGGGACAACAGCTGCTGTCCAGAAGATGGATTCTCACTTGTGACCTCAGTCACACCTGCCCCCACCTCCTCCCTGAAACAAAGGCCAACGAAGAACAGCATGCACAGAAGCTCGCCAAGGGTCCTGAGGTCACCCAATGGACCAGAGAGAGACTCCTGAATGCAAAGCCACACAGGGGCAGACGGGTCCTGGCAAGCAAAGCAGGGACTTTTTGGGCCTGCGCAGTTAAGCCTGGCTTGTGAAACGAAGGCAGAGACGGGCCTCAAACAATGGGAGTGAGAGGGGGTGAAGAAGCATAAGAGATGGGTCCTGAGTGGACATCATTCAGATCTTCCCACCAGAGGATCCTGAATCACGACACAGGACCGGCAGAACTCTATGGGACCGGAGACCAGAGGGACACCTTTGAGACTTGTCTGGTGGTAATTAAATCCTCTTTTCCCCCCTTTTCTTCTTTTCCTTTCCCTTTTTCTCTACTCTCTCTTCACATGGCGCTTTATGGGCAAAAATAATAAAGTAACACTGTTTGATTGAATTATAACCCCTTGGTTGCCTTAATTTTGCGCTTTGAGATCAAGATAAAGGAACCATCACGAGTCCATCACCGAATGGACCGTGACAGCGAGGAAGCCGAATTCCCAGCAGACACTCAGGCAAAGCTTCTCCGAGAAATCCAAACGCAGCTCCACGGCGAGGAGAACGTTCCAAATCCCACAGAGTGGCTTCAAATCACGTATGGCAGAAGTTGTACCAACACCTTTCTCTGAAAGCACCCGTCTTCTTAAACGGAACAACAAATTGCTGCCACCCTCCCCAAAAAAAGAAGAGGATGGATATTTGGATCCTTCTTTGTGGCCTCCACTCCCTGAGCATTTAAGTCTGGGATTTAATTCTCCAGACAACTTGTAGGTGGAAACTTGCCTTGCTCCACAGAGGCTTCAAAAGCTGAAATCCTCCCCCTTCATCTTACACACATGCACGACAACCTCAGGAGTTGAGTGTCAAGTGGGAAATGATTTTATTATACAATTAGTAACAAGCTTTTATTTAAAAGATGTGCAGGGATAATTCCCTGCAGGCTCACCTGGCGATTACACTTTCAAAGTGCTACGTTACAACTCCGAAAACGCTGGCACTTCACAGCAGAAAACCCAATGTCTGTTTTCAATCGAGTCTGAAGTGGCGATAAACCAGCTGTTTCACAAGAGTGATTCGATGTGAAAAGGCAAAACACACAAACCATTGCTAAAATGTAGTGGGGAAATGTGTGAAGAATTTTGCAGGCAAGTAAAGCATCAGAGAAAAGGGCCTTGGTACAGATGCTGCTGGTTTGGGATCTCATGGATCACACAGAAACTGCATGGAGAAGGCACACACCCCCGCTCCTTAATGAAGTTTTGGATGGATTCTGGTGTGTGGTTATGCAGGCTCGTGTACTCTGCTTTACAAAGTGTATTCTGCTTTACAATGTGTATTCTGCTTTATTTTGGTGCAATATTCAGTGGTAAGCATCAGCCTCTTAAGGTGAAAGGATATGGGGAGATTTCCTTACTGCAAATAATAAAGTGCAATTCTTAGTGCTGAAAACTGCAGCTTTCGTGGGGAGCTGACAGGTCCCTATGAAGCCTGGCAAAATTATGAAAAGGGCAAAAAAAATAAACAGTTTACTGGGGACAGGGAATCTGGGGTCCTGCACCCCACTTGTGGGCAGGTTTTGGACAAGTCACCTTGTCTTTAAATGGGGAGAACAGCCCCCGTGTTCCCTCTGCTGGCAGAGGAGCTCAAGTGTGGGCCCCTCGGGAACTGGAGCGAGTGGAGAGAAGGGAACGGAGCTGGTGAGGGGCTGGAGCACAAGTGTGATGGAGCGGCTGAGGGACCTGGGGGGTTCAGCTGGAGAACAGGAGCTGAGGGGAGACCTTCTGATCTCTGAACTGCCTGAAAGGAGCTTGGAGCCAGGGGGGTCGGGCTCTGCTCCCCAGGAACAAGCACCAGGAGTGGAGGAAACGGCCTCAAGTTGCGCCAGGGGAGGTTGAGGTTGGATGTGGGGAACAATTTCTTCCCCAAAGGGCTGTGGGGCATTGGAACAGGCTGCCCAGGGCAGTGCTGGAGTCACCATCCCTGGAGGGTTGGACAGACGTACATGAGGTTCTCAGGACATGGGGCAGTGCCAGGGCTGGGTTATGGTTGGACTCGATGATCTTGAGGGTCTTTCCAACCCAACCAAAAAGATTCTACAATTCTTTAAAAGCTCCATCCCTCCCTCTGACAGATAAAACACCCATCGCAGAGCAAGCACTGAACACCTCCGGTTCACCTGCAGAGCAGCCCTGTCAGATCAAGATCAACCCCTCGCTATCGCAGATAATTTCTTGTCCTCATGGTTCACACGACGGCTGCACTTTGCAGCCGGGTTTGGGGAGCTCATCTCCAGCAGGCAGGCCGTATTTTGGGAAGCTGTTACCAAACAGCAGCAATCCAGGAGGAATAAATTACTGGCCACAGTAAAGCAGGGAAGAAGCAACAGCCTGGACATCAGCACCAGGCCACTGCCACGGTTTGAAGCCCACGGCATCCTTGGCGCTTGCTGGATTCAAATCATGCCAGCCCATGGCACGAGTTCTGTGCAAATTCAGCTCCCCTGCTGCCCCCGCAGCGTATCACAGGAGGGTGGGAACACCCAAAAGTCTGCGCTGGCATCTTTAGAGCTCAAAAAAGAAAATCCTCTCGCTATAACAACCCTCTAACTACATGAAAATAGTTTTGCTACTTCTGTGATTTTGGGAGGGAGTAGATCAGGAACACCTTGCAGCTGCAGAAGTGGGCAGCTGGTGATCGCTGAACTCTGCCTAGAGCTAGAACTGGTATCAGCAGAAACTAAGCGGGGCTGCTTCTGCCCCCGAACGCTGCCACGGGCAGGGGGAAGCTGAGGATATTTATTTGGGTTTGAGGATTTTATCTTCGAAATCTTGCAGCCCAGTCCCCTCGTGTTCCAAGCTGATCCCTGGGGGACAGCAGGGAAATGACAGATTGCAATTTTAAACCTTCAGGATAACCCAGAGCATCTCAACCACCAGCTCTGGCCTCCCTGCATTGTACACAGTCGATCCTATTTGTGTTGCAGCTTGGACACAAGTTTCCCATATTCCTATCACATATTCCTACCCCACAGCACCAGGTAGCGGGAAAAACAAGAACTACATCCACCCTCCCAGCCAGGTGCTAAAATTATAGCCTAAAGATCAAAGATGCCCAATAATCCTGTGTGGGAGCAAGTCCACTTAACGCTGGCTTTGTGTGAAACATTCCTATTAAAGCCATAATCCCCCTTTCCCTGGCCGGAGGGGGGTGAAATAACAGAATCCCAGAATGTCAGGGGTTGAAGGGCCCTGGAAAGCTCATCCAGTGCAATCCCCCCATGGAGCAGGAACACCCAGATGAGGTTACACAGGAAGGTGTCCAGGCGGGTTGGAATGTCTGCACAGAAGGAGACTCCACAACCTCCCTGGGCAGCCTGGGCCAGGCTCTGCCACCCTCACCAGGAAGAAGTTTCTTCTCAAATTTAAGTGGAACCTCCTGTGTTCTAGTTTGTACCCATTACCCCTTGTCCTATCATTGTTTGTCACCGAGAAGAACCTCGCTCCATCCTCCTGACACTCCCCCTTTCCATATTGATCCCCAGGAATGAGTCACCCCTCAGTGTCCTCTTGTCCAGCTCCAGAGCCCCAGCTCCCTCAGCCTTTCCTCACACGGGAGATGCTCCACTCCCTTCAGCATCTTGGTGGCTGCGCTGGACTCTCTCCAGCAGTTCCCTGTCCTGCTGGAACTGAGGGGCCACAACTGGACACAATATTCCAGGTGTGGTCTCCCCAGGGCAGAGCAGAGGGGCAGGAGAACCTCTCTGACCTACTGACCACCCCCTTCTAACCCACCCCAGGTACCATTGGCTTCCTGGCCACAAGGGCCCAGTGCTGGCTCATGGTCACCCTGCTGTCCCCAGGACCCCCAGGTCCCTTTCCCCTACACTGCTCTCTAATAGGTCATTCCCCAACTTATACTGGAACCTGGGGTTGTTCCTGCCCAGATTCAAGACTCTACACTTGCCCTTGTTCTATTTCATTACATTTTTCCTGCCCAACTCTCCAGCCTGTCCAGGTCTCTGATGGCAGCACAGCTTCCAGTGTCACCACTCCTCCCAGCTTGGTGTCAGCAGCAAACTTGCTGACAGTCATTCTATTCCCTCATCCAAGTCAATGATGAATATATCGAATAATACCGGTCCCAGCACTGCCCCCTGAGGCACTGCACTAGATCCAGGCCTAACTGGACTCTGCCCCATTGACCACGACTCTCTGGCTTCTTCCCTTCAACCAGTTCACAGTTCACATCACTACCCGGTCATTCAGACCGCACTCCTTCAGTTTGGCTGTGAGGACGGTGTGGGACACTGTGTCAAATGCCTCACTCAAGTCAAGGTAGACCACGTCCACCGCTCTGCCATCAACCATCCATCTTGTTATGTCCTCATAAAAGTCAATGAGGTTGGTCAAGCACGACTTCCCCTTGGTGAAGCCATGCTGACTGCCCCTAATGACCCTCTTATCCCTGATATGCCTTGAGATGGCACCAAGGATAAGTTGTTCCATCACTTTCCCAGGGATGGAGGTGAGGCTGACTGCTCTATAGTTACCTGTGTCCTCCTTCCTGCCCTTTTTGAAGACTGGAGTGACATTTGCTTTCCTCCAGTCCTCAGGCACCTCTCCCATTTCCCAAGACTTGGCCAAGATGATGGAGAGTGGTCCAGCAATGACCTCAGCCAGCTCCCTCAGCACCCGCGGGTGCATCCCATCCGGACCCATGGATTTATGGATGTCCAGATTGCCTAACTGCTCCCTAACCCAGTCCTCATCAACCCAGGCAAACTCCTCCACTGTCGTGCCCTCCTCTGGGGCCTCAGCGGTACAGGGCTCCCCAGGACAGCCTCCGGCAGAGCAGACAGAGACAAAGAAGCATTCAGTAACTCTGCTTTCTCTGTATCTTCTGTCACCAGGGCACCCACCTCATTCATCAGCAGGCTTGCATTGCCTCTGCTGTTAGTTTTATCTGCCACATATTTGAAAAAGCTCTTTCTGTTGTCCTTGACCCCTCTAGCCAGGTTTAATTCTAAGGAGGCCTTAGCTTTCCTAGTTGCCTCCCTACACCCTCTGACAACAGCCTTATATTTTCCCCAAGAGGCCAGCCCCTCCTTCCACGATCTATGAACTCTTCCCTTCCACTTGAGCACACCCAGCAGTTCCCTGTTCAATCATGCAGGTCTCTTGGCTCCCTTCCTTGACTTCCTACGTGTCAGGATGTTCTGATTTAGTGCCCGGTAGAACCAGTCCCTGAACACTGACCAACTATCCTGGGCCCCTTTACCTTCAAGCAGCCTCGCCCATGGGATTTCCGCCAGCAATTGCCTGAAAAGGCCAAATTTTGCCCTGCTGAAGTCCAGGGTTGCAATTCTGCTTGTTATTTTGTTCCTGCCACATGAGATCCTGAACTCCACCATTTCGTGGTCGCTGCAACCAAGGCAGCCCTCAACCTTTACCGCTTTAACCAGAGCCTCCTTGTTAGCGAGGATGAGGTCCAGCAGTGCACCTCTCCCAGTCGGCTCCTCTACCCTTTGCATCAGAAAGTTATCGTCAAGGCACTGGAGGAACCTCCTGGACTGGGGCTGGCCGACCAAGTCGTCCTTCCAACAAACATCCCCCACCACAACTAGGGCCTGTGATCGCGAGGCTGCTCTCAGCTGTCTGTAGAGGCCTCATCATTTTCCTCAAAGTTGAAATGAGGTTGATCCTCGAGAAAGGTGGAGAGATGTGGATCTTTCCTGCCCTTCAGCTTCATCCCAGGGTGTCAGTGCCCATCCTTGACCCTTGGGAGTGGGGAGGATACTCCAAAGCAAAGCACCCAAGCAGGATGACAGTTCCTGGGAGAGGGGACAGCTCACGTGTGCCCTGGCCTGGCACTTTTTCATCACAGGGATGTCTCTTTGTCACAAAGGAGCGTCACTTGCTGCACAGGGTCCTGCCCGTGCATTCAGGCACAGTCTAGACTGTGGCTGGCCAGCCAAATAGTCCTTCTAACAAACATCCCCCACCACAACCAGGGCCTGTGATTGCGAGGCTGCCCGCGCATTCAGCACCACCAAAAAGCAGCAGTAAAAACAGACAAAGGTCCCAGCAGCAAAGGCAGAGACACCGAGTAATACAAATTCAACGTGAGGTGAAGGCTCCTGCACAGACCCTCGGGCAGGTTTTCAAGCCAAGATGAGCAGAGCCAGTAAAATCAGCTCCACTTTTATGGATCTGCAAAACCTCTCCTGGCTGTGCTGCCTGCAGGGACCTGGAGGGTCACCCTGTGGACAACCAGGACATGTTTCCCTGGGGCCTCCTGGGACCAAACAACGAAAACATGGAGAATCGGCATGAGAACCTTCTTTTTTGACTCAAGGGATTGCTCCCAGAGTGAGATCCTCTCTGTGGGTGTAAAAGGAGAAGGCTACAGACAAGAAGATTGTTGGGAAACAGTGGCAGAACAGACCCAAACCCAACAGCACCACACAACCAAGGCCCCTTCCAGCAAAACCTTCCAGAAAGAGATTTAACAACACCCATACCATCCCTGCCGCTGCTCAAACGTTGGCCAAATCCCTGCTCTGAAGAGGAATCGCCGAGGCTGAGCGACAGTCGTGGCATCCCCTCCGCTCCAGCGCTATTTCCGCAACCGAGTGTACACCAGGAACGCCAGAGCTGAAATTGCAGCGATGCCCACGAGGTGTGACAGGGACGGTCTGATGCTGTGCACACAAGGGACTACGACCTCAGACGAGTCAAAAACCGGAGGGTTTCCGAGGGGATTTTCTCCATCTTGGAGGCTGCTGCCCGCCCCGAGCTGGGTGCTGGGGTAATGGTCCACACGGACCTCGTGGGTGCCCAGGGAGGTGCTGGCCCAGCTCGAAGGTGGAGAAGAGTCTCCGCTTGCTCCAGGTTTCTCCTTTTTCCTGGCGTTTTCACGGTCTGCTGGAGCAGAACATCCCAAGGAGACTCTGGAGAGCGTTTCTCCCGAGCTGGAGCTATCCGTACTCATCAAGAGCGGGTCACTGCTGAAGCTGAGGCTACCAGATGACCTGGAATGGTGGCCACTGGGTCCCCGAGAGCTTGGGCACCTGCCAGCTGTTTCTGGGCTCTCTCCAGGCATGGACAGGAGGACATCCGGCTTGCTGGGCTCCACATCCCCCTCCATGCTGCCGCAAGGCGCCCAGATGGTCGTGGCAGAGCTCACCCGGGACGTCGTCCTCCCAGACGTCACTTCAAAGCTTCCTGCGACTGTTGGAATCGGGACTGTCGAGGCTGGGAGCACCTTTAGGAGACAACGAGAGGGGCTGGGTGCTGCGGGGAGCACCCGCATCACACCACAGACCCACTTCAGCGCTCAAGAACCACGTCTGCAGCCGCTAATAGCGAGTTCAGGTCACAGGTAACTGCCAGGGCTGGGAGGGCGAGCAGGGCAGGGAGGTGTTTGGGCTCTGAGGAGATACAGGAAGGAGAAAAGGGGAGACAAGCTGCAAGGAGAGGGGTGGAAAGAGGCACCTGGAAGCCAAGAGACTGACTGGCAAGTCGAGGAGGGGAAATATGTAGTCAAAGCCTTACAGACCTTGGCTCCCTTCTCCCGTGTTACAAAATACAGTATCTGCACAGGAGCGTGAACACAGTGGGGAAAAAAGGCTTTGAATAAACCACCACCAGCTCAAAATCTTAACAGTGCAGCAGAAAATCTAGATAGGGGGAGTCTGCAAGGACCTGAATGAAATGCAACGGGAAACATCACCTACTTTCTCCTCCGTGGGCACGGAGCGGGGGCCGCTGGCTGCCTCCCCCGCGGGCAGATATTGTTCTTGCACAGGAGGCTTCAGGGAGGTGTCACAGGACAGGGAAGCGTCTCTGGGCACAAGGGTAGCAACCAGGGTACTTGTTTCCATCGAACTGTCTGTCAGGGAGAAAACAAATTGTGTTAATCACGAGATCTAAAAGGTGAGTTTTGCTCTTCCTCAAGGATGCTGCAACAGGATCCTCCCGGAGCTGAGGAGGGTTCGTGGGGAGCAGGGCCCAGCGTGACTGGGTGCTGCCTGCGTGGCCCTGGTTCTGCCACGGCACTTGAGCTCTCCCGGTAGGTGCAGCTAAACCAGATGGCACCAGCAAAACCAGTACACCCAGTCTGTTCCTCCCTTCCAGAGCAGGGTGTCCCCAGGCTGCTGAAATGGGGGGTGCAGACATTTAATTGGGGTGTTTTACATCAGAAATGAGGCAAGTGCCTCTGCCAAGCCTTGGGCACAACGTTGAGCCAAAAATACAGTGAGCAACAACAACTGGAGACAAAACCTGGGGAAAAAAAAGCAACTGAGCTGGATTTCTGCACAACCCAACCTCACTCCCCTCCTGGGGGAGGTCACGGCACCCGGGGATGGGTGACAAGAGCAGAGAGCCACTCTCTGCACCGCCAGGAGTGCTCATGGGCCACCAAGGCAGACACAGCCTCAGGTTGTCCTGTACCAACAGCCGCAGCTGCCACCGTTCTTTGGGAGGGTCCCCACGGCCTCCAGTGGGGCTCTACCCCACACCTGCACCTTCTCTGCCACTCTCCACCCTCAGTATCAAGCAGGACAGGCACCGAGCAGCACCTACAACCCCGCTCCCTGTCAGCATGGCAGATACACGGCTCTGTGGGGAGCAAACCCACCTCTGTCTGCTTCGTGCTCTCGCAGCATCTCAACCCGCTTCTGCTCCGCATCAAACTGCTGCTGTATGAGCAGGGGGCTGCGCACGTCCACGAAGCTGCTCGGGGGCCCATCGTGCTCAGAACTGGGCACAGCCTGTTGTTTTGGCGGTGAGTCTGGGGGCTGCACCCCCCTGCTGTGAGCAGATTCCTCCGGCCTCGGGGGCGACTCGGTGGACATATAGAAACTCTCTTCAGGCTCGTTCCTGGGCTGCTGGGGGCCGCCGGCAGCACCCGCAGCCTTCGGCAGCAGGGAGCTGCCCAGACCCAAGCCTGGCGCACCGCGGTGCAGGTGGTTGGCATTCCCAAAACGCCCGTTATCCACACACACCGGGTGCTGCTGGCGGCTCAGCCAGTCCCGGCCCTGATCGGAGGTGGTGGTCGATGGCACAGCCACGGTGCCAGCCCTGGGGGGTCCTGCTGCCACCTGCACAGCCTCGGTGGGGTGCGGGAGATGTCCCTCTCCATCATGCCCATCGCTGGATCTGTCATGGACTGTGCTCCCAGGCGGAGGTGGCTGGGGACTCTCTTGCTCCAGCTTTTTGGGGAGCTGGAAAGAAATGAGCTGCGTTAAATCGTTTTAAATACCCTGCTCCGGTGAGAGACCCCCCTGCAGTGCTGGTCCAGCTCTGTGTCCTCAGCACAGGACACACATGGACCTGCTGGAGAGGGGCCAGAGGAGCCACAGGAATGACCCGAGGCTGGAACAGCTCTGCTGGGAGGACAGGCTGAGAGAGTTGGGGTGTTCAGCTGGAGAACAGAAGCTCCGGGAAGACTTTAGTGTGGCCTTTCTGGACTTAAACGAGGCCAATAAGAAAGATGGCGACAGACTTTTCAGCAGGGCCTGTTGCGATAGGACAAGGGGTGATGGTTTTAAACTAAAGGAGGGAGATTCAGGCTGGACATGAGGAAGAAATTGTTGGCCCTGAGGGTGGTGAGAGCCTGGCCCAGGTTGGCCAGAGAGGTGGTGGATGAACCATCCCTGGAGACATCCCAGGCCAGGCTGGACGGGGCTCTGAGCAACCTGAGCTGGTGAAGATGTCCCTGTCATGGCAGGGGGGGCACTGGGGGAGCTGGGAAGGTCCCTTCAACCCAAACTGTTCTGTGACTCTTTGATTTTATGAAATTGCTGTGCCAGGAAACCCCAACCCAGTGCCACACATGAGTCTGGTGATTAGGGGTGTCTCCTTGGCCCAGCTCACAGGAGCTCCACATGGGATCAGGGAGCCCAGACTCACAGACCAGACCCTCCACTCCCACCTGTGGAGGGGAAGCAGGAGAGGGGAGCAGCTATAGGGCCATATGTAGGCTGTAAGTGACCAGATGGAGCAAACACACAGCAGGTATCACCAGCGAAAGCCTGCTTGGGGTGTCCCTCAACAGTTACCCTATCACAGGCTCCCCATGTACCCACGCGCCAGCCCAAAAGGAACCTTTGTGTCCCCACCTGACACATGCCCCGCTCACCGATTCCTGCACTGGGGCCCTGGCATCCAGGTCTGTACTCGTAGTGGTGGTATCGGGCAGGAGAGGCGAGTGGCCACCGACAGGCAGGTCTCGGCACGGCTGCTCTGCCAATGGGCCGCCCAGAACAGGGTTTGGCCCTGGGGACGGCGTTTGGGCAGCGACGGAGACGGCGGGACGGGCAGTGCTGGCCGCAGGAGGGGAGGAGGCAGTGGCGGGAGCTGCGGGACCTGGAGGAGCCAAGGAGGTTTGTGAGTGGGGACACTGGGGGAAAAGCCGAGGAGGCAGAGGATGAGTGTGGGGCCAAGGCCGCCCCTCATGTGCCCTCGCTCTGTCCCCACAGCAACTTCCATTCATCCCACTGCCCAGGGCAGTGGTGGAGTCACCGTCCCTGCAGGGGTTGAACAGATGTGGAGATGAGGTTCTCAGGTAGTGCCAGGGGTGCGGTAATGCTTGTGTTTCTAAATATTTTTTTTTCTTTTCAGATTAACAGTAGAGAGCTATTCAGCTTATTTAGTGATGAGTTAAAGGCTGGATTTGTGGGGAGAGGAGATGGCATTTGGTGATCAGTGTTTCTAGCTATCCTAAGGACATTGTAGCCAGTTCTATTCAAATTCCTAAGCTAGAAAGGCTGTAGTTACAGCTGGGTAGTGTGGAAGAGTCTGAAAAAGAGCCTGTCTTAATGTGACCT
Source organism: Columba livia (assembly GCF_036013475.1). NCBI lineage: Eukaryota > Metazoa > Chordata > Aves > Columbiformes > Columbidae > Columba > Columba livia. Next base: position 3,437,945 of record NC_088605.1, on the reverse strand, counting down.
GGCTGGTGCTGCTTTCTGACAGAACTGTGGGTGCTCCTAATGTTCTGCAGATCCTGCTCCACACCTGCACCTGTCACTTAATTCACAGAATCATTTTGGTTGGAAAAGACCCTCAAGATTATTGTTTCTAACCATTCACCACCCCTTGCACTGCCCCATGTCCTGAGAACCTCATGTCCGTCTGTCCAGCCCTCCAGGGCTGGTGACTCCAGCACTGCCCTGGGCAGCCTGTTCCAATGCCCCACAGCCCTTTGGGGAAGAAATTGTTCCCAGATCCAACCTCAACCTCCCCTGGCGCAACTTGAGGCCGTTTCCTCTCATCCTGAGGGTCTCTTCCACCCAAAATGATTCTATGATTCCATAATCTTTCCATCTCCCCTCCAGGTGACAAACCCAACGCCAACCAAACCACCTACCAACAACGACCCCACCATCCCCAGGCCAAGGACACAGCCACAGACACCCCCAGGGTCACCAGGCCACCATGTTTGTGTCCCCATCTCCACCAGCCCCCCAGGACAGCACCCGGTGACACCAAAACCACCTACGGGGTTGCCAGGAGTCGTACACGTGCTGCAGCTCATCGGCCAGATCCCCGGCGTTGTTGTGGCGCAGCGCGGCGATCAAGTCCTGCACCCAGCCCTGCCGGCACCGCAGGTATTGGTAGAACCTATAGGCGGTCGCTTGGCTCCCTCGCGTCTCCTCCCGTGTGTGAAGTTCGTCCTAAAAGAAAACAAAGAGCGGGTCTAAGAGGTCTGGCTTAGAGGTAAGGCTTAACATATATAGGTTGCTTAAGATATAGATGGAAGGAGCGCGGCAGAGCGTGGGAAAGCGGGGGATTACTCTGTCGGCGTCAGTCAGGCAGCTGAGGGAATCGGCCAGAGATGCCACACGGATGTTCTTGAAGTTCCCGAGGTTCTGGATAATGTATTTGTAGACTTTGTCCTCGGCAAAACCCATCTCGCTTCAGCACCTGCCGAGACTTGACGTGAGCGGCAACGCTGGGCTTTTCTATAGGAGCTTGGGCTTTTCTATAGGAGCCTGGCCTTTTCTAGAGGGAGATTCCTGGGCGGAAACAGCGCAAATTAAAAACACTCGGGTTAAAGTTCAACCCGCGACTCTCTCCGCTTTCAGAAATCCAAATTTCCTTCCGCGATTGCGCCGGGGAACGCACTGAGCCCGCCCCACGCTGCGCGTCGCCGCCGCTGATTGGTTGCTGCCTACGCCCGTCGCGGTGATAGACAGGCGTTGTGAGGGGGGGCGCTGCCCGCCTTCTCCTCCCCGTTACCTCATGGCGGCGGGACGGAGGCCAGGCCCTCCCCTCCAAAAGGGCTCCGCCGCAGGGGGCAGGCACGGAGAGGACACCCCACTCCGGTACCGACAGTGGGACAGGGAACAGACCCCCCTCCGGTACCGGCAGGTGGCAGCACCGTAACGGCAACGTCCCCGTCCCTGGTACCTGGCGGAGGGATCCCGCTGTGGCCCCGCCCCTCGCCCCGCCCCCTGCCCCGCCCGCCCTGTCAGCGCAGCGCGCCCTGCATGCAGCCGCACCATGGCGGCGGCGGCGGGACCCGCGGGCGGGCGGCGGGGGCGCCGCTGAGGGCCGGCAGCCCCGCGGCGGGGTGCTGAGGGGCGGCGGTGCCTCCCGAGCCCCCTTCCCTCCCTTCCCCACCACCACCGCCTCCCACTCCCGACCCTTTCCATGGTCGCGGCCGCCCCGCCGCGCCGTCGTACCGGAGCCTTTAGGGCGGCGGCGGGAGCAGCGAGGGAGGAGCAGCGGGCCCGGCCCGGCCCCGCAGGTGAGCGAGCGGCCCCGCGAGGGGGAGGCGGCGGGGACGGGTCCGGGGTTGTTATGGCGACGCGGGGGCGCCTGGGGCGGGGGGAGCGCCGGGCGGGACCTCTCCGGGCGGCGCCCACGCGTGTCCGCGGCCTCGCGTCCCCAGAGCGGCTCCTCGGCGGCTCTTGGCCTAGACCGGGGGTTTAAGGCTGATTTTCTGGAGGGGCTCATGGCCTGCGCTGGCCCTTGGGAGGTGTCCCCACGCCGGGGCTGTGTCCCCTCTGTGGTCCCAGGGCTGTATCTCTTCCATATCCCCAGGGCTATGTCCCTTCCGTGGTCCCAGGGCTTCGTCCCCTCTCTGTCCCCAGGGCTGTGTCACCTCCTCAGCGGTGTCACTGACACCCCAACTGGGAACCCACGCACTCCCACGCTCCTACGCTGGGGAAGCCGCGTCCTCACTTATTCCTGATCTTGGATGTCATAGAGGCTTGGAAAATGTGACAGGAAGGAAGGGAGGCTTCCCCCCCCCCCCCCCCACTTTTTGCTAAATATGGCCTGACGTTCAAATCCAAATACTGCCGTGAAAAAGGAATCCCGGCCCCTGTTTGTCAGAGGAGGGAAAAATGATGTTTTCTGGCTTTTGGGCTGCGAGGTTCCAGCTGGGAAGTTTCGCAAGGAGCAGCGGGGTCCTCGCCGAGAGCCTCAGGAATTTACTTTGCTTGTTCACAGGACGCTCTCCGCAGCATTTTATGCTAAAAAAAAATTAGTCATCCCTCCTCTGCTTGTCCGTAGCTGGAGCTTGTTGCGAACATGCGGGATGCTTTGAAAATATTTAGGGATTTTTCCTCTCCTGTGCAAGGAGAAACAAACGGGACGCAGGCAAATAGATCTGCATCTCCAGCAGGAGTTTTTCACCTTTCTTTATTTTAATTGCTGTTGCTGCAGCGGCCGGTGGCAGGGGAGGAGGTGCCCGGGGTGGCTGCAGCCGATCCAGGGAGCTGCCGGGTGTGCGAGGAGGATTTATGGCTCTCCCTGTCAAGAATCGGATGCAAACTCATGCCATTATTCCCACTGTGAGGTTGGGAAAGCAGCTTAATGATGAGAAAAGGGACTCTGGGGACGGTCATGGTGCTGCCAACTCCCTCATTGACTTCTGCCGTGGCCAAGGTGGAGAGGGAGGAATTTTGGGGGGGGGCACAGATCACAGCTTTGAGAGCTGGGGGGCTGCGTGGGAGAGACTTGTTGTTTGTGCTGGGCAGAAAATGGGCACTGGCACATTCCCCGTCTGTGCGGTGAAGAGGTTTTTGGGGGGTTTTCTCTAGGAAGCTTCAGGGCTTTTGCCTGATCTTTATAAAAACAGTTTGTTAAAGCCAGGGGTGGGAGGGGGGGGATGCTGGGAGGTGCTGAAAATAGATGTTTCCCGTTTCCAGGAGCATTGCTGCCCTGGCGTTGGTGCGGCTGTATTGTTTGCGAGCTAATAGGACACATAGCTCTGCTTTGCTGAAATGTCACTCTCGAATAACTGATGCTTTGTGTGGAGCTGCGATACTGGTCCAAGTCCAACATCAACATCCTTGTGGAAGAGGAGTTTGAATTCCCTCTCTCCTCGTCTCCTCCAGACGACGACTGACATCTATTTTCCTCAAATCCTCTGTGTTTGCGGCAGGATGACGGATCCTGATCCGTCGGGAAGGGCGCAGGTTGCGTGACCTCTGCCATAACCACTTTGGGTAAGGCTGTGCTGAGCCATGGTTGTGTGGTCATGGTCTGCGTGATGCCTCGAAACCCTGCACAGTGTGGGGCGGGTGATTTCGGGTTGAACAGAGCACCTGTATGCTCCTATAGTGTCAGGAGTAGTTTAGCAGCCACACAAACCGCTGGCTGGTGCGTTACTCTTGGCATTACACGGGAACGAGCTCAGCCCTCACGGCTGCTTTCTGGTTTCATTCACAAATTGCGTTTTCCTCTTGAAATAAACCAAATCCCCCAGCTTTCCTGTTGCGGTGAAAATCACTTGAACGCAACCAGGTCCGCAGGCATCTCCTGCGGACAGGAAGAAACCCCAGAGCGGAGAGGTAGGAAATGTCCGTGTTTTATCGCAGTGGGCTGATTCATCTCCCTGCTCTTAACTCTTCCCCTCCTGCTGTTGGGGAGATCCAGCTGTTTTGCTTTCAGGCTCAGAAGTGGAAGCAAATATCACCAGCTCGTTCTCTAACTGGATTGCCAAGTGCTGCTGCTCCGTGCTGGGTTTTGTACGTTGTGTTGATGTGGTTTGGGGTGGAAAAGGGCTGGGCTGTTAGGGGTGTGTGGTTATCTGAATCGGATAACCGGAACATCGGCACTCACATTAGGAAGGATTAATATTTAATATATGGGGTATGAACCATGGTGCGTAATCACTATCTGAAAGGCTTAGGCAGAGATTTACCGATAAGCAAGTGATTCCCAAATTGTTCAGAACGATTTCTTGAGTCTTCCTTGGGAGCAGCTGGTCCTGGATATCACTAGAGACTGGTCTGAGCCTGTTCTTCCTGTGTCTATCAGGTTTACAAGTGGGTAGAGTGGCTTTCATCACGAGTGCTTTCTTCTCATTAAACTTACAAAAAATGCTGGAAACACTTTTCTCAGATGCAACTCACGTGGGTTTCCTGTAAACAGTGCTTGAAACTTCTGTATGTAGCCAAAGCTCGTGGGGAAACCTGTCTTGGGCTTGATGGACACTGTCACTGTCACATCTGCCCAGCCATGAATGCAGAACTGGCTCATTCCCACCGTTCTCTGGCTACTGTCTTCAGGAGGCCTTGAATTCTATCCATGTCCCCAGCCTGGCTCTGGAAACCCTTGTGACGGTGACGCTGCTCCCCACGTTGACCCACGTGTGTTTTTTTGCAGCATAAGGTACGTGTTAATGTCCCCCTTCTCGCTCTGCCGTGAGTCAAAACTCACCCAACTGAAAGCATCAGCCGTGGCCGTCAAACCCGCTTTTGCTGTGGTTATATTAATACATGCGGAACCATGGTGTTTATGGTGGCTGCAGGTTTGATGGTGGAAATCAAAACAACTGAGTGTGGGTTGGGTTTTGGCATGTTGGTCACATGGGAAATCGTGGTGGCTACTGTGACAGGCGTGGAGGTTAGAAATCTTGTAAAAAATGGACTGAGAACTGCTTTTTTTCTTTTCCCAAAATGCATGTGGGAGAACACCCTTATTATTCCATGTGATCAAGATCACTTGCTCAGGCAGCGAGTCCTCTTTATTCCAGAATAATTTGTTGTCCTAATTCCTTCCTGTTGAAGCAACTCCGTTTTGCATGGAATAATTAGTACTAATTTGGGCCTGGGATGGAAAACAAGAGTTCTCTGCCTTCAGAAGAGGAGGTGAGAGCATAAAATCTGCCTCTCCTGTGTGAGTCAGGTTGTGCTTTGCCATCCCTCCTCTAAAGCGAAATTAAAACCTGTCCAGGAGACCAAACATCCCAGGTGGGTAGGAGGGAGCAGGAGAGGTAGTTGTCACCGGTTTGAAGGGAACCGAGGACTTCTGCAGTGAGGGAGAACGGATCATCATCTGAGGAACAAACCAACACGGATGTTCCCATCCGCGCTGATGCGAAAAGCTGTTTCGGAGCCAGTCTGGTGTGTCGGTGGATTCCTGGCGCCCCAGCCAAGTACTTGAGACCTTTTTATTGCCGTAACAAGGACTTCCACATCCTGCCCCGCGGCCTTACTCGAGCCGTGGCTATTTTCTGGTCCTTCCGGGAAGACGTCCCTCTTCTCCCTTCCTTTGTGTAGCGAAGGGAAGCTGGCCAAATTCCTTCCCTCCCGCAAATCCCGGCGTGTTTGAAGGAGGGAAGTGCAGGGATCCTTCCTGCCTTTACCTGGGAAGCACAAGCTGAATTACAGCGTGAGGGTGCCCGTCTCACAGATGGTAGGTTCATCGTTTCTGCTGGCCGGGGTGGTGAGCACCAAGGCCTTGTTTTCCAGATTGCTGCATGAATGTCTTTCCAGGCTGAGCCCTGAAGGCGGTGGAAACGGGGAATGTCTCGCCTGGAAGTCCCAGGAGCTGCTCTGTGAGTGAGACGGGCTTCCCCGTGTCTGGATACTGTGGCTGATGGATGCTACAGGGTTAGATGGGGAGTTTTAAGACCTGCATTCATAACCTAGGGGTCCAAAATGCTGTTTGACACTCCAAGTTAGATGGATAGAACTATGTTAGAGGTGCTGCAGCAGCATACCAGTCTTAAAAACAGAGTTCGACGTGTTCAAGCTTGTAGGATTTGTATATCCGAGTTAAGTAATAGGCGACAGGAAACCTTGGTTCAAGTATGAATCAATCAATGCTGGATAGCTCTGTGGTGGAACCAGCCCCCCTTGGGCCGACTGCCTGCCTCTGTCACGCCTGATGTTTCGAAATAACCCCTCCAAGTTCCGATTGTTCAGATGATCTAAAATCCAGGATTTAGCTCGCTTTGGTCTCCACCCTGTTGGTGGTGACCTTTCTTTGGGGCTGCAGAGAGCTGCAGACATTCTGGTTTAACTTCTGAAGGTGGCTACCAGGTCTGTGCTCAGGTGCTCTCTCTCCTCCAAGAGGTTGGGGATCTTCTGACCAACAGCCAACTTGTGGAGGGTTCCCCCAAAACTGATACCGAACCATCCTCGCTCGTCTTCTGCGCATCCAGTGTGTCTTTTTCTGCATCTGTTGTTTTTAGTGCACGATCTGGTGGGCTCACAGAAGTTCTTCTTTAACTTTGTTTGACCAGGTGGTAGGAAGAGCAGTGAGCAGAAGTGATGGGAATGGGATGGACTAAGTAGCTCTGGGGTTTTTCTGGAGCGTTGCTGCCCCTGGGAACACTGATAATAGCTGTAAGTAAGTGGTTTGGCCGTAGTGGTGAAATTTGTGGTACTTGCAAACCAAGAGGCAGATCCTTCTTTAATCCCAGGCACTGTGTGGGGTCCATCCCTTGCTCGCGACCCCGCGCCTTCGGAGTTGGTGTCTCAATTCATACCCTGGGGATTTCAAACACTTCATTCACAAACTGCGGCTGGCTAAGGCCTGATATTACTAATTTGTGTTAGCAAATTACGTCATGGTACATGTCAGAGATTGTTCTGCAGCCAGGGAATAAATCTGTTCTTGGCCTCAACGTGTGTTGCAACCAGCTTGAAGTTCTGCTGGCTCCCAGCTGGGCACCTCCTACTTCACCAAGGACGGGAGGAGATGGGAGATGGAGGAAGAACAACCTGCACAGACAGTGAAATATGTTATTGAAAGAAAAGCCAGGAAGGCAGCTGGGGTCTGGTTGCTGGTGGCCCGAGAGCCTCAGCTAAACCCAGGGGCGGAAGGGACAGATTTTGTGCTCATGATGCTGTTAAAAGCTTCTAAGCAGCAGAAGCCCTCAAATAAGTAAATCTTGCTGAGTAAGAGAAGAAATACGTACAACAGGATTTGCCTTTTTGTTTTATTTTGTTTTTAAAGGCATTTTAGTGGTTTATGAAGCTGCCAGCAGCTCTCTGGGGAAGGGCAGCCTCTCGTTCCACACAGCACAGGGATATCTTGGCTCTCAACCTGAAGGTTTTGAGGTACCATAACTTTTTATTGCGATAGTATATGACAGGACAGCACGCAAAACTTCCCTGCTGCTTAAAAATTCGAATAATGTATTTATCATGCCAGCAGATTATCACCTCACTTTTGTTCCAAAAGTGAAGCTTCTATGAATATCTTGGAGAAGCCTGAAAATAAATATGTTAACAAGTGTTTCCCAGTGTTGTTTAACACGTGGTAGATGCCAGAGCCTCTGGATTTCACTTTCTTGCAAAGTGGCCACTCTGGAGAATGAAGACTCAGAAGTATAACTTTAGGCGCACTCTCAGCTGTACATATTTAGTCTAAGTGGAAATATAGACTTAGTCTGCCCTCGTCCCTCTGCATTGCTGGATCAGAAGGTCAGTCTGTCTGTCTGTGGCAGCCCAAACGTTGCAGCTCACGTCCGTCTCCTAGAAAACACTAATGTCATCTGTGCTAGGCCTGAATGATGAATTAGACATGAACGGAGATGAGTTAGAAATGAATAATAAATTGGAAAGCATGGATAATCCTCCAGGTTTTCTCCTGAGGAGACTTTAAACCTATTTGGCTACAGACAGAGAGATGTTTTTAATCCCGGTTGCCGTGTAGAATTTGCATTCTTATTCCAGTGGCAGGGTGAGAATGCGGGGGGGATCTTTGGGCGATTCAATGGCAGCGGCTTGTTTTTAGGCACTCAGCTATAGCTGGAAGACTGTGACTGGGATTAGAGAGGTTAAACTGTTTTCGAAGGTTGTGTAGGAGTATAAGGAAAATAAATGAGAAGACCATTTTCATGGCTAGTGTGGTTCTACTTTGCAGTTTCACAAATGAAGTTTTACTGCTTTTTGGTTCTACAAAATCTTCCTACTGGGCAGTGGCCTCCAACAGCTTAATTTGTGGATCCCTATTCTTTTTTCCATCATTTTAACCCTTGGATTAATTCAGTGTATGCAGGTTGCTGTGGGTTTGTGTTTCAGTCTTTGGTGAGCTCATCTGGTACAGGTGTTTCCCGTGGGGCTATAGGAGAATCTGTTACATAGCGCTGCCTTTTAGACAAAATATTTAGCCAACCCATCTATCGTATTTTTTTATACCTGGCTTGATTTGCAGTGGTTATGTATGAGTTATTTTTTTACTCCAGTAGATGCCTGGGGGTAAAATGTGTGACCTGGCCATTGGAGCAGTGCCTGGGGCTGCACTTCAGCTTTTGCTGGGCTGAGCAGGCAGGAATCCAACATCCAAACCAAGGAAATGCACAATAGAGGTATAGTTACAAGGGGAAACTGAGGCACGGGCTAGCCGATGTACAAAAGCAGCTTTGGAGGGGTTGTTGATCTCTGCAACCCAGTCTCTGAGCATCTCTTGCTTCTCTCCTCTAGCATGTAGAGGAATAGCAGATCTCCAGTCCCCTCTTTGGCTCCAGAGAGGCTCCCAAACGCAGTGGCTGCTTGGGCTTTATCCACCCTGGCTCCATCAGCCTGTTAAGATGACTCAGAGGGTCACCAAAGCGTCTCCACCCCCCCGGTTGCTGGCGAGAGGGTCCCTGCGGGAGGTCGTGTCCCCCGGGCAGGAGCTCAGGGAACAATTAGTGATACAGGTGCAAAACAGGAGCGTGTTCACAAAGGTGAGAAGTTTTGCAGACATCTGAGTATCTGATATTGCTTTTTGTGTCCATGTCTTACCCCTGCATGCCAGAGGATTTGTTTGTTAAACTCAGTGCAGTGCCTATGCAGAGGTAGTTGTTTGTTCTTTTTTTTTCCAGGATGCAGTGTATTCTGCGGGGAGTGTTTGAGTTTACGTAACTTCCCATATGTTGCCCTGTTGGTGTAGAAACTTGAAGATAAATTGTGAAATGCAAGAAGTTGCTTTAAAAGGATATACCCTCAGCTGGATCTTGGCTTATTTGTGGCAAGAAAAGAGGAACTCAGGGAGCTTGCTGTCCTTATTTTCTCTCCTGTCCAGCTGAGCGAGCAGCGTGGGATGAAGCACCTGATGCTGCCTTATTGCCCAACAATGCGATGCTGCTTGTGGCAGAGGCTGTGGGGAGCTGTCGGCAGGCTCGAGGGCAGGCATGTGCTGTTAGAAGGGTGGTGGGTTCTCCATGGAGGTGCTGCAGCTCCAGCATTGTTCCCTGCAAACCCCCTCCCCATTTCTGAAGCCACTGCATTCCTGTGCCACTGCCCGACACAGGTTGGTGTTTTCCACGGAGCCTTAAGTCAGCATTAGTCAAACTAGTTGGCTGGACCTGATCTTGCCAGGTGCTGCTTGGTTTCTGTTCCCATGTAGATCAAGTGAGGACACTCGGCATCAGTCAGAAGAGGATCCTTTGACTCCTGTGGGACACAAGCCCGGCAGCTGGTAGGAGATTCATGGTTCTTGTTCGCTGCAAACTTGAAAGATGCCGTTTACCCACCTGGCTTGTTTCTCACAGAATGACAAAATGGCTGAGATTGGAAGGGACCTCTGGAGATCATCCAGTCCAACCCACCTGCTCACGCAGGGTCACCAGAGCAGATCACACAGGGTCGTGTCCAGGCGGGTTTGAATGTCTCAGAGAAGGAGACTCCACAACCTCTCTGGGCAGCCTGAGCCAGGCTCTGGCACCTCACAGGAGAGAAGTTTCTCCTCATGTTCAGATGGAACCTCCTGTGCTTCAGTCTGTGCCTGTTGCCCCTCACCCTGTCATTGGGCACCACTGAACAGAATCTGGTCCATCCTCTTGACAGGCACTCTGAGATATTTAGCAGCATTGATAAGATCCCTCTCAGCTTCTCTTCTCCAGGCTGAGCAGCCCCAGCTCTCTCAGTCTCTCCTCATGAGAAAGATGCTCCAAACCCCTCATCATCCTCATAGCCCCCGCTGGACTCTCTCCAGTAATTCCTTGTCCTTCTTAAACTGGGGAGCCCAGAACTGGACACAGAACTCCAGATGCAGCCTCACCAGGGCAGAGCAGAAGGGGAGGAACAACCTCCTTGACCTGTTGGTCACACTTTTCCTAATGCACCCCAGGTACTGGTGGCCTTCTTGGGCACAGGGCACATTTTTGGTTCCTGGTCAGCTTGTCAACCAGAACTCCCAGGTCCTTCTCCGCAATGCTGCTTTCCAGCAGGTCAACCCCTGACCTGCTCATTATTTTTTGAGAATGGCTCAGTCACAAGTGTAAGAGCACTTGTAGGTGTGACACGGCCGGGGTGTGCAGCCTGCCTCTACTAAATTACTTCATCTATAATGAAGGCATCTTAAAACATCATTTCTATTCCCTCTCCAATCCCCTGGAGCAAAGCCCAAAAGCTCAATCCCCAAACAACCTCTCCTTTTGAACATTAAACTGAATTTTCACTCTGAAAACTGCTGCTTTGACTGGTGGACGGAGGATGAGGAAGCCTGCGCACAAGCGTATGGGAGAGGTGGAAAATCCTGGGGGGAAAAAGTGCTTCAGGGCTGAGCCACGCAGGTCTGATGATCGTTGGATGGAAACTCCGGCCGGGGCTCCTGGGCAGCGAAGCAGCCTCAGCGGTGCCGGGAAAGCTGAGCTCCCCAGCATCCAAGCCCAGGAATTGACCTATTTAATGTTTTTTTTCTTTTAAAGTTACTGCAAGATCATGACTGGTTTTAGGAAGCCAAGGGCTTTGCAGTTGCTCAATACTTGCTCAGCTGCTTTCGTGTGGATTAGTTGGAATGATTTGATTTTTGCAGGGTTAGATTTAGAGCTGTCGATGTGGGATCTTTGGAGATCGGTGTGTGATGCGGAGCAGCAGTGCCAGCCTGGCCTGGAGGTCCCAGCAAGGTGGTGCCAAGCTTGGCGATCGTGGTTTCATTCAAGGTGACTGATCCCTGGATATGGACTGAAAAACCAAACCTGTATTTTAGCGTGTTTAACCTGGTGTTACTGCCCAAAGCGAGTTCCTGCCTGTTGCTGCCAGTGGTCTGAATGCCCAGGTGCGGAGGAGGGAGGTCTCACCCCCTTACAGTTTGGGAAAGAATCTTTAAAATTGTGTTTTGCAGCATTTAAGGGTTTCTTCCCTAACGGGACTCACGGTGCGGCTCCTTGTGCACCTGTTAGCGCAGGGCGGGCGTTGCGGTGTGTGTAGGGGGATTTAATTCTGTGCCCTTCGTTTGGACTGAGAAATGCAATGCAGTTTTAAGGGAATTTAGGTTCCTGGAGCCCTGTCTGCTGAAATACCATCCGCTTGTGTCGGAGAAGGTATTGCTGGCCACCTGAGATTGCTGCTTTATTTTCAGTGTCGGATTTTTCTTCTCCTGCTGCTTCGTTAAGGTGATGTAGTTACAGAAATGTGAGTAATTAACTACCAAAGGCTGGTTGCTGTCGTAGTTACAGATCTTTTCAAGCACTGTTTGGTCTTTCTCTTTGCTAACAGGACTGGCGTTCGCAGGAGGATTGTTTTGCTGTTTAGGTGCGGAATTGAAGCTCAGCTCCTTTGAGATGCTTTGACTTGGCTCTTCAATAAATTAGCTTCTCGAGCGAGTGCCCAGCATCCAGAGCCCAGTTCTTCATGTCCCTCCTGCAGTTTGAGACCAGGGTAGGGCAGCTTAAAAGATTTTCAAAAATCCTCTATTCAGTTCTGCTGCAGCCCAGGACATTCCTGCCTCTTTATCTCTCTGTGCCAGCATTCCCAATGGGGAGAATCTGCAGTGTGGTAAATCCTCTGGCACAGGGGAGATGAGCTTTAGGCTGTGGCAGCGTTAGAGGGTTTTTCTCCTCTCCTTTCATCCAAAGGACTGGCAGCAGTTTGCCCCTGGCATCTAGGTGCCAGTTTCCAGCATGAGAAGCTGCTTGCAGGGCTGTTTCACGTGGGGAGAGGACACGTTTCCCTGAGATCTTGTGCGAGCGGTGCTGTCGCTGCCCCTTCCCAAGGGCCAAGGAGCTGCTCCCCATCCCAGCCCTCGGGAACAGGGATGCTGGAGGGCTGGGGACCAGAGCAGATGCTGAGCTGTGCTTGTGGGTTTGCTTTCACCTGTGATTTTTCATCCTGTGTTTCTGTGCAGGGTGGCAAGGACTTGGAGAATATTTATTATGTTTTTTTTTAATGTGACAGTGCCAAACCTGCATCTTCCTGATGAGGAGAGAGACTGAGAGAGCTGGGGCTGTTCAGCCTGGAGAAGAGAAGCTGAGAGGGGATCGTATTTATACTGATAAATATCTCCAGGGTGGGTGTCAAGAGGATAGATCAGACTCTGTTCGGTGGTGCCCAAGGACAGGATGAGGGGCTGAAACACAGGAGGTTCCATCTGAATATGAGGAGAAACTTCTTCTCAGTGAGGGTGCCAGAGCCTGGCCCAGGCTGCCCAGAGAGGCTGTGGAGTCTCCTTCTCTGAGACATTCAAACCCACCTGGACACGACCCTGTGTGATCTGCTCTGGTGACCCTGCGTGAGCAGGTGGGTTGGACTGGATGATCTCCAGAGGTCCCTTCAACCCCAGCCAGTCTTTGATTTGGGATTTGTGAAGCCTGGTTTCCAGGGGCTGAGCAGATGCCCCACGAACAGCAGGGACACAGACGTCCCTTCTGCTGCCCCGCCAAGGTGCTACAGCCTGTGGTCAGTGGGGAAACAAAGTTCAGCTGCTGGGTTCTGTCAGTTTTCATGGGGTCTTTTTGAGGTTTTTGAAGAGCTAAGACTGCATCGAGCCTTGGGAGGCAGCGTGGCCTCTGACACCTGCTGTGGCACGAACCCATCGTTTGGACTTGGGCTACCAACTTCCATTTTTGGGCCAGCTCTTAGATAGCAGTGAATTTTGTGAAAGACATGGAGGTGTTTTATGTCCCTCTTGAGTGCAACTCCTCCAGTGACCCCGTTGTAGCTCTTCAGTGTTCTTCAGATGGTTCTCAAGCATCTCTGACTGCCCCAGGTTATCTGTGGTCACTTGATGTGCAGTTACACAGTCAAACTGTAGCATCGGGTGTTACGTTAGAATCAATTTTTCGCATTGCTGGTGGTTTTACTTCATATATTTTTGGAAGCTGGGACTGAATTTTACTTTGAAGCAGTCAAACCATTGAATAAATCTCTCCAAAGTTTTCCCTTCAGACATTCTCAGGGTCATTTCCATCCAGCTCTGAGCTGTGCCTGGTTGCAGAGACACTTGGATCTACCCCTGGGGAGAAGTGAGCAGCATGAGGAGCATCAGTAAATGATGTTATGAGGGAGAGGAGCTGAATATTTATGTGGTGCTTAAATCTGTTCCTCCTAATAAGAGCCGCTTGAATTTATTTCTGAGCCCGAGTTTGGTCCATCCTGTTCTGGACCTAAATTCATGGCTTGCTTTTTTGGATTGTCTCCTCCTTCCCTTCTGGCCCAGGTGCCAAACCCTCCCGTCTCCACTGTGCCCTGGCACGCAGCATCGCAGCGTCTCCGACTCCAGGACCGCGGATGTGCTGGCTGGAGACACTGAGCTTCTCTACAGGTAGAAATTTTGAAAGCAACGCAAAAAATTATCACTTCAGAGCAGCCCAAAGCACGTGTGGGAGCAGAGCCCAGCGCAGGCGGTGGTGGGATGTCCACCTTGTCCTCTGTTTTGCCTGCAGCGACCAGCCAAGAGCTGCCGAGACCAGCAGTGCTGGGTCACGCCGAAATCTCGCTGCGAACCCATCCTGTGCTACAGGAGGGAGGCGCTTGAGAAGCCGTTTGCATCTCCCCACTGTGAACTGTTCTTGGATCCTGCGCCTCCATCTCCACGGCCAAGAGCCAAAAGACGATCTTGGAATAAGGTGCCCGCAGGCAGAAAGCCTGGCAGTACCCGCGCTGCCCTTTTTTTCAGCCCGTCCTCCTTTGCTTTTATGAACCTGTTCCATAAATTGCCTCTGTTGACAGCATCACACTTATGTCAAGCACTTGCCCACTTAATTCTTCCACTTGTAGTTTTTCTTTCCTCTGGGCAGGGTTATTTCTTAGCAGCTTCAAGTGCAAAGATGCCTATTTGTTAAATCTTTCCTGGCTTCTGAGTTGAAACTTTAATATTCCTGTCTGCTGTGAGCTCCATGAGCTTTCCTTCGCTCTCCACCTACTCCCATTTATTGTCACCTGCCTCACTCGTGGGTTTTTGGGAGGAGGGAGGGAGTGGGATATTCCTGTCGTGTCACATTGGGCTGCCCGCTGTCCCCAGGGAAAGGGGAGAGATGTGACATGAAAGGAGGAGCTGGTGCTTCAATGTCCGTGGGAAACACCAGCTTTTGAAATAGTCTGAGCCTGAAGTCTCTTGCTTGGGGCGTAAATACGTGTCTAACGATGACCTCCTCCCACTCGAGTCACCCGCCGCCTGGGCCAAAAGGGACTTGTTCCCCCTGAAGTGAGGCTCATTCATCTTACTTCAGGTAATGGGCAACTAAAAAAGCAACACTTTTGCTTTTTCCCAGCAGAAAACATCCTGCAGAGGATTCATTATTAATAATAAGCTGCTAAACCTTGTCATCTTTGATATGCAGGCAGCTGAACTCTGTGGTTTAGTCCTGTCCTATAACCGCCCTTTAACCTCAGTGTCAGCTGTGCCTATTTCACCTTTAATATTTGCTTTTAATATTCCCATTTGCTGCTTAATAAGTGGGGATCAAGCCCTGTCGTGTCAAAATTAGGTGTTCACCAGGGCTCAGGCGCAGCAGCGTTGCCTTGTTAGTACTTGGTTGAGCAGGGAGGCCTATCGCCCCGGTGGCAAAAGGAAATTAAGGCGTGAAGAGTTGATTAGCTGTTACACGGCTGAGGTGAGCTGATGTAAGATGTAGGAGAGTTTATTTTTCTGTTCCCGTCTTTTTGCACGTGTTGGCCCATGTCTGAGCACGGGGTGAGGCAGCTCAGCTTGCTTACCTTGGCGTAAAAGCGTCCCTGTCCCGGCTGACGCTTTGGCAGGGGAGCCGGGGAGGTTGGCTCGGTGTGGCTGCCGCAGAGCCTGGGAATGCCAAGGGTGGGGAGGAGGAGGACAAGGCACCTCTCACCTGGTGGCAGTGGCCTGTGTGATCATCCAGCTTGGAAAGACCCACGATAACCCACCGCACAACTTCTCCAGACGGTGCCTGACGCTCATCTTCAGATAGGCTGAAATGAAAATGTGCAAAACAGATGTGACCTGAAGATACTATCTTGTTTAACTATCTCTATCCAGATGTTTCCAGCTTGTAGTGCTAATTTCCACTTACAGTTGTCCAAGAGCTGAATTCAAAGTGTTCCCTGCCCTCGCGTCTGGGAAGAGGAGTCAAACTAACCTTAATGTTAGTCCTGCGATCGTAACTTTGCTCAGTCCTGCATCTTTTGCATCCAGGTGGGACAAGACCGTCCGTACCCAAACTGCCACATGCATCTAAAAATCACCTTCTTTGTTGTCAAGATTTTTCTTCATTACCTGGATTGAAAAGCAAGTGGAATGAGTATTTTGAAAACAGTACGTGTTTCAGGGTAAGAACTTTTGAAGGGCTTTTCATCACGTCCACTTTTGAAGACCGTGTGAGTAGCTTTCTCTAAGGGATGCTCTCCCCTCAGCACTGCCCATGTTTTTCTTCAATTTCATCGGTACGTGACCACGCAGCACTGAAGGATTCATATGAATTTTTATAACTGCGTCTGAAAGGCAAGCTGTTCTTTCAAGCCTCTCGCAGAATCTGTGTGACAGGAGATGCTGTAACCAGGCTGCAGCGATAATTGCGTTTGTAATGTGAAAGACAGAACAGAGTCGAAAATTCTCATCCTTGACTGGCTCTGTGGGGACACAAGGTAGTTTAAAAAATAACCCACCACACACAAAACCAACAAACCCAACCATTGCTTTTGACATTTAAAATCGGTCTGGGCAAAACATTAGGAAACAACATACTCTAGGGGACGAGATGATCTAATACATCTGACTTTAAAGAAACATGCTCCCATGGAAACTCGTTTCTGTGCATATTCCAAAGTGCTGGCTGCTGCTCCGGTTTCCCCTGCCCCAATGAACCATCTCAGCATAGTCAGCAAATTCCATTTAAACTTCTCTTCTGCCTTTTATTTTGTGCGCGTACCTGAGTTATCTCCATTCCCAAGTAACCAGTTCCTTGTCAGAAGAAAGGCTTTCAGGATCCTATTGGACACATACTGTCTGTTTTTGGAGGAGAACTTCTTGATTTTAAGTATTTTGCTGGAGATCCTGACTGCTCTGCATTGGGTGACCTCCTTGGGACGAAGTTCCAGCCGCCCACGTGCACCGTCTGCGTTGAGCATTAGAGAGGGAAATCTGGAGAACCCATCTGTGCCGTAGGATTTCGCCATCGCTGTTCATTGTTCCTTTGACATTGCAGTTGTGATGTACGATGATCCTTGGTGTAGCAACTCCGTTTTGCAAGCAGAAGCTCTCTGCTGTTTCACGCTGTTGAATTTCAAGGGGTGTGGGGACTCTGCTTGGCTTAGGGACACTTCTGCGGTGACATAACCTCCCTGGTCCTTCCTCCTGCCAACTCTGACTGCAGATCAGACCTTGCTGAAACCAGCTCTTAGTATGAAGATGTCAAAAGGGGTTTGACATCCCAGGTGGTTATGGGCTTGTTTACTCAAGGTTTTCCTTTAATAAAGGTTTGGCATTCCCTGGCTTGAACGCTAGGCTGATTTCTTTGTTGTATGTAATCATAGGTGTGGTGGGGACTTTCTCAATAGGACGTTGCGTATTCAGTCTCATTTCTTTTCCCTCGTGCTACATAAAGAATATATTAGATTATCTTTTCAGGATCTGATTCTTGCAGGGTTGGTCAGGAGCCGGTGCCAACAGCTGCTCTGGGTGTATGTGAAGTGAAACAGCAGCAGCTTGTCTGGGACTGACTGTTGTCTCCTCTCTGCTCAGGACTATTTCACCTCCCTTTCCCATTTTCGGGAAAACCACCCATAGCAATGAAACCTGAAGAAAAAATCAACCGTCACATCCAGCCGACTGACCTGTTTTGGTGTTTTTTGGGTTTTTAACCAGGGTGAATGAGTCAGCCTGTCCTCAGTGGAGCGATGGTACAGGGAAAGCACCAGGGCTGTCGGTACCAATTGATGCCTCTCTCTTGCTGTATTTCCAACGTGCCTAAATTATGGAGAAAGGGAAAAACCACTCTGTGCAGTTGCCTTGGTTTGAGGGGAGCGAGCTTTTTGCTCCTTCTATTCTCTGCTGCTTGTCACTGGCTGCAAAGTCTCAAAACTTCTCACAGATTTAAAACCTTTGGAGAAATCCTCTTAAAAAGCACATATGGGATAGAACCATCTTCCCATCTCCCACGTCCCATCATTGGCTCTGTAGAACGATGGAGATGCTCCTTTTGATTTGGTTTTTACTCACCTTTTCCTTTCCTTGAAGATTTTAGGGCCAGGGTGCATGTTTACAAGAGTGTCTGGATGTTTCCCGTTACTGGGACTCCAAGGTACGTGTCTTCTCTGCTTGTTGTTTCCAAAAGGAGCACCAGAAACACAGAGAAACCAAGACCTTGTGTGAACCTGAACTTCTAGTATCACGACTCTAAGCAATGACCTTAGGGAGCTATATCTAGTCACTCCACAAATAAATCTCTATAAATCAGCATTTCCACTATAGAACTTCAGGCAAGTCAGTTGCAAAGTCACTTAAGGTGCAACAGAATAAAAAATTTAGCTGTTATGAGGTTAAGGCTGTAAAGGTAGATAAGTACTGATCTAGAGGCCGGGGAGGGCTGGTGACTACAAAGTTATGGCAAACTCCTATCAAAGTCTTGTGTTTAGTCCCTGGGATGTGGCCTTGGTGTCTTGTGACTGCCCTTTGCATGCTGGGCACTTGTATTATTTGCTGTTCATCCTTTCTTCCTAAGAGCAGAATGCAAGGATGTGTGAGAGCGTATGTGCCCGAGTGCTGGGGTCACGTCTTTGACCCATCGGCACACGGAAATATCTGTAAGAAAACTGGTGCTGGTGGAAATGGGAACAATCCTGACTGTAGTCGGGCCAAATGGGATGCGCAGACTGAACCAGCCCATCTCGTTTAGGCTTTATTAATTAGACATGTTATCGGAGTCATCTGTATTTTCTTTCCTTTTCTCTTTCCAAACCAGTTCTTCTGCTTCGTTTCCCGCAGAAGAGCACAGTCTGAATCCTCAAGACTCGCACGGCAATGTTTGTTTCTCGTGATCTGTAGTAATGCTGTAATGTTGTAACAACTTTGAGAACTCAGTGGAGCTTTGTGAGCTGTGGGTATCATAATTTTTGGAGTTGACAGTTCTGTCCAAGTGTCATTGTAATTTTGGGAGTTGATGGTACAGCCCTAGCACGCTGTCGGTGTTTCTGAAGACTTCCACCCCGTGCGTAATTCTTTGCTTGCTGTAGGATGCTTCAAATCTTACAAGGATCGGGAAGGAGACTGGATAAACTCATGGGAGTGCAGTGCGAAGATCCCTGAACAGTTTGTGCTGAACACTGGGAAGTGCCGCAGGGAAAAAATGATACGAGTCTGCCCTTGCATCCCAGACCTGCTGCTGGTTGCTGTTGGAGGTGTTAAATTATACGTATATGAGATGCTGTTTGTCATGTCAAAGCCCTTGAGGTGCTGGAGCGAGTGGAGAGAAGGGAGCGGAGCTGGTGAGGGGCTGGAGCACAAGTGTGATGGAGCGGCTGAGGGACCTGGGGGGTTCAGCTGGAGAACAGGAGCTGAGGGGAGACCTTCTGATCTCTGAACTGCCTGAAAGGAGCTTGGAGCCAGGGGGGTCGGGCTCTGCTCCCCAGGAACAAGCGCCAGGAGCAGAGGAAACGGCCTCAAGTTGCGCCAGGGGAGGTTGAGGTTGGATGTGGGAACAATTTCTTCCCCAAAGGGCTGTGGGGCATTGGAACAGGCTGCCCAGGGCAGTGCTGGAGTCACCATCCCTGGAGGGCTGGACAGACGGACATGAGGTTCTCAGGACATGGGGCAGTGCCAGGGGTGGGTTAATGGTGACTGTGCCCATATCTGTGTGTGGAGGGCGAGATCATAAAACCCTCCAAGTGTGATGTGCCCACATCTGATGTGAGAGATGGGGGCACCTTGTCAGGCCACCCTGTGCTTGCGTGTCCACGTTTCAGCCCTGTGGGTCTGTTTTCCAGCCGCCGTTTGATGGGGTGAAGGGCAGCCCTGCGTGTTGGCTTCATGTCTAATGCTCTTCCAGGGAAAATCCTCATTCACGGAATGAGCCGCTGGATCATCCCTGCATAAATGGGGGGAAATGGCTGTTAACGATGGGTTTGTAGCCGGCTTGGATATTGCCCAGATCCCTTCCAGGACAAGATGATGACAGTGCACACGCGCAGCGTGTGTTATCCATGAAGTCCTTTTCCCAGGTGTGGAGCATCTTTGTGTACGCACAGCATCTTCCGCGTTAATAGGCTGCTGGTGTCTTAAATCAGCAAATTAATTGGGATATTTCCTGCCCCTGCATCCCCTCTCTGAAGCTACAAATCCGCCTTGCTGCTGCTGAAGATCTGCGATGCTGAGATATGTGGAGGTTAAATCGCAGATAAACCTTTGGGTTGCAAGGGGAGATGCACACGCTGTGCTTCCTCCTCAACTTGTGTCCAACTTTAGCGATTTTGTAACACGATTTTTTACTGTGATTCCTCCTCCCGAATGCAAGCGGCCCCGTTGCTAGGGGAGGGGGGAAAAACCTCAGGAACACTAATGTTCAGTGATCCAACACTGGAGATAGCATTGAGTCACTGCTGAAAGCCTCAGAGCAAAACAGATGTTCAGTTAATAGTGACTAAGTTAAAGGTACCAGATGAGCAAAGTTTTAACTAAACTATTTAATGTGCGGTTGCTAACTCAGACCGAGCGTGAGCAAACAAGGTGCAATGCAAAAATGGGCTTCTTTTCTGTCTTAAAGCTCCTGCATGTTTTTATTAAAACATTTTTCCATTTTTTTTTTCCTTTTTTTTAAATAGGTCTTTCCGGCTTGACTCATTCTGACTGTAGTTGTGACCTTTAGTCCTGGGTGGGAAGGTAGTTATTTTGTAAGGCACGAGAGCACTAGGGTGATGGGCTTTTGTTGCTGCCTCTGTCACCTCATTGCCTGACAAGTCACTTCTTTAGGAGCGTCCTGTGTCTGTGAGCTTGGACTCAATGATCCTTGTGGGTCCCTTCCAACTCAGGACATTCTATGTAGTTGGGGATAATGACACTTGCTCTCCAAACTAAGGAAACTGGACTTCATGAGTGCATCTGCTTAGCTTTGCTTTTGCGTTCGTGAACGAGTAGAAGACTTTGAATCTGAATGTGACTGTCGTACAGCTGTTAGATTTCGAGTAGGAGACCGTTTTTGAAGATATTATGTTCTTAAAAATGAATAAAATTAAGATCAGAACTGTGATTCCAGGAACTCTTTGGGCAGCCAACACTGGAAGCCCCTTGAGATGCTTCTGGTGTAGGTATTAGATTCCTGTTCCTTTGATCATTGCTGAGAAACCTGCAGTATTTTCTGACTGTTGGAAGCACAAGTGCCACTCGAATTGGAGCACAGGATTTAATGCTCAAAAAACAAATAAAAGGAAGGAATTACGTCCTGGTCGCTCTTCTCAGCAGCACGTGCCGTGCGAGCAATTCCGGGCTTCTTAAGTCCAGTGAATATCTGATATATCTGAAAAAGGACCGTGGCCAGAACTTCCCTCCAGGGTAAGTCCCCTAATCGCTCTGCTCTGTACTTTGGGGTGCAGTGACTTGCGTATTTGGCTGCTGAGCATCGTGGCATCGTCAGCGAAGGACAGAAAAGCCCGTGGGCTGCCCGGGCTGCTCTCCCTGGTGTGCTGAGCCCAAGCGGGAGCTGAAGCCAGGGCTCCGTCTTTTTTCTTCTTGACAAGTTCTAGATGGTTTCTATTAAGAA
Source organism: Columba livia (assembly GCF_036013475.1). Classification (NCBI taxonomy): domain Eukaryota; kingdom Metazoa; phylum Chordata; class Aves; order Columbiformes; family Columbidae; genus Columba; species Columba livia. Next base: position 3,416,781 of record NC_088605.1, on the reverse strand, counting down.
AAAAAAGCTCTTTGGATCTCGTCTGCGGGTGCCTCCCTTTGTAGGCTTTTTTTTCAAGAGCCTGGATGCCGAGCACTTAACCCTCCATCCTGCTTACGGGAAGTGGGACAGACAGCAAACCTTGTTGGCACCTTATTTCACTTAATTCCTGCATTTAATCATGCTTTTTCTTTTAAGAGAGTCTCTGCCAAAATCAAGAAGCTAAGAATTAAGATCATTATTGTGGCAATGGAAACAGTCGTGTTCCCACTCTGTGTGCAGTGGAGGAAAGAAAGGAGCAGCCTGGGTTTGATCGGGTCTCCTGGGACACACTGGCCTGCAGGAGTTAATTTTGCCCCCGGCTTCTCTGTCCGTGAGGAATCCATTTGTGCTGGAAGTAAATGGCAATTTCTTCCAGCGAGGATCAGCTTCACTGCTGGAGAAAGGGATGGATCTTTATCATCCATACAGCTGCTGCTCTCTGTGCCTTTTTTATTTGTTGCTCATCTAAACTAAACTCTTTGCTGATTAACTTGCCTGTATGATATCAGATTTCACAGGGACCTACAAGGATTTTTCTTGCTTGCGTGTGCTGTTTCCCTGCAATTTCTATCACTGCAGTAATCAAGCAGTAGCCATTGAGAAGACTGAGTAGATAAATGTGCAGATTCTCCAGGCAAGACTAAGTACAGGTAGGAGTTGGAGCAGCTCATCCTGGAAACCATGTTTGGGCAGCTCATTGATGAGAAAATCATCAGGAGTGGTCAGTGAGGGCAAGTCCTGCCTGATCAACTGGAGAAACTTCTATGATGAAGTCCCTGGGCTGGTAGACGAGAGGAGATCAGTGGATATTGTCCACCTGGGCTTCAGTAAGGCTTTAGACCTTGTCTCCCATGAGATCCTCATGGAGAAGCTGTCGATGTATGGATTGGGTGAACAGACAGTGATTTGGGTTGAAAACTGGTTGGATGGCTGGACCTGGAGGGTGGTGACCAGTGGCACAAAGTCTACTGGGAGGCCAGTGACTCGCCATGTACCCCCGGGGTCAATACTGGGGCCAGTCCTGTGTAACATCTTCATTAAGGATCTGGATGATGGGGCTGAGAGCACCCTCAGCCAGCTTACTGGTGACACCAAACTGGTTTCAGACTGAGAAGATCAGCTGATACTCCAGAGGGTTGTGCTGTCATCCAGTGGGACCTCAGCAGGCTGGAGAAATGGGCCAGCAGGGACCTCCTGATGTTCAACAAGGAGAAGGTCAAAGTCCTGGCCTTGGGAAGGAACAACCCAGGCACCAGTATGTACTGGGGGCACCCAGCTGGAGAACAGCTTGGCAGGAAAGGACCTGGGGGTCCTGGCAGACACCAAGGTGACCAGGAGCCAGCAAGGTGGCCTTGTCACAAAGAGGGACAGTGGTGTCCTGGGCTGCATTAGACAAAGCGTCACCAGCAGGTTGAGGGAGGTTGATCCTTCCCTCTGCCCAGCACTGGTGAGGCCACACCTGGAGCACTGGGTCCAGTGCTGGGCTCCCCAGTACAGGAGAGACACGGACAGACTGGAGAGAGTCCAGCCAAGGGCCATGAAGATGATTCAGGGCCTGGAGCTTCTCTGCTGTGAGGAAAGGCTGAGAGAGCTGGGACTGGTCAGCCTGGAGAAGGCTCAGGGGATCTCATCAACGTCCATACACACCTGACGGGAGGGTGCAGAGGGGATGGGGCCTCTTGCCAGTGGTGCCCAGTGACAATGGGCAACGGGCACAAACAGACATGGGAGGGTCCTCATGAACATGAGGAAACACTTTTTGACCGTGAGGGTGACCAAGCACTGGCACAGGTTGACCCAAGAGGTTGTGGAGTCTCCATCCTTGGAGATCTTCAAAAGCCGTCTGGATGTGGTCATGGGCAACAAGGTCTGGGTGGCCCTCGTCGATCAGGGGGTTGGACCAGATGATCTCCAAAGGTCCCGTCCCACCTCAACCACTCTGGGATTCTGAGCCGGGGAGGTTGAGGTTCTCAGGAGATCCAGGTGGGCTGAGCCCTCTGTAGGGGTCTGACTGTATATAAACACAGCTGGATTTTGGATCGTATAGCACTATAGGATCACATCTGCTTTGCTGTATAAATGTGAAATGTCTTAATAATTCTTCTCTTGCTGCCTTGGATTAATTTCTATCTTTATGCTGCGTGTTTTCTTTCGCTTGCTTCCTCCTTTCACCTTCCCAGATGTCTCCTCAGAGCAAACTTCCGTGACTCTTATTGTTCTGCTTGTTTTCGTTCTCCTTCTTGGGTACATGTATTATATTTTGGTTTAAGTGTGGTTCCCTAGAGCTCTACAAAATGCTCTTTCCCCGCTGCATTTTGAAGTATTAATTGCAAAAGAAAGGGGAGGAAGCCCCAATTCAGGTGCATTTCTCTTCCTGTATCTCTTTTGTCTTCTAAACGCGACTAAAGCCACAAGTAAATAACGCTAATTTTTGCAACCATCTGTGATCGCAGGACCAAGCTGTTTCAGAGTAGTGTTTTTAGTGCTTTATCTATTGAGGGGGGAAGAGAAACGCTCTTTGCATTAGCAACAACACCCCGTCTCCCACAAATCGCCGTCTGCGCTCCCATCCACCACGAAAACCCAAAGCAAACAAAGATCCGAGCAAAGGCAGGAAACGTTTTGGGTGTAATTGCCGGTAGATCTTTGCTTTCGCGATTACTGTTTTCACCCAAAAAGACAACCCAGCAGCGCTGCGGTTTACTCGCCTGGATTTATTTATTATGAGCTCTCGCTGGGTTCTTCATTTGACTTCTTTGGCAGCTCCATGAGTTTTAAAACGTCCTGGATGAGCGTCTCCTGGATAAAAACAGCCCATGGAGGAAGGGAAGGGGCTGGTGCTGGTATCACAACCTGGTTTTGGGGCTATTTTGGGAGCTGGAGGAAAAAAATCAAAATCAAACCTTGAATAATGGTCCAGAAAACTGTGATTTAGCATCAGCAGCTCGTCATGGCCGTGTATAGCAGCAGAATAAAACCATAACTGCTTATCTTTAATGTGTCCAAATTACCTACTTGAAGTACCATATTGGAGATACGAGAGTCTAGAAGATAAATAGGACTTGTCTGGGGAGGGAATATTAAATAATCGACCCATATCTGTATTGGGGGGGGGGAAAGATCTTCCATTTCTAATCTGAGGAACTGATTTATCTGCCTGAGAAATTGTTTTTCTGCCCCATGTGTTGCGTTTGTTGGTCCGTCAGGAATCAGGGCTTGCCTGGGTAGATGGTGTGAAACACTCACTGCTCAGCAATCCTGTACATTCTGCAACTCGTGTTATGTGTAAATTGCTGCAATATTGATCCTGTTTCCATAATTCTTTTAAAATTAAGCTTCTTAAAAAGCTTCAGCATTTCTGGTCTCGTAGGCTCCTATAGCGTGAAATGCGCAGGTATTTTTCCTCTGTACCCCACTCTGTAAGTAAATGATACTTCTCTGAGCTTCCTCCACGTATTCTCCAATTCTAACGTGTAATATTCCTGTTATAAATAACTCCTCTATTGAATCCTCGAAGCAGATGCTGCCTACATTTGTATATTATATCCAAGTTGAGGTCTGACAGCTTGGTGCATAGTCCTGCCCTCTTGGGAGCAAGAAATTGAGATGGCAACAGGGAAAATATCCATGCCCCTATATGTAACCCCTATTTCCCTATAGCTAATCCCTCTATAGCTAACCCATTTTCCCTATATCTAATCTCCTTTTCTGAATATAGAGCGACGGTGCGCGTCTCCTCGCAACCCGCAGGAGGCCGGAGAAGTGGCAGACAGATGTGCAAAGGATTATTATATTTGATCAGGCTTTGAAATGGGCTGGAGACAAAGCCCTTGGTGTTTACTGGGCCATTAAACATTTATTAGCCTCTCTTGGTAACACTGTAAATAAGAGCTCTGATTAGAGGGGAGGGGTTTAGCTGTTGACTATTGCACTGATTTTTGGAGATGGAGAAGCAGGTCGTGGAGTTTTTAAGAGGTTGATTTGGGGGAACATCTGCCCAGCTGTTTTGAAGAGATTGGGCAGAGGAGCTGGCCCAGCCCACGTCGTCTTTATCGGGAGGAAATGCTGAAATCTTGGGAAGTGGGAGAATTTAAACAACAATGAAAAAACAAAAAGATTCGGGCACGAGTCGGGAGTTAATCTATCCCTGCCCTTCCGAACAAAAGTCCTTCCTGCCCTCAGGCCAGAATGGCTTTTGGGTCTGGATTTAATTAGATTTGAAAGAGGTTTCTTGCCTATTCCCCCCAAAGCCCCCGCACACATGCCAGGCTCGCCGAGACTGTGGGTTTTCCTTCTTATTTCCATCATTAGGCTTTTATTTCCTTTTCACCCCCTCCCCAAACTTTAACGGGCGATGAACGGCATCACCGCAAGGCTCAGACTTTTCCAGCGGGGTCTTGGCTGCAGCACCTGGTTTGCGATGAGGGTTTTGAAAGGCGGAATATGACGGGATTACTGTATCGCTGGGAGGCCGCAGCCCGGCGATCCGCACCGCAGGCAGTCCCTCTGAAGTCAATGAGATTGCAAAGCGTGTAAATCAGGCTGGAATTCGGCATTTTCCTCGAAAAGCGGGGGATATTTGTTTTACTTGCATATAAATGGCTTCTAATAAGACTCTCTAGACACGACCGATCCTTCTCATCACACCGTCGCTCCTTGCAGCCCCAAAGTTACTCTTGGCATCCTTTCATGGGGAATATCGGTGTTTGCTGCCGGGCTTGCTGGGAATGACTCAGGAGGGAGCGCGTCCTCGGGACCCGCGGTGTGAACGGAGAAAGGAGACGGGCTTGTTCTCACACTCTCCTCATTTTTGAGCCTCTGCCGTGTTCCTGTTCCACCGTTTCGACCTCGTCAGGCTGTGGGATAATTAGAAGGAGCCTGTTTGGCTACAAAGCCAGGTTGCCGCGAGCAAGCCCGGCTTATTCCTTGGGGAATGCAAATCGATGGAGTGGGCGACCAAGGAGCGTTGCTGCACCACGGGGGAGAAGATGCTCTGCTGCTCCTTCCCCGTGTCTGCAGAATATATCTCCTTTCTACAATGTAAAATAAATAGGATCTATTCTGCTGCCTGGGTGGTTTGGGTGCTGTGCACAGTTTACTCCCCATGTGTGAGGGCTTGAATGCTCTAATAAAGCATTATAATAATGAAATTGGCTTTTCACTTGCTCCAGTTGAGGGGATTGTTAATTTTGGCTGTGGTGTTCTAGCAGCATAGGTGGTTTTAGCTATTCCAGACTTGCTTTATGAAAATATATCTTGCCTGTTTATGTGCTGTGCGGCATGTGGGGAGCGCAGCGAGCGTTGGTTGAAAACGGCATCTAAAAACTGGAAGGAGTCCTACAGAAAGTAACCGAGAAACTGAATATATTTAATTGAATAATTGAGAAAATAACCGGGTCCCATTGAGCTGGTTGCCAAGGCAGTAATTCACTCATCTCTCCCCCAGCCTGATGAAATAGTTATTGTTTTCCTCTCCTCTTTACCAACGTACCCACAGCTCCGGAAGAGCCGCTCGGCGCTCTCGCCGATGCTCCAACTGATCTGGCCCTAATTCCAGCTCAGAGCCGTTTTGGGGAGGGGTGCGGAGCTTTGGAGGCACCTTTCACTGGGTCAGGATGTAAAACCTGGCACAGCCGGAGAACTCTCCAGCTTTAGGCCAAGTCATATATGCCCTTGTTGTCCTCTCTGCAAAACACAGCAGTTTAAGACTATGTTTCTTGTTTATTTTCTATTAGCAGACTGTGTAGCTTTGGATTACTCCTATGCTATGATCTTATCTCTTCTCAACCACCTCCATGCCTTCTACAGGCTGCGGTACCTGCAGCTCTGCCTGGAATACCTTGATAAACTCATTTCATATGCATTAGCAGCTGGGATAATCTCAGTTATATGGGACAGTCCAGTTCATCCACAACAAAATTCAAGCAGTTAGGGCAATAAAACGTTTTACTTCATAGGGCTGATCTGTGAAACGACTCGCTCGTCTTGGCACAAGCCATTAACTGGGTGGTTTTTATCTCTTACAGGGCGCATCGAGAATAATCGTCAGCCTTAATAAGGATTGATTGTGTACTGCCCATCATCGTCCTGGTTTGATATTAATCAGAAGAAGCTTTGACCATCACGTTGGGGAGGTGAACAGTTGCATGGGCAGCCCTTTTAAGGTACAGTAGAAACATAAATTAGATCTTAATAAGCGCGGTCATGCTGGACTGGAGGGTTGCCTTTGTTTTGGCGCAAACTTTCAGGAATCTGCTCTTGTCTGTTTACTTGAAAGAATCATTTTTGAAACTTGTGTTGCGAGACGTGTAGAGTTTGGATGTCAATATTTGCACTATTTTGAAGAGGGGTTTTCTTAAGGCTGGTTTTTTCTTGGTTGTACAAACTGGTGTTAGACTGAAATACACTGACCTCTGCTGCTGCCTTGGCACAGATGGGCTCATAACTCTGGCGTGAGTGATTTATTAAGGAGGAAAGGAAGGTCACAGAGTAAGAATGAAGGTTATGGAGTAAGAAAGAACGTTACTGAGGACGTCAGTGAATTAAAAATCAACATCCAGCAGGGAGTTTGTGGGAAGTTGTTCCGGTCAAAAAGTTCTTCCCCTGGTCTGACTTGAGGAAAAGATTGTAAGATTTCTTGTTCTGTATTTCAAAGGAGTCATTCCAACCAAAATGCGTTTGGTGCTAGGGTGGTGTTGCTAGAACAGCAAACTGAGATGTGTGCGTGAAACCCGGTGACGTGAAACAAGCTCTTCTTTTAAAGCATTTCTAGTTGCTGTGGCTTTCGCAGGTTCCCTCTGCCTGCAGATGAAATTTGTGTGTGTGGTTTGCTGTTTCCCCCGAGCTCGCACGCAGGGTCCTGCTGACACTGCAGACGCTTCAGGCTGCACCGGTTTATGGTTTCCTGCAAAAACTCTTTGAACCCTTTGCAAAGCCGGTGCGACACCTCCGTGCCAAACCGAAGCCGCTCGTAACTTTTACGGGTGACTAAATGCTTCCCTTGGAATTTGTGAGATACTTAGCAGTGAGTCTCAGGTCTGTGCATGGGCTTAACTCAGTTTCATGTTGTGTTTTGCTGGATGGGTTTTTTAGTCTGCTTGGCTCGCTTTTGGATTTGACCTCTTTTTGAGGACAAGAGCTGAATGAATCCCACTAATTCACAGGGAAGAGGCCAACTGTCCTAGAAAGACTTTATCCTTGGTCCATGCTGATCCCAGAAAAGGTTTAAGTTCAATCAAGCAATAGTCGGAGATACAGAAGAAATTTCCCTACGATACACACTGTAAACATGAATAACATAAACTCTGTTTAATATTCAGGTTTTGCTGGCATAAGAAAAGCCATTTTAAAGGTTGAATATATGCAGATGTCTACCAAAATAACCCAAGTCCTATCGTAATCCAGTGTGTATGTAGGACAAAGATGCTACTGCACACTGAGTAGCTTTCTCAAAAAACACCTATAGTCTGGATGCGCCTATCAAGGCTTCTTGGCAATTTGGGTTGGGAGCCGGCAATTCAGCAGCCAGTTGGGATCCTAAATCCGCTGGGATCTGTGGGATGTGTGAACTCACCCGGAGAGCGGCCGCTCGCAGTGTAAATGATCTCGACAAAATTGCTTCTGTCCAAGTGGTTGGTTTTGCATGATGTAGCCAGATGTGGATGTGATGCTGACAGCTGGAGCAAAATAGCCCAACGGCGCTTTCCTTCTTCAGCAAAATCCCTTTGGAACGAGACAGTCGGGTCCACGGCTGAGGTCATGGGACTTGTTTTGTCATAGAATAGTTTGGGTTGATGGGACCTTCAAAGCTCATCCAGTCCAACCCCTGCAATGAACAGGGACATCTTCACCCAGATCAGGTTGCTTTTATTGGCTACGGGAAAGGCGTTTTGGGCTGAGTGTGTTTTTCTCTCTAAAACTGTGGTTATAAAATAGCCAATGCAAGTTTGAGCACCCTTTGATGCTTTTATGGGTTTCTTGATAAAGCGTTTCATTCTCCATCACTGATTGATTCATGTTAGAGCTCAAAAGCATTCAGATTTGGATTATGTGGGAGAAAATGAACGCGTGAAGTCTGTACAAAGCCACCCACTCAGCTGGATCGCCAGATCGCTGGGCTTTGTTTTCTCTGGTCACATTCACTTGTCACAAGTTACCGTCCCCTTTTTGTCAGCCATTTTAGCAATGTCACACATTTATTCCAGCTCAGCCTTAGTAGGGGGTATGATGCCAGCAGACCAGGTTAGAAGACATCAAAGGTTAGATCTAAAACCCCAATTACTGCTGAAAAGGTTCTGTTTGTGTAACTGGAACCCTTGGGATCGCAGACATCATAGCGCTCCCACGTCTGGTGGCTCCTCTGAGAAGAGGTTGCAATGGTCAGAAATCAAACTGGCTGAACTGGAAACACAGCACAGGGGAAAGAGGGTGAGAGGTAGAAAAATCATAGAACAGTTTGGGTTGAAGGGACCTTCAAAACCCGTCCAGTGCCCCCCCTGCTGTGAGCAGGGACATCTTCACCAGCTCAGGTTGCTCAGAGCCCCGTCCAGCCTGGCCTGGGATGTCTCAGGGATGGTTCATCCACCACCTCTCTGGACAACCTGGGCCAGGCTCTCACCACCCTCAGGGACAACAATTCCTTCCTCATGTCCAGCCTGAATCTTCCTCCTTTAGTTTAAAACCATCACCCCTTGTCCTGTCACTACAGGCCCTGCTGAAAAGCCTGTCCCATCTTTCTATGGGTCCTGTTTAAGTCCAGAAGGGCCACAATAAGGTCTCCCTGGAGCTTCTCTTCTCCAGCTGAACACCCAACTCTCTCAGCCTGTCCTCCCAGCAGAGCTGTTCCACAAAAGCTCCACTGACACCACTCACCGCCTCTCCGAAAGAGCAGGAGTGGGAGTCCAGCCTTTTCTCACCAGGGATGGTTGCTCTGGCTCATTCCTGCCTGATCTTCCAGGGCTTTGGTGTCTGGCCCAGCTCCCCGTACCGGACAGGACAGTTTCACCAACCCACGGTTGGGTCAGCCCGGGTTTTTCCACCCTAATTATTTTCACGATCCCAGCCGGTTTATGGGAGGTGTAGTGGGGAAGTGTCCTCGTTGAGGTGCAAAACTTGCAATGGGAACAAGGATGAGCTCTTTTCCCCAAGCCTTAGGCCACCAGGCCTGCCTTAGGCCAGGCGTTAAGAACACCCTACTGTTTCAGCGCTCGGCCAGCAGTGAAGGATGTGCCGTGGGGGCGGCTTCCTAGGAAATTCAGCGTTTCCAGATCTGCCGAGAAGCCGCCGCTGTGTGCAGCAGGTCGGAAGCTGCGCCGTCGGGATTGCTGCCAGGAGACGGTTCTTGGAAACTCTTCAACACGCGGTGCGAGCAGCGGGGCGGGAGGTCTGGATTTGAACTCTAGATGATAAAACCACGGAGGTTTTGGCAGGGCTGGATGGTAGGATGCCTTTGCTTGGCCTTTCTCGTGGGGGTGTAGAGGTGAACCCCTGCCTGGGCTGGCTCAGAAGCTTCCATCTGACTTTGTAGGAAGCTGAAGTTTCCGCTGAATAGGAAACTTTTTGGGGAGTGTAACAACTGTGTGTTATTGGATGGAATTCTCCAACCCTTTGGCTACACCCAGCCTATTTTTCTGAATCAAACTAGCGCTGAAACAACCCTGCAGGGTCATTAATTCTTTTTAAAGCTGACTTTCTTCTTCCATGTTCATCTTCCCTGACGTCTGGTCTTGCTGCTCACGTTACCTCTTGGCCTGTAAGAGGAAAGGGTAGTGGAGGTCATTTGTGACTCACTGAGACCCTTGATTGACTAAAAACACCTTTTCTTTCTGATAAATCTCAGTTTGGGCGGAAGAGAAAAGGAGGGAATAGATATATAATCTCTGATTAAATCCACCATCAGTTTCTTCCGTAGGAATCCATATGCACTGCTGCAGTGGAAGTAACACCGATCGTTATTGTTTGCTGTAAAATTCACCCAAAATACTCTCAGTTCTCCATCACATAGGGATTTAGGGGCTCACAGCGCAGGGCAAGACACAGAGGGAGGAGGGAGAACTCGTTTGCTGCAGTTCCTGGAGGCAAGTTAAGTATTCTTGTTTTGGGGTGTATGATCACACACATGGCAGCAATGTTGGGGTTTGGTTTCTGCTGCCCCAAGAGATGGGGGGGCATTCAGAATCATAGAATCACAGCATCATTTCAGTTGGAAGAGACACTCAGGATCATCAAGTCCAACCATAACCCAACTCCAGCACTAACCCGTGTCCCTGAGAACCTCGTTTAAATGCCTTTTAAACCCCTCCAGGGCTGGTGACTCCAGCACTGCCTGGGCAGCCTGTTCCAATGCCCCACAGCCCTTTCCAGGAAATTATTCCTTTCCTAATATCCAATCTAAACCTCCCCTGGCACAACTTGAGGCCGTTTCCTCTCATCCTATCACTTGGGAGAAGAGACCAACCCCCTCGACGCTCCAACCTCCTTTCAGGCAGTTGTAGACTGTGATAAGGTCTCCCCTCACCCTCCTATTTTCAAAGCTGAACAGCCCCAATAAATTGAAAATTAAGAATAAACGGAAAACGTCGGAGCTGTGGCTGGAGCCTGGAGTGGCAATCAGTCTTTAACTCAGGTCTGACTTTCCTCAGTCTTTTTTTCTGTGTAGTTTCCCCATCACTTTCTTTGAATCCTGTCATTTTATTTTTCAGAAAACTTTAAAATTTGTGGAGAAGGGAGGAAAATCTCACTGCAAGGGCTGTGTCAGCATCTATTCTTTAAATCCCTGGGAGAGCAGTTTGTCAGAAAACTGTGGGGAGAGCTGAGCCTAACAGAGCCAAGCTGAGCTTGAATGCTCCCTTGCTTTAAGCTCATCCGTATCAGCAAGGTACGGTAGGAGCAGAAATCCTTTTATTGGTGATAAGGATAAGGAGAATTTCCCAAAGTTCAGGCTTCCTCCCTGTGTTTTTTCTCCGACGAGGCCCTGAGAAAAGCAGATACGCTGGGAAGCTGGAAACTCCAGACAAGCCCGTGCACGCAGGGGTGTGCGTACCCACATGCAGGTACACGGAGCGCTCTCCCAAGTAGCCCAGAACCTGAGAAAACCGAGATAAAATCAAGAGACAATTGAAGTTAATTATACTTCCAGGGCAATTGGAGATGGGTTGAAATCTTGTGGGGTTTCTGAGCCCTCACGCTGCAATTTGGGGCTGAGCATGGGGAGGGAGGTTTGGTTGCTGTGGTCATTGGGGCTTGATTGGGACTGTTTGCTGGTGGCAGACCATGGTGGCTTTTGGGCTGTGGATGGCACAGATGTCACCGCCAAAACCCAATTATCTTCTCGTTGCAAATTCTTCTTTATGTCACTTGGCTCCTTTCATGGTGGAGGGAGCCAACCCTTGTTCTTCAAACTGCACAGCACAGCTTTGGATTCAATAGAAGTTTTGGCTGTAGATTAAAAAACAACAACAAGTAAAAAGCATTTTGAGATGTGGCTGAACTTGGTTGTTCTTTCTCCACCCACATAGTTTCCCTTTCTTTGCATCCTTACCAAACTCTGGCCTGAGTTTTGTGTTTCGGGCGATGGGGAGGTCACTAGCCTGACTTTGAACTCCATTAACTTCTCCAAAGAGCCTTCAAAAAAAGCCACATTCCAAGAAGTTTTGGATATCTCTGGTTTACAAAGGAACTGGGATATGACTGAACTCCTAGAAATGCCAGATATTGGACATTCGGGCATTTATAGGTGAGCTGATGTTGAGCAGCTGAATTACAAATCCATTGTGAGGGTTAAAAGCCTGAGAAACAAAAGGAAGAGCTTTGCTTTAGCTGTAGAAGAACTAAAATCTTTAGGGACCAAGCAATGGGAGCACACAAAACACACAAAACTGTGTGGAAAGGTATTTCTTGCCATCTCATTTTCCCCATCCTGTGAATTTAGGCCAAGAAGTGCTCTAGTAACTTCAGAATTTTGCCTGGCGTGACCTTTGGGTCTACAAGCACGTCGTAGCAAAGCACCATCAAACACGTCCTTATGGGACACTGCGCTTCGTGGTTTTTGGTATGTCCACGTGTTTGTCCAGAACTGTTCTCCACCAGCAGAAGGACGCGGTACGATTAACAAAATAACACATCCTTATTTTTATTCACTTAAGATGGAAGATCTTTGTTCACAGAATCGTGCATAAAACAAGATGGTGCCTCATAGCGAGTATTAAGGAAATAATAATAATAACAAGAAGAAGAAGAAGAAGAAGAAGAAGAAGAAGAAGAAGAAGAAGACGAAGAAGTTGTCTTTGGAATGGTCTTTCCCTCTGGCACTCAGGCTCCTCAGTCAGTAATTCGAAGGAGGTTTTGTGGGAAGGGGAGATGAGATACAAGAGTTGCTATGACTCCCCCAAAGGTGAAAACTTCTAAAGCCAGTACCCAACCACTAATCTTTTGAATTCCAGCTCAGCACTTCACTGTGAGATCATTATTCTGTTTAATTAATCTGCGCGATGCCTCTGAAGCCTCCAAAGCCATAATGCTACATATGCCTTAAAAAAACCTGCTGCAAGTCCTTGTTTGAGTCTCTAGGAACCATTTGCTGTCCCCAACACCTTTTTGCTTGAACTTTGCCTATAAGGAACTATCCCCAAACCTTGGGTGGTCGTACTCTGATCTGATCACCAGGGCTGAGATATTGCTCGTGTTCATTGGGGAACATTGTTTTCCATAGAGTTCTTGGTGCAAAAATTGGCTAAAATACTAATGTTTGATAGGTGTGGGTACAGTGGTAGTGTTGATAATGTCATTCATAGTTTTCATTTAACGGTGAGTAAAGTGTCGTGTTCTTAAGTTTAATTTTCTAAAGACAGGAGAGCGGTGATAGGACCCACTCTGCATTTATCAGCCCCTCCGCCCCAAGGAACCTTTTGCACCGACTGAGCAATTTCAGCCACATTTGAGAAACTTCAGAGTCTCCAAATCTTGCAAGTCCCATGAAAACTGAGCAGCAAGGAGGTTGACTGGAGAGCTGATAAGACTTCAAGGCTTGATGAAAAATCTCACTGCGTAAATTTGCTTCTTAGCTACTCCGGATTTGATTTGTAGGGTGATGCCAACTCCCCGGTTGACGTCATGGTGTTACCAAAGCCTCATGTGTGACAGTCGCTTCACCCCTCTGCCGCATTAACCTCTGTTTCGTGCACGGGTGACTTCATCTCTCACGCCGCCTCTTTCACAGGCATTAGCAGATTTACCGGCAGCACCTCGCGCATCTAAATGCCGTCAGCGCCCCGAGACTGCGGCTTATCTAACGTGTCACGTTGCAAACTGTGAAACTGGAGATTCGGCCCCACTTTAAAGGGCCGTAAGCGGCAGAACTAATGCAGCTCAGCATACTGATGAGGGAGGTATTTATCGTTAAGTGTTGAGTCGTGTTCAGCTTCATCCTTGAAACCGTTCTGGGAGGTTCGTTTTCTCAGGCTGAGCTTTGCGGGGTCCTTGGGAAACAACCAGCTGAAGGACGACTGGGAGCAGCAGGAGAAAAAAGCCCAACTCACCGATTTTCAGGGAAATGGCCCAGAAAATGAAATACTCTGTACAATTTATAGAAGACCTTAAGTAAGGAAGGGGAAGGGATTGATGTAGAAATGATTGTTCTTTTTGGGGAGAATGGGAAGATGAAACCTAACAAGAGATGTAAGCCGGCAGGTTATCATGAGGATAAAAGTGAGATGCCAACAGCTTACAGTATCACTTGGGGGCATCCAAAACATTGGTATTTTCATTTTGGAGAACCCCTTATCACTGTCTGTTTGGGTCACTGTCATCTCTTAATTCGGGCTGGACATGAGGAAGAAATTGTTGTCCCTGAGGGTGGTGAGAGCCTGGCCCAGGCTGGCCAGAGAGGTGGTAGATGAACCATCCCTGGAGACATCCCAGGCCAGGCTGGACGGGGCTCTGAGCAACCTGAGCTGGTGAAGATGTCCCTGCTCAGGGCAGGTGGGCATGGGGGAGCTGGGAAGGTCCCTTCCAACCCAAACCATGCCACAATTCTTTGAATTTTAACTGGAAAATAGCAATAGGAGTGACAGTGTCGCTTTTAACCTTCTCTGTGCTCAGTCAAATAGCATTTAGAGCTAAAGCTGGTTTTGGTGTTACCTGGAGACACGGAATAGAGATTGAGGTCAAAGGCTGTTTTGTAACAAAAGGACTTCAAAAACCAGCGGGTTTGTGAGGTACCACATCATCAGGGGCTCATTGGAAGGGGCGTATCACTTACTCCTCAAATTTATAACCCGGCAAGTTTAAATTCTCTGCCTAGAAAGGGCTGGGTCTCTTTAGCTTGGAGGACACTGAGGGGTGACCTCATTCATGTTTACAAATACATGAAGGGTGAGTGTCAGGAGGATGGAGCCAGGCTCTTCTCGGTGACAACCAATGACAGGACAAGGGGCAATGGGTACAAACTGGAACACAAAAGGTTCCACTTAAATTTGAGAAGAAACTTGTTCCTGGTGAGGGTGGCAGAGCCTGGCCCAGGCTGCCCAGGGGGGTTGTGGAGTCTCCTTCTCTGCAGACATTCCAACCCGCCTGGACACCTTCCTGTGTAACCTCATCTGGGTGTTCCTGCTCCATGGGGGGATTGCACTGGATGAGCTTTCCAGGGCCCTTCCAACCCATGACATTCTGGGATTCTGTGAGGATGGATTCAACCAGGAGGGGAAAACGCCGCCTGTCCAAGCGGGTGTGGTGGTTTCTGTGAATCTGAGTAATTTCACCCCAGCCCCTGGAGACTGGCTGGGTTTGGATTGCAAACCTCCGAATTATGTGTGATGTAATAGCCGAGTTACTCACAACCAAAACGATCTCCTGAATATCTGTCCTCCTGACTTGGATGGAAACCTCCAAGAGCAAAGATGGTTTTTGTTTAGATGCCCTGAAATTCGCATCAAAAACCCCAAACGCGCCAATTCGGCTCTAATTACTTGATGTCTCCACATCTAACTTGCAATATCCCCGGGATGATCTCCATTTGTTTCCACCACGAACGTGAAATTCCAGCTGAACCGCACGGTGCAGAACTGGTGTCAACTGGGAACCCCAAGAATTTTTAAAGGGAAATTACAGCAAACAAGGGAAACCAACTTCCAAATCTAAATCCTCCGCGAGCACAATACAATTATAGCAGTTTTCCCGGGTCAGGAAACAAACTCTGCGACTGCTGTATTCCTGTGTGTGATATTTCTGACACACAATGTTATCTCTGTAATTGTTGCGTGTGCTTTTATGTAGCGCAATTAGGGTGGGGCTGGGGTTAATGGGGATGTTAATCGTTTTCACGTTCCTAATTTAGGCTCTGAATGCTGCCGTTTCAGTACAGAATGAATAACAAAAATTATTCATGCTATTGTGCTGCTGTCACATCTGTGGTGTAGGGAGATGGCTTCAGCTCAGCCTAAATCAGCCAAGATCACCCAGGCCTTGGATTTACCCACTGAAAAGCTCAGTTGATTGAGCTTTGGTGTCTTCTCCTGCTGGTACCACATTGAAAAGTCCTGCTGGAAGGCAGGAGGGCTCTGCAGAGGGATCTGGAGAGACTGGAACAATGGGCTGATTCCAATGGGATGAAGTTCAACAAGGCCAAGTGGCGGGTCCTGCACTTTGGCCACAACAACCCCCTGCAGCGCTCCAGGCTGGGCACAGAGTGGCTGGAGAGCAGTCAGGCAGAAAGGGACCTGGGGGGACTAATGGACAGAAGGTCAACGTGAGCCAACAGTGTGCCCAGGTGGCCAAGAAGGCCAATGGTATCCTGTCCTGTATCCAAACCAGCGTGGTCAGCAGGACAAGGGCAGTGATCCTTCCCCTGTACTCTGCATCGGGGAGGCCACACCTGGAGTGTTGTGTTCAGTTCTGGGCCCCTCAGTTCAGGAAAGAGATTGAAGTGCTGGAGCGGGTCCAGAGAAGAGCAACACGACTGGTGAAGGGACTTGAACACAAGCCCTATGGGGAGAGGCTGAGGGAGCTGGGCTTGTTTAGTCTGGAGAAGAGGAGGCTTAGAGCTGAGCTCAGCACTCTCTAGAACTACCTGAAGGGCAGTTCTAGCCAGGTGGGGATTGGTCTCTTCTCCCAGGCAGTCAGCAATAGGACAAGGGGCCATGGGCTTCAACTCTGCCAGGGGAAATTGAGGCTGGAGATTAGAAAGCAATTCTGTGCAGAGAGAGTGGTCAGGCATTGGAATGGCTGCCCAGGGAGGTGCTGGACTCACCGGCCCTGGTGGTTTTTAAACTGAGATTGGCCATGGCACTTAGTGCCATGATCTAGTCAATGGACTGGAGTTGGACCAAGGGTTGGACTGGATGATCTCTGAGGTCTTTTCCAACCCAGTCAATTCTGTGTGTGATTCTGCGTGAAGATCTTCATGGATGGAAAAACCAAACCCTGCCCTTCAAGAGCAGCTGTTTGTATCGCCATCCACCCAGCCGAGCTTCTGCTGAGGCACAGGAACTATTTACCGTGTATTTGTTCAGAGAAACTCGCCTCTGACATAGTGACTTCAATTCCCCTGGATTTCTCATTTCTCAAATGAATTCTGGAAATGCAGGTGTGTGGTTATAGGGCTTTTTTTCTTCCCCACTAACTTCCATGAGTTACGACGCGTCTACCTACAGGTTTTATACAAAATACCCATCTCAAAATATATAAAAAAGTAATAAAAAACCCCCACTATGACCCCAAAACCCCTCAACTTGTTTTGTTTAGTGACCACTCCTAAATTACTTTTGCTCGCCAGACTTGTGGAATAGGCTCCCGTACATTCTGAGTATCACTTGAGGGTTACAGCCGAATGAAAGATGCAAAAAATAGAGGAGATTTGCTTTAAAAAAATTATGTCTGCAGTGTCTAGTGAGAGGTGAGAATTCCTGCATCTCCAGGGTAAGGTCCTGCTGCTGTGCTGGGTCCCATGGGACCTGTAGCATAACGTGCCGGAGGGCACGTTAAAATACTGGGCTCCTCAGCTTCCTAACAGGTTGAAATGCACCAGTTTTAAGTGAAAAAGATATGAAGTGCTGGTTTCTTTTTCTAGAAACTGCAATGTTGCAACCATCCTCGGGTAGTTACAGAAGAAACACACACAAACATTTTGCCAAGGACCAAACTTCTTTTTTATTGTGATGTGATCAGTTCACAAATAAAAAGCTTCTTTGCTAAAGCCCATTTGATTTTCACAGAATCCCAGAATGTCAGGGGTTGAAGGGCCCTGGAAAGCTCATCCAGTGCAATCCCCCCATGGAGCAGGAACACCCAGATGAGGTTACACAGGAAGGTGTCCAGGCGGGTTGGAATGTCTGCACAGAAGGAGACTCCACAACCCCCCTGGGCAGCCTGGGCCAGGCTCTGCCACCCTCACCAGGAACAAGTTTCTTCTCATATTTAAGTGGAACCTCCTGTGTTCCAGTTTGAACCCATTACCGCTTGTCCTGCCATTGGTTGTCACCAAGAAGAGCCTGGCTCCATCCTCCTGACACTCCCCCTTTCCATATTGATCCCCATGAATGAGTCCCCCCTCAGTGTCCTCTTGTCCAGCTCCAGAGCCCCAGCTCCCTCAGCCTTTCCTCACACGGGAGATGCTCCACTCCCTTCAGCATCTTGGTGGCTGCGCTGGACTCTCTCCAGCAGTTCCCTGTCCTGCTGGAACTGAGGGGCCACAACTGGACACAAGATTCCAGGTGTGGTCTCCCCAGGGCAGAGCAGAGGGGCAGGAGAACCTCTCTGACCTACTGACCACCCCCTTCTAACCCACCCCAGGTACCATTGGCTTCCTGGCCACAAGGGCCCAGTGCTGGCTCATGGTCACCCTGCTGTCCCCAGGACCCCCAGGTCCCTTTCCCCTACACTGTTCTCTTTTGCTGCAACCAACCCAAAGGAATCACAAGGCTGGCTTAATTTTATATGAAAAAGAACCTTCTGCGAGTGCTCATCGTGTATTATTTCCTTAGTTCATGACTCCGAGTCTTTCACAAAACTGAGAAGCATCCCATGGGGCCGCAGCCGTCCTGCGCTGCTGGATTGAATGACTTAAGTGTCTTTTTTTGGTCTGATTTGTGACTGTAGCTTGAATTTATTGCCTCCTCTGTAAACCACAGATATGTTTGTTATTCTCAATTACATGGTAGGAAAAAAAAAAGGAGCTTTATTTGGATTTTTAAGTCATTCTTTCTCTTCGCCTCGGTGTTTATTGCAAGGAAATCCTTTCGTGAGGATGCGCGATGGGCAGTGGGGCCATAAGGCCGAGGAAATAAAAGAATTAAGATGTTATGGCTTCACTGAGGGTGGTGAATCCAACCTTCACCCAACTCCACTTTGTACATTGAATATTTTGAAATTGTGGCTTTTCATTGTTTTTTTAGCTTAGAAACTCTCCTATCACAAATTTAAACTACTTACACAAGTTGGACAGCATGGTCTGATGATGGTCACCACCTGCGCATCATTCAGCGCCAACCCTGCTTGTTTCTCATTTAACGCAACTTTACAAGGTTTACACTGGAGTTTTCCTGCCTGTTGAACGGTACCTCTGTTCTACCGAACCCACATCGGGTAGATCTGGTTTCTCATCTGTCAACCTCTTAGAGAAGCAAAAAACTCCGTGTTACCTGGGTGGTTTCCATAAGCTTCGATAAAAGGTTATTCGGTGTCCAAAAAGTCTCAGAATTGTGGGGTTTTTTACCCAAAAAAGCTTTGTTCTTGTAGAATTCTGTCCTGAAGATCGTAGCTAATGACCACAGCCTTGTGAATGTTTTCATGAATATTTTAATACATTTAAAAACGTAGCCCCGTGGTTGTGTTCCTGTAATTCCTGAGTGAAAAGAACATGTGCCGACATGAACCCCGGTGGCAATGGGGAAGGCTTGAGTGGGAGAAAATGAACTTATCTCTTCATCAGTATTATATCAGCTCAATCACAATATTTTGATTAGGAAAATGATTGCACTGTGCTCCCAAAGAGCTGCCACGCGCTTTCTGTGTTTCTGTCATCTGGAATTGTTTGGGAAAGGGTGAACACGGCATAGCTTAGAAATACAAAACCTGTAAGACTTCATGAGGAATCATGGATCATCTTATAAAAACTTCATCATCTGCTTTAAATCCTTTTTATTTCTCCAACCTGAGTGCCAGGGAGGAAGCCGGGAGCTCTTTGCTTTGCAGTGGTACCGGTGCCTGGGGCTTGTTCAGCCACTTTTCGTGTAGGAGAGGACGAGTTGTGAGCAGGGTCCAAGGGATCAGAAGGTCCAGGCTGGGATCATAGAATTGTAGAACAGTTTGGGTTGAAGGGACCTTCCCAGCTCCCCCAGTGCCCCCCCTGCCATGAGCAGGGACATCTTCACCAGCTCAGGTTGCTCAGAGCCCCGTCCAGCCTGGCCTGGGATGTCTCCAGGGATGGTTCATCCACCACCTCTCTGCCCAACCTGGGCCAGGCTCTCACCACCCTCAGGGACAACAATTTCTTCCTCATGTCCGGCCTGAATCTCCCTCTTTTAGTTTAAAACCGCCACCTCTTGTCCCATCACAACAGGCCCTGCTCAAAAGTCTGTCCCCATCTTTCTTATTGTCCCCTTTTAAGTCCAGAAAGGCCATGATAAGGTCTCCCCAGAGCTTCCCTTCTCCAGCTGAACACCCCAACTCTCTCAGCCTGTCCTCCCAGCAGAGCTGTTCCAGCCTCGGGTCATTCCTGTGGCTCCTCTGGCCCCTCTCCAGCAGGTCCATGTGTGTCCTGTGCTGAGGACCCAGAGCTGGACCAGCACTGCAGGGGGGTCTCACCAGAGCGGAGCAGAGGGGCAGAATCCCCACGGTCACACTTCTCATGAGGCTTCCCAGCCACCCCTGTGTGTCCTCACCGCATCTTCTTCCTCATGGCAGCACCTGTCCAGCTCTGCTCAGAGCAGCACGTGGTTGAAAGTAGAGAAAAACAGTTTCTCCAGCCTCTGGAGATGGAGACGGTGACAGCTGATGTGCACAGCGGATCGTGACACCGTCCCCCCGGCCTCGCTGGTGACCACAGACAAGTCTTTCTCCCTGCTGCTGCCGTTTAAAATTGAGAATAAAAGGCGTTATCTTAAAAAAAAGAAGTTCTGAAGGCAACGCTTGGCGTAGCTCTGCCTGTTCGAGGTGGTGATATTACATCTCTCCGAGCTCTCTGTACTCCCGATGCCCTTAGATCTTCTCGTCCTCTGAAGTCTGAAGGCTTTTGTGCAGCGTTTAGCGAAGGACTGATCAGCTGAAGGAAAAGAGAAACCCTTTGCTCATCAAACAGCTGGAAAAGGAATCGGGTTTAGCATACATTGAGAGATTTATGCAGTGGTGTGGTGGCGTCGCTGGGAAAATTCACGGGGACCTCAAAGATAATGGGAACAGGAGCGTTGAGAAGCAGCAGAAGGGTTGTATTGAAATAAAAGTGTTGCCTTTTTTTGGGGATATTAGAGAAAACTGTGTGTGCAGAAGCGGTGGTAGAGTGTATGTGCCTGTATCTGGAAAGCTTCTAATAGGTTTCACCAAATATTTTCACAGTGAATCGAGATCGCGGGGCAGATAAAACGATAGAGCTCACAAGATACCCAGAGGTTCCCTCTCAAAGGGCGATGAACTGGATTTCTGAGCAGCCATGGGGGAGTTCTCAGGGAGCCGAAGCGATAAATCCAGGATTAGTGCTCGGATGTTTGCTGATGGTGAACAGAGATGCGCACCGGCAGCTGGAAAAGCTGCGAGCGCCGTCGCTGGATACGGCGCAAATATCCATAAATTGTTTAAATAAATAAAGTCAAACAAACCTTCGGTGCTTGAGCTAGTTCTGCAGGCAGAAGAGGCGGAGATGCCAAAATTGGGAGGAGCTTTGATACCCGGCGATGAAAAGCTGTTTCCTGAGTCGGAGACTGGAAAGACGGATCATGTAGGTCGGACTAACCCGGGGCCGCTGGCGTTCCCGCTGCCAACTGCGTTCTCCCTTTTCGCCGGGCGATATTTATTGTTTCGCTGGGGTTATAACTTCCTCGTTGGCACACGGGGGTGGGAGGGGGAAGGAAATGACACTCGCTTTCTTCGCAGGACGTTCCGAAGATGTGCAGATGAAAAGCTTGGCTGTAAGAGCCAGGTGTTACCGGAGACGTTAGAAATAGAGAAACAAAATCACCCTTGCAGGTACGTGAGGCGCAGTAACCTGAAACCTGGCACTCGGGGTGCGGCACAGCAAGATTGCAACCCGGCCAGTTTTGCTTTGGAACGTAACACACGGTAGAAAAGGGCCTGTTAATCTGTTCTGCGCGCTCCCAAGCTGTGCGTGGTGTCGAAGGTAACTCGGCTTTGTTTGCACCGTTCCCTCCAGAGCCTTATTTCCCTTCACACAGTTGTAATCAGGCAGGAAACGGGGTGGTTTTTTGTCTGCTGAACCAGCCTGTGTTTCTCAACAGCGAAACCTCCCTCCTTGTTTTCTCTCCGGACCCCGCTGGGAAGGTCTCCAGCTCCTCTCCCCCCACACTTGTCTGTAAAATTCCTCCGGAGCTCTATCGAGACGAAGCTTTTGATCACCGAGCATCACTTGGCTCACACGATGCTCCTCGGAGTTTTTCTACCTCACACGCCCCTAAAAACCAAGCGCCCTCACCTGCTTTATTTTCATATCATTGTACAAAATGTGGCTCGTCACACCCACCAGCTTCCTTTTAGTTTTTACCCAGCGCTGGACTCTGGGTTCTTTGAATAAAGCGTTTTCTGCTGGGCCATGGCAGCGACAGCCTTTCCTCCTGGCATGACCAGACTCTCAATGTGACATTCAGAGCTGTAAAACCCTCCCTGACAAAGGCTGGTGTTGTCCACATAGCAGCATAAATAATTGAGATTTCTTGTTTTTACAAGAAGAATAACATCTCCCTGGGCTGGTCAGGGAGGTGATGGGCTGTTTGTGATGAGAGGGGAACCTCAGAAAAGGGTGACATGAAAAGTAGGGGATTTGGGTTCTTATCCAGAAGGTTTTCAACATCGTGGCACTAGGATGGCTCTTAAACGAGGTGTCGGGACGTCTGTTCTCTTGTATACCCATTTGTATACAGAATAAAATAATTCTATAATGCATTTTTTGGTGTTTGTAGCATGACAGGTTGGCCTTGTGGCAGACGCTTTAATTGCTGATGGGAAACCTGGGATACCTTGGAGAAGAGGAGACTGAGAGGTGACCTCATTCATGGGGATCAATATGGAAAGGGGGAGTGTCAGGAGGATGGAGCCAGGCTCTTCTGGGTGACAACCAATGGTAGGACAAGGGGTAATGGGTTCAAACTGGAACACAAGAGGTTCCACTTAAATTTGAGAAGAAACTTCTTCCTCACTTCCTCACTGGCCCAGGCTGCCCAGGGAGGTTGTGGAGTCTCCTTCTCTGCAGACATTCCAACCCGCCTGGACACCTTCCTGTGTAACCTCATCTGGGTGTTCCTGCTCCATGGGGGGATTGCACTGGATGAGCTTTCCAGGGCCCTTCCAACCCCTGACATTCTGGGATTCTGTGAAGATGAACTCATGGGGTGTTTTGGGTGTTGAGATCTCAGCAGGTCTCCAGTCCAACCTTCTGCTCCGAACAGGGTCACCTGGGAGACTGGACCAGACTCCTGAGGGCTTGATCACAGAATCCCAGATGAGGTTACACAGGAAGGTGTCCAGGCGGGTTGGAATGTCTGCACAGAAGGAGACTCCACAACCTCCCTGGGCAGCCTGGGCCAGGCTCTGCCACCCTCACCCCCAACAAGTTTCTTCTCAAATTTAAGTGGAACCTCCTGTGTTCCAGTTTGAACCCATTGCCCCTTGTCTTGTCACTGGTTGTCACTGAGAAGAGCCTGGCTCCATCCTCCTGACACTCCCTCTTTCCATCTTGATCCCCATGAATGAGTCCCCCCTCAGTGTCCTCTTGTCCAGCTCCAGAGCCCCAGCTCCCTCAGCCTTTCCTCACACGGGAGATGCTCCACTCCCTTCAGCATCTTGGTGGCTCTTTTGATCCACTTGGGTCTTGAAAACCCTCCAAGGATGGACATCACACGACCCCTCCTTGGTGGAAAACCTTCTCCCTACAGTTTCTGGAATAATTTGAACATTTCTTTCATCTTCTGCCCACTGTCTCATGTCCTCCTACCGTGTGGTCTTGTGGAGAACCTGGTTCCCTCGTCTGCCCGACCTTGGAGATGCTGGGAAGCTGCTGCATCCCCATTCTTGCCCGGTGCCGGGATTTGTGCAGCTACCGCACACCTCAAGTTTTCCCTTGTTTTTTTGTGGGTCCATCCCACCTCTGTTGTATTCACAGATCAGAAGCAGGGAGGAGATAACTTTTCTGTCTTCATTTAATCTTTGGCTTTCGCTGCTTAGAATCAGCTAAATTAGAATTAAAAACAAAAATCTGGCAAGTCTATATTTCTTGAAGAAGCTCCCAAAAAGCTGCAGTAGCAATTCAGTGAAATTTGGTCCCACATATCAAAATGTATGTTTCTAAGACTTTATTTTTGTGCTTCCAGTCTTTACATTCATTGCTGCCAATACACCCAATAGGTGATGCGATACCAGCATCATTTTGGCAATTAGGCGGCTTTTTGGTGCTGTCACCCCAATATGGGGTAAAGCAACTGCTGATTTCACCCTTTTCAACAGATTTTTTCTGTTCTTTCTTGTGGTTCTTTCAAAAAATCAAGAGTGTCAGCAATAAAGCAGCTTCTTTCCTGGTAATTTCTCCAATGCTATAGAAATAAAGCACTGAAATCGATGTATTTTGCACAGTGAAAAAGCTTTTGTGCATCCTTCAGGCTGAAGCCGACCCCGACCTCATCTATTAAAATTGTGTTTTTGTGAAAAATTATTTACATACGCTTATTTTAAAAAAAGAAAAATGTTCTAAGACTGGGCTTAAAGTGAAGAAAAGAATAAAACGCGGTGCTGTTGGCCGCGTACAGACTGTGCTGGGCGCGTGAGCTGGGTACCAATGAGGCCGCAGTGTTGTCCCCGAGCTGGATTAGCCGCAGTTGCCACTGGTTACTGCTCGTCGGGGCTGGGGAACCCAGGGGGGACAAGGACGTGCCCTGAGACAGGAATTTGGGGTTCAGCCGAGGGGTTACTGCTTGTCAGGGCTGGGGAACCTCTTGGGGACAAGAACGTGCCTTGAGATGGGATTTTGGGGTTCAGCTGAGGGGTTACTGCTCGTTGGGGCTGGGTCACCCGGTGAGGGGCAAGGACGTGCCTTGAGATGGGATTTTGGGGTTCAGCCGAGGGGTTACTGCTCGTTGGGGCTGGGTCACCCGGTGAGGGGCAAGGACGTGCCTTGAGATGGGATTTTGGGTTTCAGCCGAGGGGTTACTGTTCATCGGGGCTGGGGAACCCAGGGGGGAACAAGGACGTGCTTTGAGATGGGATTTTGGGGTTCGGCTGAGGGGTTACTGCTCGTTGGGGCTGGGGCACCCAGTGAGGGACAAGGACGTGCCTTGAGATGGGATTTTGGGGTTCAGCCGAGGGGTTACTGCTTGTCAGGGCTGGGGAACCTCTTGGGGACAAGAACATTCCTTGAGACGGGATTTGGGGGTTCAGCTGAGGGGTTACTGCTCGTTGGGGCTGGGGCACCCGGTGAGGGACAAGGACGTGTCTTGAGATGGGATTTGGGAGTTCAGCCGAGGGGTTACTGCTCGTAGGGGCTGGGGAACCCAGGAGGGACAAGAACGTGCTTTGAGATGGGATTTAGGGATTCAGCCGAGGGGTTACTGCTTGTCAGGGCTGGGGAACCCAGGGGGGGACAAGGACATGCCTTGAGATGGGATTTGGGGGTTCAGCCGAGGGGTTACTGTTCATCGGGGCTGGGGAACCCGGGGGGGGACAAGGACGTGTCTTGAGATGGGATTTTGGGGTTCAGCCGAGGGGTTACTGCTCGTTGGGGCTGGGGAACCCAGGAGGGACAAGGACCTGTCTTGAGATGGGATTTAGGGGTTCAGCCGAGGGGTTACTGTTCATCGGGGCTGGGGAACCCAGGGGGGAACAAGGACGTGCTTTGAGATGGGATTTTGGGGTTCGGCTGAGGGGTTACTGCTGGTCGGGGCTGGGGAACCCAGGAGGGACAAGGACGTGCCTTGAGATGGGATTTTGGGGTTCGGCTGAGGGGTTACTGCTTGTCAGGGCTGGGGAACCCAGGGGGGGACAAGGACGTGCCTTGAGATGGGATTTTGGGGTTCAGCCGAGGGGTTACTGTTCATCGGGGCTGGGGAACCCAGGGGGGGACAAGGACGTGCCTTGAGATGGGATTTGGGGGTTCAGCCGAGGGGTTACTGTTCATCGGGGCTGGGGAACCCAGGGGGGGACAAGGACGTGTCTTGAGATGGGATTTTGGGGTTCAGCCGAGATCTTCCCAGCCCACACCCGTCCCTTAAAGTCACCCACTGACTTTTGAGACACTCACTAGTGCTCTGACCTCCAGCAGCATCCACAGGAGGCTGTTACTCCTGGGATTTGCTTTGCGTCGATGCGTTCTTACCTTTATTTTTGTTGTTGTTTTTAAGCCTCTTTACAGATCAAAATCCCTTCAAGTCTGGTTTTTAGCAACGCTGCAATTTGGTTTTCAGCGCCGCCGCTTGCACGGGTGGTTCTCAGCCCTGGAGCCGAGCGACGGTGGATTATTTTCTCTTTATTTGAGATGTTAAAACAAAAGCAGCTCCCGGTTGGTGTGTTGCTGCTTTCAGCCTTGTTCCCAGCCCTCCATTCAACTGGCTCCTGTCAATCAATGATGCTTTTAAACCAACACATGGGATAAAGCTGCAGAATGGTTCCAGTGTCGGCTCCGGAGCGGTGACTGATGTGCAGATGTACCCACGCACCATCATTTTCACACAATTGTTTTGGTGTGGTGGTAGATGTAGCAAAATAAAAATGCCAGCAACCAAGGTATGGAATCATAGAGTCATAGAATCATAGAATCATTTCAGTTGGAAGAGACCCTCAGGATCACCGAGCCCAACCATAACCCAACTCTATAGCACTGAACCATGTCCCTAAGAACCTTGTCTGAACACTTTTTAAACCCCTCCAGGGATGGTGACTCCTGGGCAGCCTGTTCCAATGCCATTCAATGATTCTATCAGCGACAGCAAAAGGCAGAACGGCTCCAGTTGTCTCATATCTCAGAGCTGGGATCTGCAGCAGCATTCAGGTTTATTTTCCTGATGAAAATAACCCCAATCTGGGAGTTCCTGGATCCCATACACACTTTCTAGACTAAGTCAGATAAAACCAGCTTTAAAGCACAGCCTTGCTTAGTGGAGATGGGACACAGTGGTGTGTCATCCTTTCCAGAAGTAATAACTGTACAGTGTGTTTAGATGTTAATCTAAGAAAACAGAAGGTGTCGAACCAGCAGCAGTGATGGGAAGTGTTACAGCAGCGTGGGGGAAACGCAAGGATACAGAAATAATAAGAGGTGGCTTTTGGGCAGCAACTTGTTTCACAAAATGCTCAGTGAACTGGGAATGTGTTAATGAAAATGAGGCATTTGGAGGGAGCCCTTGAAGGCGAGTTGACCTTGTCATGGGCTGCGTGGACACAAAACGCGGGGACAGCTTCTCATCTCTGAGTCCGCTCCTCAGATAAGGCCCAAAAGTAATGCCTGGGAAAGGAGAATAAGGGTTTGGTCATATGGACTGCAGAGCTGCTTGTGTTTTTCTCAGACGTTTGCTTATATTTCTTTATCATACAGTGCCATGCTTGAGCAAAACCTCCCATGACCTTGCACCAGGAGATGCCACCGCTCTGGGTACCGCTCTGGGCAGCTTTGCCACCAAAGCCCAGGCTCATCTTCCTTCTCTGTTGCCGGTGAAATCTGTGATTCTATGTGATTCTGTGAGTCCATGATTCTATGAAATCCTCAGCCCTTCCAGAGCGATGACCTGCGGTTTAGATCCGTAGACCCAGAATTATTCCTCAAGCCATGTTGTGTAACTGGGAACGCGATCCCATATGTGTTCTCTAAAAGCAGAAGAGGATTTCGGGTGTCACGCTGGAAAATCAAAGCCCTACTTGGGGGAGCTTGCGGTCTGACTATCCAGTTGGACAAGCTCAGCTTTCCCTGCAATTTAAATATACTCGCCCAGAATTTTAATCACGCCGGTCTCCATAAATACATTTTAACTCTTTAGGAGCGTGCGGGGTTCCCGAGCCACCGTCGCTCTCCTGTTTAAACAATTCAGCTTTAGAGGAAAAAAATGGGTTTGAATATGTGTGTGCATCACCTTCTTACTCCCATAGAAAGCTTTTACAGCTGCTGTGTGTCATTTGGGACAATGACTTTCCCTCCCCACCTGCTTTCTCAGAGCTTCCCTGTCCTGTATGGGAGTGAGAATGTCCCTCTGAGCACCGTTTTTACCCTTATTCAGCCCAGAAATTCGCTGCATCTTTAAGGTTGGCTGTGTGGTATCTGTAACATCTTGGCATTCAGATTCTGTTTTCTTGTTCTCAGTTTTTGCTGGCACTTATGTGCCTGAAAGTACAGCGGTTTCCTAACTACATTCAACCAGAATAAACAGCGTATATAGAGGGAGCTGCCAGTTTGTTGCTTGTATCAACAGCATTGGAGAAACAGTTGTTCAGATCAAGGAAAAAGTCCCTGAAAATCATTCTCTCATTAAATAAAATAAATAATCTGCTAATGCTTTGAGTGTTGAAGATAAAGGAGGGGTTATCTCGATTTTGTTGTGTTATGGTATTGTGAGAAGTGCAGCAAAACCTGCCCCCTGGAAATGCTGGAAGCTTTGCTATTGGTTTACATGGATGCGGAGTCAACCTCCCTGTGTGCACTTGCATTTGAATAGCCAAGGTTTAGGATGGTAAGGGAAACAGAGATTAGGGTAAAACAATTTGGTTTCGTTAACGCTGCAGGCCAGTGGTGGAAATAGATAAAATGAATCTTTTTCCCAGGAGATTGTCTCACCTGCAGCACGTCCCTTCCCCAAGAGGCAATGGATGGATTTCTTTGTTCTTCGTTAGGATGATGAAAAGTCTGAGATTTGGGAAAGAGCAGCCACATGTCCTCAGAGTTTGACTGACATGTTTCATTGTAGCCCATCTTCTTAATTCCTGTCGCAGCTGGTGTTCCTGCTGGGTTGGACCCATCATCATGCAGGGGCTCCTGACGCTGCCCTGGACCCTGCGCAGCCGGGAGAAGTTTCGCGGCTCCAGGGTCTCCATCACACGTGGTGCTGAGCCTGTGCCGTGGCTGCGCTGCGGCTTGGAGCCAAAGTCAAGTTCGTGCTCTTGCTTCTGCGGCCGAGCCTGGAAGATCAGCTCGGGCACCAAGGTGATCTGCAGAAACAGGTTTCACTTCCTTAGTGCTTAATGCAGGAAAGAGCGTGATCTGCACTGCCCACGTGCCCTCCTGCTGTAGATTTGTCTGGTGGATGGTGCAGGAGCTGCTCAGTTGGCTTCCTACAGGCAGGAATTCCTGCTGATGGGAACCACAGAGGAGACCAGCAAGGTGACCCAAGGCTGGAACAGCTCTGCTAGGGGACAGGCTGAGGGAGCTGGGGTGTTCAGCTGGAGAAGGGAAGCTCTGAGGAGACCTTATTGTGGCCTTTCTGGACTTAAAAGGGGACAATAAGAAAGATGGGGACAGACTTTTGAGCAGGGCCTGTTGTGATAGGACAAGGGGTGATGGTTTTAAACTAAAAGAGGGAGATTCAGGCTGGACATGAGGAAGAAATTGTTGGGTGTGAGGGTGGTGAGAGCCTGGCCCAGGTTGGCCAGAGAGGTGGTGGATGAACCATCCCTGGAGACATCCCAGGCCAGGCTGGACGGGGCTCTGAGCAACCTGAGCTGGTGAAGATGTCCCTGCTCATGGCAGGGGGGGCACTGGGGGAGCTTTGACTGTCCCTTCAACCCAAACTGTTCTGTGATCCCAGCCCGGTGGGTGCGATGCCAAGAGCTGCACCAGCTGCCTGAAGCCGTATCTGCTCCAGCACTTGATGGAGCTGCTGCCAATCTTCCAACTTACAACTTAGACACTTCCAAGTTTATCTGCACCAGGTTCCCGTGTCTGCAATATTAATGCTGAGAGGGCTGGTGTGGGGCTGAGGACCTGGCACCTTCACTGCTAATCAGTTTTTCTAAAGCTTTTAGGTAATGAATCATATCAAACAAATCACGGTAGCTAAGGTGGGAAGGTGATATCTGCGTGAGCTGCAGTCCTGGTTGGAGGCTTTTTTTTGTTTGGGCGAAGGACTTGAGCAAATTTGAACTGAAAATGTGTGGTTTTAAATACAAAAAACCTCCATCATTTAAAGCAGTGTTTTGTATTTTTAAACAAAAAATAATGGTGGTACAGAGAGGACTTCCAGAGAACCAAACGCCTTATTTGACTGCCGGAGCAGGGTCTCTGCTAAGGAAATAAACCAGAAAGGCCTGAAGAAAGTCGAGTCTTCTCGCGTTCTGAAGACTCAGATCACTGCGATGAAGTGAAGCCGCACAGCTGCACGCAACATCTGGCGCCATAGCTCGCTCCAAGGTTTTCCATCCATGAGGAGGTCTCGTCCATGACTTTTGGCTCCAGTTTCCATCTCCAATATGTTCAAAGGTTACAAAATTCCCGTGGTGGGACTCCTCACAGGGACCCTGCCACCAGCATGATGAGTCCCGCAGGTTTGTCCTGCTGTCCGCTGTGTCCGTCCGACAGAAACATCCGAAAACTCTTGCAGAAAAATATAACAGGTCCTGAGTCTTTGACTATTTGGGGGAATTTGGGTGGTGTGGACCAGGAGGTGGCTCCTCCAGAGCTGCATCTCCAGAAATCTGCCCTATAGCCCCTTTGTAATGTGATAACCTCCCTAGCAAGATGCTTAATGCTTTCAAACCTGATGCACGTGAAGATTTGTGCCCTAATGCTCCCCATCCTTAGGTCCACTGAGTCCCCATGGACTTCAGTGAAGTTTGGGGGTGTTTCAGTCAAAACTCTGAATTTCATCCAGCCTGAAACTACAAGATTTTTCGGTGCAAAGTGTTTAACAATCCACAAGAAACAAAAGCTTCATTTTGTATTGCGCAAAGGGTCGGTCCTTTCCCTTTTTGGAGTTACTGCTGGGGCAACCCCTGTCCTATGTGGGGGTGTGTTGTTTCAAACCATTTATAAATAGAATCATAGAATCATTTTGGTTGGAAGAGACACTCAGGATCATCAAGTCCAAGCATAACTTAATCTAACACTAAACCGTGTTCCTGAGAACCTCGTCTAAGTGCCTTTTCAACCCCTCCAGGGCTGGTGACTCCAGCACTGCCCTGGGCAACCTGTTCCAATGCCCAACAGCCCTTTGGGGAAGAATTTTTTCCTAATATCCAAATAAACACAAGAAAAAGAAAAAAGGTGATGGTCATAATAAATCCACTCTGTGTAACTGAGTGGATTTATTCACAGACTTTGTTTGACAACGAATCTGAGCTCAGAGCCGGATGGCCAAGCCTGAAGGTGAAACTCTTCCAGGACCGCACTGAAGTGATGTGGTGCCAGTGCCAGAAGTGAAAACCCTTTTTCCTTCAGTCTCTGCTGTTGTGGCTTATTTTTCCCCCCATGTTCAGCCTTCACTTTTATTAAAACCCTATTCTGCTCTGTTGTCCGCTGAGGTTTCGGTTGATGTTCAGCTGGGCTGGGTTGAGGTTCCTCAGAGGTGTGTAACAAGGTGTCCCAATCAGCACTGATAAAAGATCTTGCGATGCTGACGACCAGCCCTTGGAAAGAAGCCAGGGCTGTTGTATTATATCAACCGTGAACCCCCCCAAAAAGGTGCTGGGAAATCCAAGCGTTAACAACGGACATAAAGTTGTTGCTTTCTGAACACCATGACTTGCTGTAGCTCTCGTGACCCGGAGGAGAAAAGCACAATATTCTGGCTACAACAGTGTCGTATTTCTATCTGAAACCCAAAAACTGATCTATTTGGAGGAATGGAGAACATCCTATTGCTGTCCCGTGCTAGAACCGTTTTTAGAAATCCGGCTGGAGCTTCTTTCTTGGGTTGTTTCCCGATGGGTCTCTCGGTGTCCCTGCCCCAGCTCCACCACCTGCGTGCACAGAAATCACACCAAAACTGCTGCCCGACCCCACACAAGCTGCATCATGTGGATCTCCCATAAAAACAGCTCCTTGTTGCCTTGGTCAGACATAGGAATTCCTAAATTTGAGGTCTGACAAGCCAACAGCATCATGGGGATGTGGGATTTTTTCTCCAAAACCCTTGGGGAAGCACAAATACCACCTTGCTGCCTTCATTCACTCCCAAAATATACAGGATGCCCCAGGCTGCGCAGGGGATGACCGAGTTGTGCAAATGGGGCTTTTCCCCTCTTCATAAGTGTGTTTATTCACTAAGGAAATCAGAAGAAGAATAAAAAGAGTGCAAATGTTTTGCTGGGCTAGAAATGAAACCTCAGCGATTGGGCTGCACGTTGTCCTGCGTCCGATGTGTTCGGCAGCTCTGACATCCAGGAGGTGTCCAGGTAGGGTCACAGCTTGTTTATGCATCTCCTTATATCCATATCAACCCACATACCAACATTTGACTATCAAATCATCGCTGATGAACACCTCTCGCGTACCATTTTGCAACCACCGGCTTCCCGGGACGTGACTCTTGGAGTCGGTGGCCACCTCTACACACCTGGTTTTCTCCAACAATATCACTTTGGTTTGTAGAGGCCACTTTTCAAACAGC
Source organism: Columba livia (assembly GCF_036013475.1). Taxonomy (NCBI): domain Eukaryota; kingdom Metazoa; phylum Chordata; class Aves; order Columbiformes; family Columbidae; genus Columba; species Columba livia. The sequence continues at coordinate 3,385,030 of NC_088605.1, read as the reverse complement.
TTCACCCCATCTCTTTGCATCTCCTGGTGGTGTTAAGAACATTTTGCAAGCACAGCAGAAGATCAACAGGCACCGCTGGGTGGAAAACACGAGGAAACAATTTCCACGCAGCTACGGCAAGGAAGAGAAACCAGAAGAAATTGCCAAGGGAAATGGTCTCATTGCGCACAACGTGTTTTCTTTACGTATTTGTTTTCCCCCCGCCACTTTTAGGATGCAAAAGGGGGTTTTGAAGATCTGGAGCCGGCTGGTTTATCTCTGGGTGCGACGTTGCTGGGCTTTGATCAGGTGTGTGTTGGCGAGCAAAACCCTTCAAACAAAACCCTTTCACGTAATGTGTGCGTTAGGCTGGGCTCACGCGATTAGGCAGGGTTTGGTGTCCGCGCTGTTTTAATTCAGGGTGGAACAAGTCTAATTAATACGGCTACAGGCAAACTGATTAGTTTTTTGGTCTTTAATAAATTCTTTTGGGGGATGGAAATCCTAGGGTGGTTTAGTACAGATGAGTGGAGGTTAGATCTATTAGTGAGAATGTACAGAACCACTAACACCAAAACTAAATTAACTTCGTATTAGGTCGGAAAACACCTTTAAGATCAAGTCCCACCATAAAATTAGAAGCATAGAAAAGCTTTACCTGCTGAAAACTGCCGGCTTGTTCAGTTGTCAGGGCATCAACCAGATGCTTTTATTGCACTTAATTGCCCGTTTAGCTCTGACGTGCTTTTTGCTGGGATGAAAAGAGAAACATCGACAGGCAGGACTGCAAGAGCTGTCGGCGTTCGTTGCCTACATGGTGGTAACTAGGTAAAGTAAATAGGTAAAGTAAATAGGTAAAGTAAATAGGTAAAGTAAATAGGCTGGGTTTTTTAATTATTATTTTTTGTTACAATAAAGGAGATAACGATGCTGTCCCGTTTTCAGACTGGGAATTGTTCGCCGGGCTTGGATTACAGGAATTACAGTTCAAAGTGACGGTGCCGCCAGCTCCTATTTTGTATTTTCCGTTGTTTTAACTAATTCATTGCGGAGAGTCTTCAGGCAAAACCGTTTTGCTATATCTTTGGTTTAGTTGCAATCCCAAACCAATCTGCTGGTGACAGACTTCAACTAATTATCACCAAAAGGTGGTTTGTAAAGCACCAGCTGTGCCAAGGGATTGGGTGTTCAGAAGAAATTGGGGATTAATGGATGCTAAGGCACTGATGCTGCCCCTGCCAGTATCCATATGACTTCTTGGGGAGCGAGAGATGAGTTTCCTTTCACTGCTGAACTACTCATGGGGGATTCTGCTTAAAGAAGAGGCGAAAAAACCCCACGACCCAGCCACCCATGGGTTTTTTTGCTCTATGCTTTGCTAATTCCTTTGGCTCAGTTTTGCCACCCATTCTTGCTCATTATGGAGCATCCCCCAATTCCCACATTTCCGTGCCCATTTAATATTTTCACCCTTTCACCCTCGTTTTCCCTTTTCCTGCACTAACTCATTTGGATCCGTTTCCTTTGCCGTGGGTTGAGTTTGGGGTGCTCACTGTGTCTATTTGGAAACAGGGTTTGTGGCTTTGATCCCCCAGGTACCTCCGCAGGATTCTGGAGTATTTTCAGGTGTGTGGGATGTGACGTGACCCCGTGCTGCAGCCGGGCAGCTTCTGGGTGCTGCTGTAAAACCCACCTCTTCATATTTATAAGGTCAAAGCAGCAGAGAAATGCAAAAATTCAGGAACGCTGAGGTCGAACGCATTGAAAACCTTTCACCGGGACACCTGCGCCTGGGCTGGTTTGGTATTTAAGCAGCGTTATTCTATGAAAGTTGATTATTTTGACTTTGTGCTGTACAGAGCGTCTTGTATTTGCTCTCACCTGTGGCGCAGTGAGTGTTACCAGATGGTTTGCCCAAAGCTGATTTTTTCCTTTAACGCTTTTAGCGGTAGGTTAGAGCTTGGTGCTCTTCTGCTGTGTGTTTTGTAGCCAGGCAAAGTGCCAGCGCGTCTGTCAGAGGAAAAACTCCCGGCTGGTTCCTGGAGAACGAATTGAGCTCAAATTCCCTCTGATTTGAGACAGCTCTAGTCCCACAGGTAGGATTTTTCATCATAATGATCCCATTTGGCAGCTAAATTAGGGACCAGTTTTGAAAGGAAAGCAGGGATGGTCTGTGGGCAATGGGGCTGGTGAGGGGCTGGAGCACAAGTGTGATGGGAGCGGCAGAGGGACCTGGGGGTTCAGCTGGAGAACAGGAGCTGAGGGGAGACCTTCTGATCTCTGAACTGCCTGAAAGGAGCTTGGAGCCAGGGGGGTCGGGCTCTGCTCCCCAGGAACAAGCGCCAGGAGCAGAGGAAACGGCCTCAAGTTGCGCCAGGGGAGGTTGAGGTTGGATGTGGGGAACAATTTCTTCCCCAAAGGGCTGTGGGGCATTGGAACAGGCTGCCCAGGGCAGTGGTGGAGTCACCATCCCTGGAGGGCTGGACAGACGGACATGAGGTTCTCAGGGACATGGGGCAGTGCCAGGGCTGGGGGAATGGTTGGACTCGATGATCTTGAAAGTCTTTTCCAACCAAAATGATTCTGTGATTCCACAATTCTATAACAAGCTGCCAGCAATCACAGGAGAATGAACCTTTACCTTGGGATTTTGGGGGTTTTTATCAGGAGAGCAGGTGGGCTGTGCTGTGTTCCAGCGTGGGGTGACAAGCCCATGTGACAGAATCATAGAATCATTTCAGCTGGAAAAGCCCCTCAAGATCATCGAGTCCACCCACTAACCAACCCCTGGCACTGCCCCATGTCCTGAGAACCTCATGTCCGTCTGTCCAACCCTCCAGGGCTGGTGACTCCAGCACTGCCCTGGGCAGCCTGTTCCAATGCCCCACAGCCCCTGACCCAGGGCTCTCCCCGCCCCAGGGAACAAGATTATAAAGCTGTTTCCCTCCACCTACCTTTAAAACCACAGTGCTCAGCGTAATTTTGGGCTTTTTGGGTGTTTTTTTTTTGTTCCCACAAGCATCCAACCTTGAAGAAAAACAAGGGATGGTGACAGAGGGGATGAATCTATTCCAAAAGTGCCAGCAGGAATTTGAGATGAGGAGCAAAGAGCCCGTCCCGTCCCATCCCTCTGCAGCCTCCTCTCTCCTGGGGACCCAGCAGAACAGCAAAAACAAAACCACATCACATCCCTCCTGAGTTTTCAGTTCAAACTCTTATTAACAAAGGATCTTTCCACGGCACAAGAAGCAGCAGCGCCTTTTCCACAGCTCGGCAGAGCGCTTTGCAGGCATCGGCCGGCCGGAGAAGCCAATTATGCTTCTAAAATAAATACGTTTTTTTAAAAAGAAAATAATATTGCGTCTCATTACAAGATATAACATCTAGTGAAGCGCTCTGAAAACTCAAGAGGGAAGTCATCAAGGCTAAGAAGTTGGCCAAGGACTTTAACATGATGTCAGTGTGCGTCTGCTGAGCAGCCGTAAAAATACTTTCCCCATCCGGGCTCGGGAACAATTTCTTCCCCAAAGGGCTGTGGGGCATTGGAACAGGCTGCCCAGGGCAGTGCTGGAGTCACCATCCCTGGAGGGCTGGACAGACGGACATGAGGTTCTCAGGACATGGGGCAGTGCCAGGGCTGGGTTATGGTTGGACTCCATGATCTTGATCTTCCAACCAAAATGATTCTTTGGTTCTGTTAACTGTGTCCAGTTCTGGGCTCCCCAGTTTAAGAAGAACAAGGAATTACTGGAGGGAGTCCAGTGGTGGCTAAAAAGATGCTGAAGGATCTGGAGCATCTTTCTTATGAGGAGAGACTGAGAGAGCTGGGGCTGTTCAGCCTGGAGAAGAGAAGCTGAAAGGGGATCTTATCAATGTTTAGAAATATCTCAAGCACCCATGGCAAGAGGATGGACCAGACTCTGTTCAGTGGTGCCCAATGACAGGATGAGGAGCAACGGGCACAGACTGAAGCACAGGAGGTTCCATCTGAACATGAGGAGAAACTTCTCTCCTGTGAGGTGGCAGAGCCTGGCCCAGGCTGCCCAGAGAGGCTGTGGAGTCTCCTTCTCTGAGACATTCAAACCCGCCTGGACACGACCCTGTGTGATCTGCTCTGGTGACCCTGCGTGAGCAGGTGGGTTGGACTGGATGATCTCCAGAGGTCCCTTCAACCCCAACCAGTCTGGGGTTCTGGGATTGTATCCCAGCAAGCATCCTGAACTCTGTTGCAATTCAAGTGTAGATTGGAAGGGATAAAGTGCAATGATGTTTAGGAAGGAGAGTTATTTTGGGGGTTATCTAAGAAAACAGACCAGCATTTCAGACGAAGCAAGTCTCAGCCTTTCTTCTCCATTATTTAGATTTGGTTTGGGTCACCGTGCAGCCGTACCTGCTGCAGGGGATGCCAGAGGAGCTCCAGCCTTTTCAGATGCATCAGCTCGGTCCCCGTGCTTTCCCAGAGGATTGTGGCAGATTGCAAACACGCTCAGCACAATCATACCATCCCAATCAGCATAATGACGCTGCCTGATTTATGTGCAAATTGCCCTAATTTATGTATTTTGATACAGAATCCCAGGGCGGTTGGGGTTGAAGGGACCTCTGGAGGTCATCCAGTCCAACCCACCTGCTCACGCAGGGTCACCAGAGCAGATCACACAGGGTCGTGTCCAGGCGGGTTTGAATGTCTCAGAGAAGGAGACTCCACAACCTCTCTGGGCAGCCTGGGCCAGGCTCTGGCACCTCATGGGAAAAGAGTTTCTCCTCATGTTCAGATGGAACCTCCTGTGTTTCAGTCTGTGCCCATTGCCCCTCACCCTGTCACTGGGCACCACTGAACAGAGTCTGGTCCATCCTCTTGACACCCACCCTGAGATACTGATCAGCATTGATAAGATCCCCTCTCAGCTTCTCTTCTCCAGGCTGAACAGCCCCAGCTCTCTCAGTCTCTCCTCATCACAAAGATGCTCCATATGATTAAACCATGCACAGGAGGAACAGGCTCCAGTCTCAAGGCAACCACGGAAGCATAAACCTGCATCTACTGTCAAAATGTGCGGAAAGTCCAAAATCTATTCTCCATGTTACTAAAATACGGAGTTTTTGTGTCGTTTCGCCGCCGCGGCTCTGGCAGCCCCACGGGGTGCGGGGCAGGACTGAACTCGCGGCAGGAGGTAAGAGAATAAAAGATTCCTGCACCGAGATTTGCGTGGATTAAGGCGGCTTTAATTCGCCTTGGTACACTCGGCTTTCAGGTGGATTACGCAGGCGGACGGATTTGGGACTGTCTAGCCAACTAATACCTGCCTTTCTTTTATTCTAATTATTTTAATGAGAGATGAAGGAGGCCTGTAACTGCAGGCCACATTTTCCAGCCCCAGATCTCGGACATTTTTGCATGTAACGTTTTATACCATTAACATTCTTGACTAACAAACCCGCTGATGTTGTCTGAAGTCCCACCTAGCGTGGTCATTCCCCAAGCACTTTCTCAACGGGGTTCTTCCAAAACCAACCTCTAGTTTGTCAGCGTGTGTTCCTCATTTTTATAAAATAAATGGTGTTACACCATAAAATTGTTCATAGGGAGTGGGATGATCCCGCATAGAAATGTTTGACTTGAGTGAAGTTCTTGGCCTGGATGTCTGTAGGTCTGTCATGTCCACCACAATGTTCGTTCCCATGACGTCGGTGTGAATTTTTGCTTTGAAAAGAGACACAATCTGACCGCAAAGGTTTGGTGGGTAAAACATGGTACCAAGGCTGTGAAATTCGGTTTGGGCTCTACTACCTGTGTGGTCACCGACCTTCTGCTTGAGCTGTTTTGTGAGAGGAGCACCAAGGAGTGGGACATTTCTCCTGATCCCATCCATCTTTCTGTTGGTGTGGTTTGCAGATGTAATTATATTTTCAGGGAGGGAACATCCTATGGTTCTGTATAGCTCATTATAAGGCTCTGACCGCAGCCGAGGTGTCAGGACACCACTGAATTTATCGGAGCTCTTCACTCCCACCTCACCGCCCGCGGCGTTTTCCAGTTTGATGATGGGGAGCCAGCAGTCGACCTGCAGTTTTGCTCTGTGAGATAAGCTGCTTCTGTTGTTTGTTGAGGCACGAGCGTGGTTGAACTCCTGGGATTCACCTGCGCTGTGCCAGTTGATGGATCATCCCTCAGAACAGTTCGTCTTCAGGGGATGGAGCTTGTGGGTGAACTTGTGAGCATGCAGCTCTGAAAAAACCCACAAACACAACCGATTCACCTGACTTCTTACTGATAAAACCGCTTTATCTCGTGAATCTTAAATACGAGAGCACATGGTAGACCTTTCCCTTCACCGGTTCTTGTGGTTTGCAAAGGAGTGTCTAATCTTTTAGCACAGCATTGGACTGGAAGATGTTTGGCCATTGAGTCCCAAGGGCTCTTTCATAACTGCAGTTATGAACCAAAGTGCTTTAGTGTTACAATATTGTCCATAAGCTCCTGGATCAGGCCAGTGTTGGGTTTGGGCCCCTCACCCCAAGAAAGGCCTTGAGGTGCTGGAGCGAGTTGAGAGAAGGGAACGGAGCTGGTGAGGGGCTGGAGCACAAGTGTGATGGAGCGGCTGAGGGACCTGGGGGGTTCAGCTGGAGAACAGGAGCTGAGGGGAGACCTTCTGATCTCTGAACTGCCTGAAAGGAGCTTGGAGCCAGGGGGGTCGGGCTCTGCTCCCCAGGAACAAGCGCCAGGAGCAGAGGAAACGGCCTCAAGTTGCGCCAGGGGAGGTTGAGGTTGGATCTGGGAACAATTTCTTCCCCAAAGGGCTGTGGGGCATTGGAACAGGCTGCCCAGGGCAGTGCTGGAGTCACCATCCCTGGAGGGCTGGACAGACGGACATGAGGTTCTCAGGACATGGGGCAGTGCCAGGGGTGGGGGAACGCTTGGACTCGATGATCTTGAGGGTCTTTTTCAACCAAAGTGGTTCTACGCTTCTATTCCCAACGCTGCTGGTCTTAGAAAACTGAATTTTGGTCATAGAGAATAGAAGCTCCATCCTATAGCCAACGTGCTTTCCTCACTGTTGATGTTCTGTAACAGTGTATAACATTTACCTGGTTAAATTGCTTTAAGTGAGACATATACAACGAACACATACAAATACTAATTAGAAATAGTAATGATAGTATTCTGGTGGCCGGTGGGCTGCAGCCACCACTTACCACAGTCAGCTGCTGCACCGGACCCTCGGGACCCCGCATTTTTGGAGGATTATCTGGCAAGCGGATCACAGCGGTGTCACGTTGCGGCCCGGCGGGGTCGGGACACGGCAGACGAGTGACCCAATGTGGCACACGCCACCTCCTTTCAGTTCTGTCACACGTTTGCCCTTTGGCGATGGGTTTTCCTGTCCACGTGGGCTGTGTGACTGATTTCTAAGAACAGCTGTGGAGGTGAGATATCCCCGTAGGTATGTACATCATCAAATGTTTCTGCTCTTACGTACCTGAGCGACTCGAGCGCCTGCCTGCCCGCGCTCCCTACCTGTCAGGAGGAATGAGCTTTGTGAGTCACCGCAAGTCGTGCATCATGAATTACTCTCCTTTTCTGATCTGTTTTTACAGCCATCTGATCACACAGCCTGCCCTAAACCCCATTGAAACGTGTTGCGTTGACTTTTATAAGCTTTCACAAGCTCTTTTGTTTTCATTCTGCCTTTGCATTTGCTTTTTTTCATTGTCTCCCAGCGTACTTCTTTTCCTTCAGCAAGACGCTGTTGTTGTCCCTGCACACAGTGCATTTGTCTTGCTCCAAGCTTTGTGAAAACTCACCCTCATTGCTGATTCCCTTTTAACTCTCAGATGATGCTAATAAGGGCAGAAAAGGGGAGTTCTTCGTTCCGTCAATGCTTTATAAAACCAGAGGCAAATGCAAAGTCTTCCACCTTCCCTTGAGCTTCTTGGCACTGTCTGAGGTTGCGGCTTGGTGAACGGAGGAATAAATTGCCCGTGAAAATATCGACGTGTCGGACTCGATGATCCTGAGGGTCTCTTCCAACCAAAACAATTCTATAATTCCATGATTCTTTGCTTACACCAATGTGGTCCCGTAAAATTCCCCCCTTTATTTTAAACACATGTAGCTAACTGAAGGCTGAAGGGACCTCATCCCCATCGCACGGGGAGGAGGCTGAACTGCATTTCTGAAGCCCCCAGACTGCTCTGCCCCGGGCCAGCAGCGTTGCTGGGAGGTATTGGGAAATACTGGGTCATAAGAAAGAAAATGCAGGTGGATCTGGAATATTGTGTCCAGTTGTGGCCCCTCAGTTCCAGCAGGACAGGGAACTGCTGGAGAGAGTCCAGCGCAGCCACCAAGATGCTGAAGGGAGTGGAGCATCTCCCGTGTGAGGAAAGGCTGAGGGAGCTGGGGCTCTGGAGCTGGACAAGAGGACACTGAGGGGGGACTCATTCCTGGGGATCAATATGGAAAGGGTGAGTGTCAGGAGGATGGAGCCAGGCTCTTCTCAGTGACAACCAATGGTAGGACAAGGGGCAATGGGTTCAAACTGGAACACAGGAGGTTCCACTTAAATATGAGAAGAACCTTCTTCATGGTGAGGGTGCCAGAGCCTGGCCCAGGCTGCCCAGGGAGGTTGTGGAGTCTCCTTCTGTGCAGACATTCCAACCCGCCTGGACACCTTCCTGTGTAACCTCATCTGGGTGTTCCTGCTCCATGGGGGGATTGCACTGGATGAGCTTTCCAGGGCCCTTCCAACCCCTGACATTCTGGGATTCCGTGATTCTGTGACCAGTGGGTTTGGCACATCTATGGTTTGCTCCCTTTGAGCTAGAGACAAGAAAGAGAAAGCAGACGCCTCAACCCAGTTCTCTTTAAAAAGAAATATTGGTAAAGTAGCCCAGCTCTCCTCCTCCCACCACATCCAATGTCTTTTTAATCTGCTCTCTCTCAACTTCTCATAAAATGGAAGCTGAGGTGGGCTGCTCGGGTTAAGCAGCAATTTCTGACGGACTTCAGAGCCAGCGCGATCTCCAGGTCTCGGTGCTTTGAAGCTCCTGCTTCTCTCACACTCGACTAAATGCGCCTTTTTCTTCTCCGTGGAGGTAGAAATCAGCCTCGCGCGCCCATCTGATTGAAGTGCCGAGACTTGTCTGATTGAAGAAGCGCTCGCGTCAACACTTGAGTAGGATGAAAAGCGGCGAGTGGATCACCCGGGGATCACGTCTGAACTCCGCAGCCGCTTGGCAGATGGCTGGGTCGCATCCTGCCCACGGCTCGGGAGAAGAGATGGCGAGGGGAAAGAAATATTAATTTGCTTAAATAGATTCCGTTCTACATCTAGAAGTGCCTCAGGTTTCCAATTTCATCCTTTGGAGGAGACGGGATTAGTGGAGGGAGGGGTTGGTTCTGCGAGGAGCTGCTGCTGCCTCGGAGCTGATGGGGGTGAAAAATCCAGAGCGGGAGCGATTTGGCTTGTTGTGTAAAAATGGGGATCAGCCAGGAACAGTCTCAACTTTGTGAGTAAACCGCAGGCCCCTGTGATGCGATTTTGCTGGTGGAGCGAGGAACCCACATCTGAGAGCTAGTGGGGAGGAAGGTGTTTTGTGCAGAGGTGTGAGGACATCAGAAATGTCACCACGGGTCACCTGAATCCCAGGGACAAGCTCCAGCCCGGTCACTTTAGGACTGAGCTTATCCTACAGCCAGAATCTGTATCCAGAGAGATTTGGGCTTGGGGAAATCTGCTGGTGGCCGGCTCAGTGCTACGGGGACACCAGAAGTCCTGGTGACCACCATGTGGCTTCCTATCCGCTTCCCTCGGGGTACAAAAAGTAAAAATACCCTTTTTCCAGTACCCCAATCACTTGTGTCGGGGTAAATACACATTTGTAGGAGCTCAAGGTTAATATGATACCTTCACAGTAGTAAAAATTACTTACTTCTGTGGACCCTCCTAAACTTTGCGTTGCTTTACTTCAGTTTTACTCTACTCTGACCAGCGGTGCCCGTATGGAGTGAACAGCAAGAGTCTCCTTATCCGGACCCGCAATCACCTGCTGCCGCCTCTGCCCCAAAGAGCAATTTCAACCCTGGAAACTCCCATGATTTTGCCTTCTGTGCTTAAAAATTATGGTCATTTTTTCAAGCTTGTCTCTAGCTTGAGCAATAAGGAAAAGCTGCATTTTGCGTACGGGCAAAACGAAGCGGAAAATAAGTAAAAATACTGTTTTCCGAAGATGTTGCTGAATTTTCGCTCTTTGGTTTTAAAAGCTTCTTTTGCTTTGTTTGCAGGGGGCAGCACTCAAGAACCTTTATGGGCTCCTAATGACATGCAGGTGGACGATTCACTTATGATCATTAAGGTAGGAAGAAGCGTTTGTTAATTTTGGCATCTTGGCGTTTGTCCTCTCCTTGAAATAAAACTGCGCTCGCTGGTGGCATTTGAGGGTTCGGTTCACAGCGACGGCAGCACGGCCAAGGCAGCAACTTGTTGTGTTCTAGTGTCCCTTTAAACACAGGGGGAAGGGAAATCTTATTTAAGAACTACCTGGGAACGCAACTAAGTGGAAAAATTCCGACTTCCTCCCCCAAAGGATAAAAAGGTCTCTGTTGGTGCGGAGGTGGAAGGGCCGTGACTCTTATTTGAGAGCACTCAAGCACAGGGATTTTTTTGTTCTGCTGAAACGGAGCGGTTGGGTTGGAATTCAGGTTCTAACTTGCCACCTCAAAAAAAAAACACAACACCACACTAAAAATATGTTTTATTCGTTTATTTTAATCATCTGGAGTTTCTGTGGAAAGCTGGGCTGTCTCCAAATGTGGCAAGACAGCGCTCAATTCTTGATTAATGAAACGGAGGAAAATCCCTGATATTAAAAGCACTAAGCTATTGGCCAAGCTTGGAAAATGAAGTGCAATGTGTGTGGAGTTAAATGTATTTATAAGTAGTTTTTATGATACGTTAACATCTGGATTCTCACCTTGCTGGGTCGTTTCTGCTGCAATTGTTGCGCTCAGAAGCATCATCGGGGTCACCGCTGGTCTCTGCCTCCTCTTGCTGGAGGAAAGATCCTCACCATAGGCACCGTATCGACTCCTAAATGTGAACTGATCTTTCCCCTTGCAGTCAAAAAAGCTTAAAAAGCCAACCTGACTTTACTCGGGCAAGAGGACCCTACACATTTCCATTCGACACACTCATAACATTCTGATTTACGAGCTGGAAAAGGTGGTAAAGCTGCCTCTGAGTTCCCACTGATACCCAAAATATTGTAAAGCTGGATGCTTTGGAGCCTGGGGAGATGTTTGGTGAGAGCAACGTTACCGACAGGATTTTCTTCTTGCATTTATTCGGACTATAAAGGTGTATGAAATATCACTGGTGAACGTGGGGTGTGTTTTGTCTATCATACTTTGCTTTATATCGCAATTATTTACACTTCTTATTAGCACGTGTGGAATTAGGGGTTTGGTTGGCGTTCGGTGTCGGTGGATGGTTTATTGGCTGAGTCGTCGGAGGGAGAGGAGGAAATTCAAGCTGTAACAAGAGCAAATTCCTTCAACACAGGCTTACAGATCTCAAATGTATTTGTACTTTTTGTCTGGCTTGCGATAAGATGCGCTACTGTGGAATTTGCTCGGAGCGGGGATTTGCATGAATTATTGTTTCTTACAAAATGAACAGCTGTGCAAACTCCCCCCGTGCTCCACGGAACCGCAGCGCCCGCTAGAACGAGGATTTGTGTGCCTGGATGGGGCGGTCAGCAAAAGCCAAGCGCTTGGGGGAAGGAAAGGGAATAATGGGAACAAAACCGCTGAAATCAAGGGGGAAACTCATTCTGGGCTGCACGATGGCGTCAGGATGTGTGTGTGTTTATTTTATGTGCTGACCTCTTCCCTTCCCATCGCAGCGTGATTTTTTCAAAAGCAACATCACGGAATCACAGAATGTGAGGGATTGGAAGGGACCTGTAAAGCTCATCCAGTGCAATCCCCCCATGGAGCAGGAACACCCAGATGAGGTTACACAGGAAGGTGTCCAGGCGGGTTGGAATGTCTGCACAGAAGGAGACTCCACAACCTCCCTGGGCAGCCTGGGCCAGGCTCTGCCACCCTCACCAGGAAGATGTTTCTTCTCAAGTTTAAGTGGAACCTCCTGTGTTCCAGTTTGAACCCATTGCCCCTTGTCCTATCACTGGTTGTCACCCAAAAGAGCCTGGCTCCATCTTCCTGACACTCACCCTTTATATATCTGTAAACATGACTGAGGTCACCCCTCAGTGTCCTCTTGTCCAGCTCCAGAGCCCCAGCTCCCTCAGCCTTTCCTCACACGGGAGATGCTCCACTCCCTTCAGCATCTTGGTGGCTGCGCTGGACTCTCTCCAGCAGTTCCCTGTCCTGCTGGAACTGAGGGGCCACAGCTGGACACAATATTCCAGGTGTGGTCTCCCCAGGGCAGAGCAGAGGGGCAGGAGAACCTCTCTGACCTACTGACCACCCCCTTCTAACCCACCCCAGGTACCATTGGCTTCCTGGCCACAAGGGCCCAGTGCTGGCTCATGGTCACCCTGCTGTCCCCAGGACCCCCAGGTCCCTTTCCCCTATGTTGCTCTCTAATAGGTCATTCCCCAACTTATACTGGAACCTGGGGTTGTTCCTACTCAGATGCAATACTCTGCACTTTCCCGTGTTATATTTCATTAAATCATCCTCCCGTTATGAAAAACTCAGGACAACTACACTTGCAGAGTTCAGTTTGTATTTAGGGTCGATCACAGGAGCTGCTGATTGAAACAGTGTCGCCCAAAAAATACATCAAATATGTGAATAAACAGTCATTACGGATGGTCTCTTGATTCTGCACTTAAGGCATTTCATTTGAAGGGTTTCCCGTTCTCGTAGAGAGATCTTTCTGTAAATCACTAATTAAGCAAATTAGCTACAGTGTCATCAGTCTGTCTGCAAAAAGCAAGAAGCTGATGTTTGGAAGAAACCTTCCAGCTGCAGACTCAAAATTATCTAATATTTAAAATTATGGTCTCGTAGGAATAGGAAGAGCGCTGAAAGAATCGCTTGAAGTTTGGGTAACTTAAAGCCAGGTAGAAGGCAGGCTTTTGATTTTACTCAAAAATTTACATGGATATTAAACCTGTCATCTTCACTTAAAACTTCACTAAATCTCATAACATTAAATAATTTGCTTGCAAGCCTTTATTTTCTTTTTGTAGACAGTAGAAAAGGCCAAAGAAAATACATTGGGATGTTCATCTAAAATACTTTGTGTATTGTACTTATTTTCTCAGAAGTTGGTTTTGATAGAGGAGGACGAGGAGGAGAATTTCTTCGTTTCCTGAAATAAAGAGGTGTAGGTGTGAGCAGTGAGACTGGTGGGTCCCACCATTCGTGTGAATGGTCCTGAGTTGGGAGAGCACTGGTTTGTGTTGAAGGCAACAGGAGCGAGATGTGTGATGTGGTGGAGACACGACATTGTGTCGAGACAACTGTGTTCGTGGATGCAAATCATCGCCAGATGTGCTCATTAATAATTAACCGTCAGCTGATGCACATACTGGTTGGGCTGTGTGTGTGTCCTGGCTCCAGTGGGGTTGTGAGTGTGTTATGGTGTGTGTGTGGTTGGGGGTTAGTGCTGGCTCACAGGGACGCACTGCAAGGGGCAGAAAGACCATCCGGGCCTGGAGGTGACGGTCACATCGATACCGGGGCAGTGCTGAGCGGAGGGACGTGCTTTGTTGAGAGGCTGAGTACTAAAACCTCATATCTTAGAATCACAGAATCATAGGAGCAACCTGGGCCAGGCTCTCACCACCCTCAGGGGCAACAATTTTCCTCCTTATCTTCCGAGTGGGGGCACATGCATCTCTTGGCTTGGTCACCACCTGATGCAAAAGCCACCAAGGTGAACCATTGCATGACTGGGATGGGTCATAAGGCATCACCTCCTCTTCGCTTTTCCTGCAGTTTGCTCACAGCTACGTGTGCTCAGCGAGAATACCAGACTATGGCACCAATGTGATTGTTTGAAGAGCGACCCATAAGAGAGAGGGTGCAGGATCCAGCCTCTGCGGCTCCTGGTGCCTCCGTGCAGCCTCCCCTGCCCGCTCTGCAGGGGACGGAGCCCGCAGCAGCACCAACACTCCAACGACAAATTAAACTGCAAGTTAATACGGGAACGCATACCAGAGGAACGAGCCAACCACAATTACAGACTCTTATCTCGCAGGAAAGATCTTTCAGTTATTGTGGGTAGCGCTGAAAACATCAGCTCGGCGATTGGCACTGCTGGAACCGGGGAGAAGAAAACCACATGTGTCAAGCTCTTCTGCAAATCCACGTTGGCTTGGGTCCCACCTCCCAAAGGATGTTGGCAACACAGCTGGAAAAGGCACAGGGAAGGATATGGGTGGTTTGAAGGCAACAAATAGTTTTGGGTGGGCTGCATCCCCAGCCCCGTGGGCAGCAGGTGGAGGGAGGGGATTCTGCCCCTCTGCCCCGCTCTGGTGAGACCCCCCTGCAGTGCTGGTCCAGCTCTGTGTCCTCAGCACAGGACACACATGGACCTGCTGGAGAGGGGCCAGAGGAGCCACAGGAATGACCCGAGGCTGGAACAGCTCTGCTGGGAGGACAGGCTGAGAGAGTTGGGTGTTCAGCTGGAGAAGAGAAGCTCCTGGGAGACCTTAGTGCAGCCTTTCTGGACTTAAAAGGGGCTGATAAGAAAGATGGGGACAGACTTTTCAGCAGGGCCTGTTGTGATAGGACAAGGGGTGATGGTTTTAAACTAAAGGAGGGAGATTCAGGCTGGACATGAGGAAGAGATTTTTGCCCCGAGGGTGGTGAGAGCCTGGCCCAGGTTGGCCAGAGAGGTGGTGGCTGAACCATCCCTGAGACATCCCAGGCCAGGCTGGACGGGGCTCTGAGCAACCTGAGCTGGTGAAGATGTCCCTGCTCATGGCAGGGGGGGCACTGGGGGAGCTGGGAATGTCCTTTCCAACCCAAACTGTTCTGTGATTTCCTCCTCTAGTTTCAATCAAAGTCACCAACAGCTTTAGTCCTTCTCAGACCTTTTGCAGTCAGATTCTGGCATTGTTGGTGTGCAGGCTGACCCTTGGAGAGCATTTTGGAAACGCAGAGATCGGGACCAGAAATCACAAATTATGGTGCTCCTAAATCCCAGAGGCGCTTCTCCCCACCTCCCCTCTATGAAGCTTCAAACTCCTACATGGAATTTGACATCACAGATGGGAGCTGACCTGGCCGGCTGCATGGTCCAAACACCCTGGGACTGGTACGAGCTGTTGCGCCAGCCGTCGGTACCAAACACATGCTCCAGCGCTCACTGTGCGCTGGGGATATGGAGACATCTGCTTCCAGAAAACACCCTGGGCCGCGTGTTGGGACCTGCAGCCCCGACCTGGAGCTGCTGTGTGTAAATACACACATCCACCCTCCATCTTACTTGTGACAACTACCTCCCTGAATAGTAATTCTTATATTTTTTCAGTTCTGCAAGCAGCGTTTCCTCTTGCAGGTGTGTAGGAAGACCTCGGGTTTGTGTTGATTCAGCGGAGCTATCAGTGCACAGACACCGACTGCTCTTGCGTCTGAGACGTGTGATTTTTAGTGAAATTCAGTCCTGAAAAACTGACACCAACAACCGGTGTATCTGTTACCTGAGTCAGACAGGAAACTGCACCGAGGTGGTGGTTGCTTCAAAAACATGTTGTTCTGCAGGGTGGAGCAACCACAGCTTCAGCGTGCGGGACGGTGGCAGCTCTGCTCTGCTCCCAGGGCTCAGGATTTAGTGCTGTTTGCTTGCTGAGGTGAAGGGCTTCCTCAGCATCAGGTCTCCGCTGAGATCAAGCAGTGCTAATTACAGCTGAACACAGTTACTGCTGATGATCCTGGTGGACCTGAATCAATGGGAGCAAGTTTTTTCGTGTCGATGGCCTCAGACACATCTCTGCGTTGATTATGTTTGGTCCCTTGAAAAGGTTGACTTGATCCACATCTCGTTCAGTGAAACAGATCCTTCCAATCAGGGGGACCATAGAATCATTTTGGTTGGAAAAGACCTTTAAGATCATGGAGCTGAACCATTAACCCACCCCTGGCCCTGCCCCATGTCCTGAGAACCTCATGTCCGTCTGTCCAGCCCTCCAGGGATGGTGACTCCAGCACTGCCCTGGGCAGCCTGTTCCAATGCCCCACAGCCCTTTGGGGAAGAAATTGTTCCCCACATCCAACCTCAACCTCCCCTGGCGCAACTTGAGGCCGTTTCCTCTCGTCCTAACATATTAAGCGATTTAAATGACTTATTTTTACAGCTCAGAATGGATCGTTTTCTGGGCAAGTCATGTTTCCTAGCTCCAGACAAGCCTGCCTTGCTCTGATTGATCAATATTCTGTAACAAGATGTGAAGGCGAGTTCCTCGTTGCTGAAGAGTTCATCTGCTCCTGGTCACAACAACCAGAGATGACAAGTTGAAGTGAAGACGTGGAAGGGACGGTGTCCTCGCTCCTTCATCAGGAGGTCCCTCTGAAGGATGGAGTGGCTCTGGATTGCCTTTATTTTCAATCAGCGGTGCCCATTCCTGATTTTTCAGAGTGTCCTTCATGCTGACGTTAGCTCCTCATTCCCCCCGTCCTCACTGTTTTTGGAGAGTGTGTTACCAGAGAAGATCCCTGCTAACTGATGGTGGAACATAATGAAGAGCAGATGAAGGGTCTTCTGCAACCCCAGCCTTGGGTGGCAGTGGCCTCTTGGTAGCACAGGAGGTTCCATCAGCAATGGCTGCAGAGTTTGATCAGAACCTCAAGTGGAAATGCCCATTAGTAAAATGAGGAGAGGAAATTCAATCAGCTGGGCTTTGGGTTTGTTGATAATGACACGAGCACAATGGCTTTAGTGACAGATTTTGGGTGCGTTTCGGATGATTTCTTTGTGGTACCGAATATAGAAGACACTTAGGCTGGTGGGGCTGGGGGAGAACATCCCCTCCCAGTTAATATAAACCAAACCCATGAAATTATGGAATTGCACCCAATAGATTTCCCGTGTGCCGTAGACCACATCCAGGTTTCAGGAATACCTTCGGTCAGCTGGATGCAGCTCAGCAATGGGATGAGACAGGTCAGCAATTAGTAACACCATTAACTTATTGTTTCTCCTTTCCCAGAACTCAGTTCTCACAGTGTTAAGTGTTTTGTAGTCCAAATACTTGAAGTTCCCTGCTGAAAGTAAAAACAAATATATCAGTCCTATCAGCGTGGAAATCTCCTGTCCTCGGGCTGGCACCGTCACCGGTGTTTTCCTCTCTCCGTTGACCAATAACTTTCCCTTTAATGTTGCTGTCTAAATCTTCTATGGCTTATACAGTGATTATAAAGAAAGAAAAGATATATATATATATATA
Source organism: Columba livia (assembly GCF_036013475.1). Taxonomy (NCBI): domain Eukaryota; kingdom Metazoa; phylum Chordata; class Aves; order Columbiformes; family Columbidae; genus Columba; species Columba livia. Next base: position 3,367,627 of record NC_088605.1, on the reverse strand, counting down.
TATATGCTACAGGATTTTGGCAAGCGTTATGTGGACCTCTCAGTTCCAGTCGGCGGTTAGACGGATTTGTCACACTCATATTATAGACGTTTATGATTTATTTGTGGTGAGGAACCGCCGGTGCTTGGTCAGGGACCTGTTCCCTTTTCACACGGAGCCGTTCTGAGGACAAGCAGATATTTGGGTTGTTATTTTTCATCTGTGGGGATAAGACAGGCTGGAATAATGAATTATTCTCTGGGAGAGCAGAATGTTTGCGAGTGATGTTTTACCCGTGGTGGTCTAAGGTAGGTGCATTTTAGGAGAAATAATATCTGGTAGCAGATAAAGTGCCGCAGCTGGGGAGAGACAGAGAAGCTTTTGATGCGTAAATCCTCCAGTTCTGAGACAAAAAATCATTATCAGGCTTACAAGTTCAGCCACTTGCTCTGAGCTTCGTCTAAATATAATAACACTTGGAGCAAGAGAGAAGACATTTGGTACCCACGGAGCCGAGGGATGCGCTTGCAGGGCAAGGAGGTAAATTATTTCTTGGGGAACATGGAAGGGTTATCCGGGGACAAACATGGGGGACAGTAAATGAGGGAAACTAGCTGGCAGTGAATTTAATTCCCAAACTAGCTTCTTAAAGGTGTTTTATTGCTACCCATCAAGTCCGATGTGTTTTCAAGACTACTGCCCATCCCCATTGTCACCCTGGTGCCTCTGCCCAGGGTAGGAGTTGGCTCCGGTGTAGGGAAGGAGGAGGGTGGTTATTGGGAGAAGCGGACAAAATTTGGGGAAACAAGTGCTGTATTACATGGGGTTTTGCTGCTGCAAAGAGCATTTGTGGGGATGGGGGCCGCAAGCAAACGCTGCAGCTCAGCCGGTTCTGCTCCCTTTTGATGGGCCTTGGTGAGCAATTTGCCGAGGTCAAGGAGCTCTTTGAAGAGCTGGAGGGAGGGGAAAAGCTCTTCAGAGTAAAATACTTCAAATTTTGATGGGGTTTATACTACAATGAAGCTGTGTGTTGCTTCTGTGTGGCTCTTTCCCCACTGCGACGCAGCCCCACGTCCTGGTGCGACTGCGTCTCGCTCCACAGATGTTCTTGGCAACCTCAGCTCTTACCTTGGGTTGAGCTTTGAGGAAGCAGAAGGTCAAGCTGTGGTAGTTGTTGAGGAAGTTTGTAGGTTATAAATTCAGCTAGACCTGGTCCTTAAAAATAAAAGAAAATAAGAATTTAATGTGGACTGTCTTGTACAGGTGGGTTGGAGAAGTCAACAAGGTTGTGTGAACAAGACCATACTGCTGAGGAAACCAGATACCCAAGTGCCTTAGCTTTTGGGGAAAAAAAAGCTTTGTATTTGAGACAAGCCAGTTTTGAGGATTGATGGCTGCTGTGGAATGAGTGGGTATTACAGCATCTAAACTGATATCTGAGCTTCTGAGATACAGGTGTGCCTGAGCAGGAAGGTCCCTGCAGCTGCAGTCCATTTGGGTTTAATTATTGCATTGCACTGCGTGCGGGATTCCTCCTCATAGAAAAGAGTCGAGGGCAAACTGCTCTGAAGATGAAGCAGCAGAAAGATCAGAGAATCATAGAATCACAGATGATTTGTGTTGAAGGGGCCATCAAATCTCCCCCAGTGCCCCCCCTGCCATGAGCAGGGACATCTTCACCAGCTCAGGTTGCTCAGAGCCCCGTCCAGCCTGGCCTGGGATGTCTCCAGGGATGGTTCATCCACCCTCTTGAGTAACTGCTGAAGTTGGGTTGAGGTGGTCAGGAGATAAGTTAATCAGGATCTACTTTGTGTTGGTGCATTTTAATCTCTGCAAGAAGACTGGCAAAGGTGTGTTCGAGGTGCACAAGAGGAAGAAGTTGATGGGTGTTGAGCAAGTGCTTGCCAGAATGTCCAGCTTCTCGCTTCCTTCACCCCAGGGATGAACACTGAGTTATAGATTTGGTAGGGCACATGGTGGGACTGCATAATCAAGACCAGTGTGAGCTTGAAGGGCAGTGGTGGAGTCACCATCCCTGGAGGGGTTGAACAGACATGGAGATGAGATTCTCAGGGACATGGGGTAGTGCCAGAGTCAGGTTATGGTTGGACTCAGTGATCCTGAGCATCTCTTCCAACCCAAATAATTCTATGATCTGGAGGGAAAGAGTTAAATCTGAGCAAAACCCAAATTGTCTGGCAGGGCTGGAGCTCTTCCATTCTTCCCAAAACAAGAGGAGCAGGTCAGGAACCCCAGGAATCGCTCCTGCACCTGAGGGTCCCCATGGAGGGCTGTGTCAGGGCTGGTGGCATCGCCTCGGTGTTTTCTTCTGAGTCTGCATCTCCAAATGAACACACAGCCTGAGCCACCCAGGCAGGACGGGGATTCTGCCTGTGCACTCTCCTCCCACTGCTGGACCAGGTGTCACCTCAATGACACCAGTTACAGTCAAAAAAACAGCGTGAAACTCGAGTTGTGATGGTTCACTGCCTTCACCTGCAGGGGCACTCATTGTGCACCCCAGGACACTTGCTGCCTTGTCACCGTTTTTAAAACGCTGTTTAGAAAAGGCAGAGCCTGGCTCCTGCAGCACCTGGGGTGCAAGGAGACCCCGACACCCATCCTGCGGGTGCTCCTGCCAATGCTGCCATAGAACAGAGTAATAGAATCATTTTGGTTGGAAAAGACCTTTAAGATCATGGAGTCCAAGCGTTCCCCCACCCCTGGCACTGACCCAGACTGGTTGGGGTTGAAGGGACCTCTGGAGATCATCCAGTCCAACCCACCTGCTCACGCAGGGTCACCAGAGCAGATCACACAGGGTCGTGTCCAGGCGGGTTTGAATGTCTCAGAGAAGGAGACTCCACAACCTCTCTGGGCAGCCTGGGCCAGGCTCTGGCACCTCATGGGAAAGAAGTTTCTCCTCATGTTCAGATGGAACCTCCTGTGTTTCAGTCTGTGCCCGTTGCTCCTCATCCTGTCATTGGGCACCACTGAACAGAGTCTGGTCCATCCTCTTGACATGGGTGCTTGAGATATTTATAAACATTGATAAGATCCCCTTTCAGCTTCTCTTCTCCAGGCTGAACAGCCCCAGCTCTCTCAGTCTCTCCTCATAAGAAAGATGCTCCAGATCCTTCAGCATCTTTTTAGCCACCACTGGACTCCCTCCAGTAATTCCTTGTCCTTCTTAAACTGGGGAGCCCAGAACTGGACACAGTTAACAGAACCAAAGAATCATTTTGGTTGGAAGATCAAGATCACGGAGTCCAACCATTAACCCACCCCTGGCACTGCCCCATGTCCTGAGAACCTCATGTCCGTCTGTCCAGCCCTCCGGGGATGGTGACTCCAGCACTGCCCTGGGCAGCCTGTTCCAATGCCCCACAGCCCTTTGGGGAAGAAATTGTTCCCAGATCCAACCTCAACCTCCCCTGGTGCAACTTGAGGCCGTTTCCTCTGCTCCTGGCGCTTGTTCCTGGGGAGCAGAGCCCGACCCCCCTGGCTCCAAGCTCCTTTCAGGCAGTTCAGAGATCAGAAGGTCTCCCCTCAGCTCCTGTTCTCCAGCTGAACCCCCCAGGTCCCTCAGCCGCTCCATCACACTTGTGCTCCAGCCCCTCACCAGCTCCATTCCCTGCTATGGGGGCTCAGCTCTGCTGTCTCACAGCTCTGACACACGTTGTGCATCATCAAGATTTGTTTCTTCAAGCGACTCATCGCAGGAAATGAATTTTCTGCTCCTCCGCTGCCACCCCCAGCTCCCACTGCCGGGCTCGGGTTCCATCAGCAGCACTGAAACCACCCTTGGCTCTTACGGTGGGAACGCCAACAGGTATCCACAGGCACAGATGTGAACTGGGAAGCCCAGCGTACCACTGGTTTTGAGCCAGCTTCGCCTTCTCTTGGTGGCTTCTTGGTTATGCTGTTTTGCTTCAGACACAAATCTATTCAGTCCTTGTCCTGAGCACCAGCCAGAGGCTCCATTGAAACTTATTTAACAGCAATTCCTTTATTTTTACATGCTTTAATAGGGCCTGGGCTGTATCATTTGGGAGGATGCTTTATTGAGATGTTGGGTGGCAACTCGCTTTCTCCTCTGCATTAACTGTTTTAAAACATTGACTCCCTGGTTCGATTTTATTTGCCCTTTAATAAAAAAAGATAATATCTGCTAGAGACGAGTTTTTTTTCTCCCTCAGGCAGGTGTTTAAGAGTTCTCATTGTTTTTAAAGCAGCTGTTTCTGTGCTTTTCGAGCGGCTGTCAGCTTGCTGAAGACAATGATTGATTATCAAGCACTTAATTGAAAACACCGTTGAAGTGATGTGATGCAGATCATCGCTGGGATGCTCAGGATCACTCTTGGTCCATGTACAGTGCTTGGAACATCACTGCACAAAAGCATCCCTGTAGTTTGAACGTTAGCAGGGGGAGATGCTCTTCCTCAGCGGTTCATGTCTTGCTTGCAATGAAATGACTTTATTTTCTTGTGCATAATTTTAATCAACTTTTCTCAGTCACAGAAGGGAAAAAATGTCATGAACTTGCTGCTTCTCTTCACCATGAGCCAGATTTAAAAGTACCTTTGAAAACCTGTCCTCTGCCTTTCAGCAGATTGAATTATATCCTCCGCACACCTCTTCTTATTAACAGATTGAGAAAGCAAACCAAGGCTTTTCCGTAGGCATCGCTACTTTCTTCGCTCTGAGCTCATCTCAAGTGCAAAATACCTTCTGCGCAAACAACACAAAGCAAAAGTAACGACGGCAAAAGCCTTTTTATGGGACAGAAAACAAATTGACTTCAGGAAAATGGGAATGTGGCATTGGTTGGAGCGAGAAGTGCTGGAGCGGGTCCAGAGAAGAGCAACACGACTGGGGAAGGGACTTGAACATAAGACCTATGAGGAGAGGCTGAGGGAGCTGGGCTTGTTTAGTCTGGAGAAGAGGAGGCTTAGAGCTGAGCTCAGCACTCTCTAGAACTACCTGAAGGGCAGTTCTAGCCAGGTGGGGATTGGTCTCTTCTCCCAGGCATCAGCAATAGGACAAGGGGCCATGGGCTTCAACTCTGCCAGGGGAAATTGAGGCTGGAGATTAGAAAGCAATTCTGTGCAGAGAGAGTGGTCAGGCATTGGAATGGCTGCCCAGGGAGGTGCTGGACTCACCGGCCCTGGAGGTTTTTAAACTGAGATTGGCCATGGCACTTAGTGCCATGATCTAGTCAATGGACTGGAGTTGGACCAAGGGTTGGACTGGATGATCTCTGAGGTCTTTTCCAACCCAGTCCATTCTGTGATTCTGTGATTCTGAGAGCGGTGGAACGGCTCCATGTGGCCTCAACAGACATCTGCAGAACCCGACGTCAACGTGAATTCCCCTTTGCCGTGACTCTGCTTTTAATTAAAAAGCCAGAACTCTAGAGGACTCACTGGAGAGCTTTGGTCGATTTTATGCTGAAATGTTGGTAGTTGTGATTCCTTCCTTGTTATCTGATTCTTTCATTCAGATTGTGAATGTAGTTTTCTCAAAACCAGGGACATGCATGGGAAGGGGTGATGGCTGGAAATGCAAAGCTCCCAGCAGGACAAATTTCAGCCCCTTCCCATCTCATCTGCCATGGTCTTCATTCTTGGGAGCAAAAATATGGAAGAATTTTCTGTTATATAATTTTAAACATATATTTGGAGGGGCTCATACCACAAGTTTTAGGGTTTTATTTTCTAATCAGGCTTTCACGTCTGTATTTGGTAAAATATGCTACTTTTTAAGCATTTATACTTGTGACTTTCATTTCGTGCCTGAACCAGTTCCGATGTGAATTTTCCAACTTCTGGTTTTGGGGAGGAGCAAAGTTATTTTTTCTCACCAGCCTACACGGCATTTAATCCAACTGGAACACGGGGCTGCTTTTATACAGAAAACAACACACTGTCTTTGAGAAACTCTGCCCTGCGTGACTTGAGGAGTTAAAGCCGACTGAAGAGGTTGGTTCACATCTCCTGATGGGGACTCCGAGGCTGTGAGCTAAATCTGTTTGTGCTTAAAGATGCTGCTTCTATTTCAGTAGGAAAGTGTCCATCATCCACAAGTGTTTCTTCCCACGAGCTGCACTCTCATCGCAGAGTGTGTTTTGATCATAAAATCATGGAATCACGGCATGATTTGGGTTGAAGGGATGTTCACAGGTCATCCAGTGCCCCCCCTGCCATGAGCAGGGACATCTTCACCAGCTCAGGTTGCTCAGAGCCCCGTCCAGCCTGGCCTGGGATGTCTCCAGGGATGGTTCATCCACCACCTCTCTGGCCAACCTGGGCCAGGCTCTCACCACCCTCAGGGACAACAATTTCTTCCTCATGTCCAGCCTGAATCTCCCTCCTTTAGTTTAAAACCATCACCCCTTGTCCTGTTGTAACACACCCTTCTAAAAAGTCTGTCCCCATCTTTCTTATCGGCCCCTTTTAAGTCCAGAAAGGCCACAATAAGGTCTCCCCAGAGCTTCTCTTCTCCAGCTGAACACCCCAACTCTCTCAGCCTGTCCTCCCAGCAGAGCTGTTCCAGCCTCGGGTCATTCCTGTGGCTCCTCTGGCCCCTCTCCAGCAGGTCCATGTGTGTCCTGTGCTGAGGACACAGCACTACAAGTATCTCATCAGTCAAAAAACACCAGGGATATATGTATTTGATTTCAATAGGCTGGGATGCAGTGAGGCCCCGCGTTAGCAGGGGCAGGGTGCTGCTGGTTCATTAACCCCTCAGACACGTGAGGATGCGCGAGGGATTTCTGGACGCAGCCGGTGTCACTGGGAAAGCACCGAATACGCAGCCGTTCCCCCATAGCCAGGGATGTGCTCATGAACCGAAATGCAGGCGTTAGCGATGCTGTGAAGAATGACGCGATTTCTCCCCTGAAAAATAATACAAAAGGAGAGGGGAGGTAGGCAGGGGCTGAATTAATACCCATACGGTTACGTTTCCATCACTGTCATTATCTTCCATCACTGTCATTATCTTCCTCACGCGGATCGAGATGAGTCGAGGCGGAAGGACAGAAACCTGGCTGGGTGGTTGGGTGACCCATCTCCACCAGCCGAAAACCTTGATGATCCTGTTTCTCTTATCTCAGCATCATACACACTGTCCTCACCGCTATTTCTAGGCGGATTTACGAAGCCGCTGAAGCGCTTTAAGCAGCATTTGAATATTCCAGTGAGTATTTATCTGCAATTAAGATCTTTTGAAAACATGCTGAAACGTGAGCCATCGGCTGAGTCCTGCTTCCCTTTCTAACAGGCTGGCTAAAAACCATGTTTTGAAAGTCTTTTGTCCCTATGCATTAGGACCACGTCCATTTTCGTTGCACAGGGGATGCACCGAAGCATCTGGGATGGTGCAGAAGCCACCGCAGCCCCGGACAAGCAGCAGCAAGTCCCATCTCTGCAAATTCCAGCCTCTCCAGTGCCTTTTGTGAGATGGCACCAGCTTTAATACTTCAAAGAAAGGTGTCAGAAATGCAAAAATGAGCAATTAAGGATTAATCCGCTTGTGGGGACGGGTATCTGCCTCCCCCTCCTGATTGCGCTGTAAATTAGTGCTTGACTGGAGCCCTGTCGTGTAGCTATTTATACCTCGAAGGTTTGAATTATAGCTCTGTAGATTGTATCGTCCCTTTGTTTAATCCTTTTTCCTTTCTTCTGTCATGCTTTTGACCTCGGTGATTTTCAAAGCCGTCCGATTCGCTTCCTATGGTTTTCTTGTGATGGTATTTGTCTCCAGGAAAGGGGAGGAGAATTAAATGGCTTTTTCTGTACCATTTTCTTTTCCCTAACGCTCTCCTTTACTCATTTCCTCATTCAACCGCCCAGCCCTTTTGTTTTAACCTTTTCAGAGGTTTTCCTCTCCCAACCTTTCTAGGGCTTTATATTTCCCAGGGCTAGGGGTCAATATTGCCCATTATGAGCTTGAATTTTTCACTAAAACCTTCCGAAGGGAGATTTGCTGCCCCGCACCTTCCCACGCGTTGGACCTGCGCCTCTCCTCCGTTATCCCCCACCGAGGAACCAGCGATGCGAGGGAGAGTATTGTTGCTGTTGGGTTTATTGGCTGCGATTTTGCAAATAAGCGCTTTATAATCACTTCCTCGCCGCGTCTCGCGGCCAAGAAAGGGGGACGCGCGGCCAAGGAAGGGCCGGTGCTTCGGCTTTCCTTTCGGGTTTGCGTTTCCTATTTCCCAGGCTCCTTTCTTTTAGACTTGTTGGAGGATGTAGAATATATATTTAGTCTTACACATCTCTATAAGTCGCATTTTAAACAAATAAAAAAGCCAGAATTGGCCCCAGAGCGGTGACTGCGGCCGTTCCTGGCTCTTTGCTCCATCACAATTTGGATGTTCCCGGACTTCCCGTCCAGGAGAAACCGTCAGAAAAATAAAGAGCACAGGAGATGCAGACACGCTGAGGTCAGCTAAATGTTTTAAACCATTAGACGATGCTGTACAAGGGTGGGAAATGAACTTTGCTGCGAATGCAAGCGGATAGTCCCTCCGCAGCTCAAGCTTCCCTCCCATCCCTCTCGATGGGGATTCCTACCTCGAGCAGCCTTCCCACCAAAAACGCTCCCTTTGGCTTTCAGGCCCTTATATAGCAATGGTTTTTTTATTTGGCAAAGCACTGGAAGGAGTTTTGCACGTGGTTAAATGTTTTAAACAAGAAAGAATGACGATAGCTCTTGAACACAAGCGTTGGCCTTTGAAGCTTGAAGTTGAGCTGAGTTGGACATGGGCTGCAATGAGGATGGAAGCAACAGGAACACTTGCATGGTGGGAAAAGCCTTTAATTATTTATAATTAATCAAGGCTGAATGCATAGCCTCTGAAAGAGAGGCCGTTGCTCGTTCACATCCAAACATTAGCACATCAAGCCACGTCAAGTCGTGTAGGTGAACCCAAGAGAGCAATTCCAACCATTTGCCATCACCTTTCCCTGTCGTTTCTTTTTTTTTAATCTTTTCCATGGAACACTTGCATTTAGGTTTAAGTTAATAATGAAAAGAAACCTTAAAAGTGTAAGCTGAGAAAGTATCGAGTCTTAATTGTGATACTCAATTACTAGCGTGCGTGATACTCATTTAACAGCGTGGTCAGCAGGACAAGGGCAGTGATCCTTCCCCTGTGCTCTGCATTGGGGAGGCCACACCTGGAGTATTGTGTTCAGTTCTGGGCCCCTCAGCTCAGGAAAGAGATTGAAGTGCTGGAGCGGGTCCAGAGAAGAGCAACAAGACTGGGGAAGGGACTTGAGCACAAGCCCTATGGGGAGAGGCTGAGGGAGCTGGGCTTGTTTAGTCTGGAGAAGAGGAGGCTTAGAGCTGAGCTCAGCACTCTCTAGAACTACCTGAAGGGCAGTTCTAGCCAGGTGGGGATTGGTCTCTTCTCCCAGGCATCAGCAATAGGACAAGGGGCCATGGGCTTCAACTCTGCCAGGGGAAACTGAGGCTGGAGATTAGAAAGCAATTCTGTGCAGAGAGAGTGGTCAGGCATTGGAATGGCTGCCCAGGGAGGTGCTGGACTCACCGGCCCTGGAGGTTTTTAAACTGAGATTGGCCATGGCACTTAGTGCCATGATCTAGTCAATGGACTGGAGTTGGACCAAGGGTTGGACTGGATGATCTCTGAGCTCTTTTCCAACCCAGTCGATTCTGTGATTTACTTTCTGTTTGTGTTGGTTGCACAACTCAGAGGCAGGAGCCTAAAGTAGCGACACGGCTCTTAGATCCTATGGGTAGTTCTTTTATTAAAGTATAAGAATTTCCACTAGGATTAAGCCCCAAAATAACCAAACCAACTTAGCATAGTTAGTGCAAGAGCAGGCCATCAGACAGGTATATCTGGGTGTCAAATCCTATATTGAAAATTATGGGGGAAAGGCACTGGCAGGTTGGAGTTGATTTTTCCAATCAAGGCTTTAAGTAGGATATTTTCAGTCGAAGCCGTTGCGTTTATTAGGCCGTTTACTGGTATACGCCATAACCATAACCTGGTGGATATTTGGGAGCTTGTTTGTCTCTTGCAGCTGTTCCAGTTTTGGGGGGAAAGATCCTGTTTCTATTGGAGCAGCATTTCAGACCCTGCTCCTTCTTTTTCCAGCCTGCCGCCTGCAATTTTCACGGAATTCAGCCTTTCTTCTCCTTAGTGTATATTCAGTGTATTTGTGGGAAGAAGTGCATTTGTGCCTGTTACGGTTTAAGGCAAGGCGGCAATAAACAGTGGCAGACGCCCCCTGTTATCCCCTTTACTTCCCACCACCCCTTCCTTTAGATCGGAAAGATGATTGGAAAGATAAGAGGAAAGGAAGAGAGACTTAGACTTCACGTTGGGGAGTTTCAAAGGGTTTTACTAATGCTACTAATAAATAGAGAATATATATACAAACTATACAAAGCCGATGTCAAGTGCTGGATGTGGAGCTGCGTCACTCCGCAGCAGAGCTGGGGGTGCGGGGCTGGCGGCTCCAGCAGCTGCAGCTCAGGCCCCGAAGTCCCGGGTGGGACTGCACAGCAAAGCGGAACCTGGGTGCAGGATGCGGGGCCTGAGGATCACAGACAGACAGACAGACAGACAGGAGCCTCTCCAGATGCCGGCCATGGGTGAAGAGAGAGTGACCCTGTGATCACCCTCTTATATAGGGGTGTGACGATGATGGGATGGAATACTTCCGCTGGTCAGCTCTAGTCACCTGTTCCATCCACCCCTCCTCAAACACGTCCCCTCACAACGGAACGTGGGAAAACTGATCAGTCTTTCTTGGCTACCATAGTAATAAATCTACACATGAGCTTCTTCAGCATCCCGTTGGTCTCTTATCAGCACCGAGTGCAGCATCCGAGGAAAAATATGCAGGTTGAAACTCAGAGAAGTACAGGCACCTAGAAGAACTGAGCTGAGAGAAACATCACTGAAAGAGAACCGGTCTTGTTTTTAACAAATCCAGGACGGTGCCCACTGCAGAAAAGCCAATTATTGGATGGACCCAGATGCAGAGTTAAGAATATTCGTCGAGCAAAGCCGGTGTCGTAACCTGCGTTTTCACCCGCCGGCAATCAGGCTGCTCTGATGGGACGGGTTCCCTTATCCCACCCTTCCTCCTTTTTTTCTCTGCTTTCCTCCCCAAAAAAATGAGGGGGGGAAGGAAAGCAAAGTAACTTGTGCAGATAAAAGGGAGGTGTAATTATGAGCAGTGGGACCAATTTAAAAATGGAAGATTTCAGAGAGACTCAGCCTTTCTTTGACACGTTGGGCTTTTTTTCCTTTCATAGAGGATAAAAGAAACATAATTTATTCCTAAATTGTAATTCCTTTTTGGTATGAATCTGTTTAATTAGCGTAGTTCATAAATGCACAGACACAGGGGAGAGGGGGGGACTGCAAATTCAAATGAAGAAGGTTTCCAAAGGAGCATCTTGCTGGCAGTGAGATGGTTGGTGCTGCGGGGAGATATAATATCCCAGGAGAAAAGGTGGAAACTCCGACGCTTTGGACTTTCATAAGAGTGGATGGAGGAATTTGGGAAGTTTCTCGTAGTGGTGGGTAGGACACAATGATCTAATCGATCTCTCGCCTCTCCAGTTCATATGGTTTTCATTTCCTTCTGCCGAGAGGTGGGGATGGGATGGGAGGTGGTATCAGGGATTGGTCATTTGTTGCAGAGTTAATATGTTTTTTCTGGGCTTTGATTGTGCTACTCCAAAATATTTTAAGTTAGAAAGGACTTTTTAGCCGTTGCTCTGAGGATTTCAAGCTGTGTAAGGGTGTGACCATCCGAGCGATTATTGCTCTTCAGCTTCACTGAAATCACAATTGAGACAAGTCCCAAAACTGTCTTGTATCAATAGGGTGGCAGCGCAGGAGCTTAGTAACCAAATACTCTTTCACTGAGATTTTAATTGCGTTTTCATTGCTTTCACACGCAAGAAATCCTGTTTCCTATATGGTCCGTACTACAGAGCTCTGAGAATGGGTCAGAAGTCACAGAGTCACAGACTGGTTGAGTTGAAGGGACCTCTGGAGATCATCCAGTCCAACCCACCTGCTCACGCAGGGTCACCAGAGCAGATCACACAGGGTCGTGTCCAGGCGGGTTTGAATGTCTCAGAGAAGGAGACTCCACAACCTCTCTGGGCAGCCTGGGCCAGGCTCTGGCACCTCAAACTGAAGAAGTTTCTCCTCATATTCAGATGGAGCCTCCTGTGTTCCAGTCTGTGCTTGTTGCCCCTCACCCTGTCACTGGGCACCACTGAACAGAGTCTGGTCCATCCTCTTGACACCCACCCTTAAGATATTTATAGACATTGATAAGATCAAGGTGAGTCAGAATGTAGCCAAGAACACCTTATTCGCCTTCTCTTCAAACCTTGGTTGTCCATGCAGGCTGGTGTTGAGAAAACCTTTTGAAGCTTTTTGGGATTTAACCTGCTCGTAACGGTAAATTATGTGGTTAATGCCTCTTGATGTGTTGCGGCTGAATCGTGGCTTGAAGGTCACAACTGGTCTACCACCAGCCTTATTTATCTACCGACGTGGTTGCTCTTTCTGTTGATGGGAAGAAAAACAAGAATATGTGATTGTGCGTGGATTTCCAAGGAAAAACTGAGAGATCTGAGGACAAGTTCTTTCCTTTGCCACCAAGATTGACATGTCATGGTGGAGGAGATGGTTGTAGGACCTGGGAGGAGGGAAGAGATGGGAGAGGGTGTGCAGCTTTTGGGAAGAAGATGGATTAAAGTTTGGGTTGGTGATAAACGTGAAGGTTGTTCATGGGGCAGAGATAGTTGGAGCAGGGAAAACGAGGACTGTAGAGCCACAGGTGAAGGAAAAACTGAAGTATCTTGGATCTGCAGCGTGGTCCAGCGGTAGGATATTGGATTTGGGTGTTCAACCTAAGCCCAGCAAGGCTTATGTGTAAAACCTGTACAAGGAAACCGTGTGTTTTATGCCAAACAGAAGAAAAATTATTCATTACATCTCCTAAGAGGAGCAATGTGTGGTGTCCGTGGAGTAAGGTGTGCGGTCCGTGGTTACGTTTGTCCTTGAGACATGGGTGCGTGTAAACACAGTTCACACGTGTCTGGTTTTGAGGCTGCATAACTATCATATCCATCTTTATTTGATTCTGTGCTACGGGGCTCATATTCCCTCATTTCAAATGTGAAAAATGGAACCATAGAGTGTTGACGCAACCACCTCTGCAGCAGGACGCGCTCAGAGCATCTTCATCCCCTTCCACAGTGCAAGCTCAGGTTTCTCCTGGATCGTTTCTTTTCCCTTGTATCAAATTTTGCTCCCGGTTTAAGATTTATATTAAAAAGAACAACACCACCAATTGAAATGCTTCTTTAGTGCTTTCCTTTTAAATTACCTATTCACTTACAGACCAGGAGCTGCAGCTTTGCCACCAATTGAGACCCAAAATGCAAATAGAACTGAGATCCCATAGAAATCAGCCCATCTGCTTTCTGATCAATGTGTGGAGAAGGCGTACAAAGGGAAAGCCATCATCAAATATACTGAAATTTAAAACTTGGCAGAAAATAATGAAGCAGTTGCGGGCTGCTCTCACATTGATGGTTTGAGTGAGTCGGTGTGATTTCTTTGGTGCGTTGCTTCAATTTAGTTAATGCTTCGCAGCATTATGGTAATTTCTTTAGTTATTTCAGTTAGTATCAAAACTACAACACAATAAAGACAGATTTTTTCCCCTGATAACACTTTTCACCAAGGTTTCCTTTTATCCTGCAACTTTTAAATAACTGACCCGCTGGCTCTTTGCTTTTATTGTACTTGGGATATTATAAACGTAGATTGTTTTGTAAACCACTAATTTTAGACACATCTTCATGCTTATTGTTCTCTTTATTGCATTTTATTTTAATACCATAGCAAAACCTCTGTAGAAGAAGTGGAAATCATCTGTGTCCTGAGGCTTTTACGTCTCGACTGGATGGAGGGCAAGAAAACGCAGCCAGAGGAATCGCCCACCAGGATCTTTTAGAATCACTTTCCTATAGCAAAAATTCACAACTCATTCCCTTTCCCATAATATGAAGTGGCAGAAATTGGACAAAAATCATAAATGTACCTATATTAAACGAGAAGCAGCTTTCCAAGCCAGTAGGTATATATAATAGCCGACGCAGGCATTACAGATACAATTGAGTTGCTAAGGCAGGGCTTTCCAATAGCGCCTTGTATAGCCCCGTATCGTCTAATTATTCCGCTTCGGTGTAAGTTAACAATGAAGAGAAGAGAAAAGCTTGGCAACCCGTTTGCTTAGAGGGGTCGATTTATCTCGGCTTTTTGTGGGACGGTGTAATTTTAGGCTTTTACGGGGCGGGTAACACCATCCCGCCCGCAGGAACACATCCGAAAATAGGTCAGGAGGGGATGGAGCGTGGAGAACGGTGCCACAATCCTACCTTACTCAATGGGAATTCATTTTTTCTTGAAGGAAATAAGACGGTTTTGTCCTTATTCACCCAGTTTGTAATAAAACTAAGTGGGTCAGTCGGACAACAGCTCATGACAGCAGCGTGTTTCGGTGTGATGCGTTGGGGATGGGAAGGTTCACAGAGCCTGAGATTAATGCTACTTCAGCAACAGCAAGGACTAATGTCTTTTTTCCGTCAACAGAAGCTTCTGACAATTTATAGCAGGTTTTTCACCTTTCTGAAGATTATTTTGATATACTGGGCTTGTTTGGCATGGATTATAAACCGCCTGTGGGGCTGTCTGTCAGCTCCAGGACTTCTGGGTGACCTTAGATCTCGTCTTTGGAAGCAGTTTAATCCCCATAAGATCTAAAAAGAAGCATCTCGGTTTTCTTTCCTTCCGTATTTTCCAATGCTGTGAGGAGCTTCAGCTGTGGGGCACAGTCAAGGGTTTGGCACCCAATAATGGGGTGAAATTCCTCATTCCTCCTCTCCCCACCGACAGGCTGCTAATTACCAACGAGAACATAGGAGGACTCGGGAAGACGGAGCGTTGGCAATCAGGTGCTAAGGTAAATATAACCTGGGCCCTGCCTTTGTCTACCTCAAGGCCACCATCATTACACGAGGAGTCCTGCTTGAATAACATTATATGGCCCGAGGTTGACAGATGCCTTTGAACACCCGTGAGCAAGCGATGCAAAACCTTGGTATAAGAGTAAGCAGAACCTGGGACTGTCCTCCCAGAGCTAATAAAGAGTATTTAGGATCCAAAGGGATCCTTCTCTGCCTTAATGTGTAGCTCCCAAAACCACATGGGAGATAGATGGACGTGTGGGGATGGTAAGAAGTTGCATTGGAAACCTTTAGTTCTCTTTCCACTCAAACCACAGACATTGTTGATGGGCATGGGGACAACCGGAGGTGCTTTTCATTTTGCAGACTTTCTGGGGAAAAGGAAGGGAAAAAGTGGTCGATTGTGTTAGTCGGTTGTGCGGGAATGCTGGGGCTCGGCTCAGCGGGACTTTGCTCCTCGTGGTTGCTTCACTTCCCCAGTAGAGTTTCTTTTCATTGAATGCAACCAAAGGGCTTCCAGGGTATGACTTGAACTCAAATTTTCCTCTTCCAGTAAAACATGAGGGTCATTTGAGGACGACTGGTGTAACAACTTTTAAGTAGAAGCAAGAGGAGCTCACACTTGCATTTTGTTACCCAGTTCTTTCATTAATCCAAACTTAGGTCTTTTTATCTCTCTTTCCACTGTTTCTCAGCATCTTCTGCCCTGGTGTTGGGTTCCATGGCCAGAGGCTCCAGCACAAAGGACCGACCCCTCAATTTGCTCAGCCCCTGTACCCGTTAACATGTCTCTTTGCAGCCACCTCTCCACTCGCTGCCCTTTTGCATCAGGCCCAGGAGCCTCCTTTGATCATTGCACTGGTTTCCTCAATAAAAAGGGGTGGAAAGAAGCCGAACAACAACTCCCTGGGGTCAGGAGAGGGAAGGTGGGTGCACAGCAAGACACACAGGAAAAGAAGTCAAAACAATAGCCGAATCTGAAGCTTCTGTGCGGCGAGGAGGGATGGAGATGCCGGTTAAGACCCAAGGCTGGGACTCAGGACCCCTCGCAGTCCTTGGCTGCCCAGCTTGTCACCTGCTTCCCAGCCAGCTCCCTGGTTCCCATCGTGGCGCCAAGAATCTCCTCCTGCCGCAGGGCTGGTTTGGGGAATACTTTGCCCCGGGGACTCGCTTGGTGTGAACAAGAGGAGCCGGATTTCCCTTCTCCTTCCCCTCCGAGTCCTCTGGTTGCCGTGGGGCTTGTGCAATTACATGGTTCCATGTGTTTCTGGACTTGTGTAACTCACTTCATTACCTGCTGAGCTGTGAACCCCACAATTTTGGTGCGCTGCGTTGCAGCTCTTGTAATATCTCAAGTCTTTTGAAATGGAAAAGAGGCAAAAAATGCCCCACGTGCAGATGCTGCTGGGCCATGAGGACCTTGTGTGACCCAGGGACGGTGCTGGGCGGTGGGGACAGAGCCTGCTCCAGGTGGGGCTGTGGGCATTCTCCGAGGGGTCGGGGATCACACCGTGGTGGATGCCGGGAGCCAGCAGTGGGACCTCTTGGCAAGCTGGTTAATGTTTCTGTAGCTGAGTGTGGCATCTGTATGGAATCACAGAAAAGTTTGGGTTGGAAGGGACCTTCCCAGCTCCCCCAGTGCCCCCCTGCCATGAGCAGGGACATCTTCACCAGCTCAGGTTGCTCAGAGCCCCGTCCAGCCTGGCCTGGGATGTCTCCAGGGATGGAAGATGGTGATAATTTGATGTACCTTCTCTACTTGGATTGTGGGTGCTGATCGTTACCACACCTTCATCAGAGAGATCCAAAATAGCTGGAAATTGTGCCTGAGCCCACCAGTGACCTTTGTTAGAGCTGCCTTCTGCTGCTTGATGTTGGAGCTAGTGAGGGTCATCTTAGAGAGGCTACATGCCAGAAAAGCAGCATGGAGATATTGTGGTGCTAATTCACAGAATCACGGAGTGAAGGGACATCTGCAGCTCACCTGGTCCAACCCCTCTTCTCAAGCAGGGCCACCAAGAGCCAGTGGCCCAGGACCATGTCCAGATGTGTTCTGAAGATCTCCAAGCATGAAGACTCATTCCAGAGCTTCTGTCCATGTTAAAAGTTCCCCAGCACCACAGTGAGACCTAAGTAGGGAAACTGAATGAGAAAAGAGAGAACAAAGATGCTGAGGGGCGTTGGTTGCCCCTTTGGTTGGGGATCACACCAGAGGCTTAAACCATGTTCACTGCAGTTGTACTGATCACCTGGGAAGCTCCTCCTTGGTGGCTGAGCTGGTTCCACGTGGCCTCATGTGTGGACCTACCGAAGGAGCAGCATGTGCAACTCTTTGATGTGATGGAGTAAAAATACTACCCAGGTCACCCTGAGTCCACCTGGGAGATCTTCTTTTCATAGACCAACAGAGCAGTAACCCTGTGAGGACACTTGTGGCTTGGGGGGTTTCTCTGCTACTTTCTCAGTTTTCCATTGGTGAGATAAACTAATCAGTCATAGCTCGAAAAATCAAATTATCTCAGAGCAGTAAGCCATATCTTCTTGAATGGATCCATCCGTTTGCTCCACACCTTACCAGCACAACTAAAGGCTTTGGGATCTTTATCCCTGGAGGGGTTTAAAGGGCATATAGATGAGGTTCTTAGGGATATGGTTTAGTGCTAGAGCCAGGTTATGGTTGGACTTGATGATCTGGAGAGTCTCTTCCAACCAAAATGATTCTATGATTCTTTGCTGGAGATGACCTCTCTGTCTTCAGCCTTCCTACCGACCTTCCCAATGAGGAATCCAGCTCTCCAAGGCTGAGCACATCCTTGGTTGGCAGGGAGGTCCAGTTGGGTTTGGGTGCTTTGGGCATCGTGTCTGATGTGGTTGAGGGATGATGGCTGATCAGTCCCAGGGCTGGCTGCTTGGGGTGGGACCGTCTACCTGGTCCTCAAACCCGAGATCCCAAATCAGGTACTTCCCTGCAACAGTGAGGCAGGAGGGGAAGATTCCAGCTTCACTCTGAGGTTTTGGTAGCTTCTCTCTGACTTAACAGGAAAACACTGACTGCAGGAAACGTACATTATGTTTTATTCTCTGCATTTTGCTGTATCTGTTGAGCCACTTTGCCTGTAGAGGGAGGAGAGAAATGGGGGATGGGGAGGAAGAAATAATGGTGTCTCTGTTCAATGAAACTCCCTTAACAGTTCATGTTGGTTTTTCTTCCCCCCTCCAAACACTTAGATCTGAGCTGAAAATCCAGGGCTTAACAGCCCAGATGTTTAGTCCGACACACAAACGTGGCATCTTTCCAGCAAGTGAAGCAGCTTTGCCACTGGTGAGTTCCAAGGAGCTAATCCGGGATGAGAGGAGTTAAAGCTGCTCAGCAAAAGCTGCATCCTTGAACCAGGTCACCCCAAACTTCCCTTCCCTTCAGATGAGGGGTCTTTCCCCCTGTACCAAAGCAGCTTTCAGAGATGTTGCTGCTTCTTCTGTCCCTCAAAGTGTCCTCTGGGGCATGGGGAGAAGCGACCAATGGTGGTGGCACCGTGTCGGATCGTTGCGAGATGGTTTTTGTGGGTCTTCATCCCCAAGTAGGTCACTGGGAAAATGGTGTTGGATTAATTCAGTCTATACATAAATCTCATAGTCAGAGACGCATTGGGGTGCCGGTCGGGACGGCACCATTTCTTTCTAACTCATTAATTTTAATTCCAGTCCCCGCCAGCAAGGATTACAAGTCACCCCACTGCTGATTTTCCTTGCTTGACTCTTAATAAGTATCTCAGCATCTGCCATTTGCAACTGGTTCCTCCGGCTGGTTTAAGAGCATCCCACACCTGAAATGCCCTTCTGCTGTTGGGAAAGGCCACCTGGAGAGACCAAAGGTGGCTCCGCTTCCATCTGCGCTCGCCCTTTCCAGAGCATTTCTTTGCAAATGCTGCAAAATCTGCTTTTAGGGGTCGAGCTGTGGCCACTGTCTTCACCACCAGCTCTGGAGCTGGGAGGTGGTCACTGTTGTGCTCATGAGGATGCTGGTGGCCTTTGCAAGGTGGTGGTGGTTGAAATGTGGGGGTTTTCCTTCAGCTCAGCAACCAGCGGGCACTTCAGAGCTAAACTGTTTCACCAAAGCACTGGACTTGATGGGATTGGATTTGGTTTGGACTAAGAGGAATGGGGGGGATTTGAGGCAGGTTGGCCCCCAGTCTTCAGCAGGCGGTGTTCCGTGGAGTCAGAACTGCTGCCACCAAGCCGAGCGCTGCAGGTGACACATCTGAGGGACAGGATTAATCTAGAAGGACCTGGACAAGCTCGAGAAGTGGGGCCATGAGAACCCCATGACGTTCAACAAGGCCAAGTGCAAGGTCCTGCACCTGGATCGGGACAACCACCAGTATCAACACAGGTTGGGGATGGAGGGATGGAGAACATCCCCCAGGAGAAGGACTTGGGGGTGCTGGGGGTGAAAGATGGGACATGAGCCACAACGTGCGCTTGCAGCCCAGAAGCCAAATCGTATCCTGGGCTGCATCCCCAGCCCCGTGGGCAGCAGGTGGAGGGAGGGGATTCTGCCCCTCTGCCCCGCTCTGGTGAGACCCCCCTGCAATGCTGGTCCAGCTCTGGGTCCTCAGCACAGGACACACATGGACCTGCTGGAGAGGGGCCAGAGGAGCCACAGGAATGACCCGAGGCTGGAACAGCTCTGCTGGGAGGACAGGCTGAGAGAGTTGGGGTGTTCAGCTGGAGAAGAGAAGCTCCAGGGAGACCTTATTGTGGCCTTTCTGGACTTAAAAGGGGACAATAAGAAAGATGGGGACAGACTTTTTAGAAGGGCCTGTTGTGAAAAGACATGGGGTGATGGTTTTAAACTAAAGGAGGGAGATTCAGGCTGTATATGGGGAAGGAATTGTTGTCCCTGATGGTGGTGAGAGCCTGGCCCAGGTTGGCCAGAGAGGTGGTGGCTGAACCATCCCTGGAGACATCCCAGGCCAGGCTGGACGGGGCTCTGAGCAACCTGAGCTGGTGAAGATGTCCCTGCTCATGGCAGGGGGGGCACTGGGGGAGCTTTACAGATCCCTTCCAACCCAAACCATGCCATGATGCTATGAAAACGGGATGAATTTTTGAGGTTCGGCCACAGCGCCACCAAATACACACTTGGTGTTCAGCAACAGACTTTGTCTTGTATCTGTGCAGCCTCGCGCTGCCACAGAGAGCCGTCTGTGTTGTGGCGTGCGAGCTCCTGTACCATTGAACGCCTGGTCAGAGGGGTCTCTCATTTAACAGCGATACTGAGGAGCCTTCTGTGTATTATGCTCCTCGCCTGGGCAGGATGGAAATGGCTGTTTTTGTGGGAACGCTGCTTTTCAAAGCCTTTTGAAAAGGCTGGGACAGCAATGACTTTGAAAGACGGGGACGTCGCTGTTGCTACCCAGTGCTTTGCTATTGAAATGAAAATATTTAACCTGAGTGCTCCGTCATTCCGGATCAGTTTGAAATGAGTTTTATTTAGGATAATTTGGATGGCTGTTCGGCCTAGGTGCCTAATACAGGGGGACTTCAGCTCTGTTGTAACCTCTTAATGCTTATTTGAATATCACTAAAATGTAAGTGACACAAGGTGTTATTAATGCCTGCTCGGGGAGACCTTGTTTATTGGCAAAAAAACCCAGAATGGGCCATAAAACCTGAATTGCAGCATTACCGTGACTCTGTTCTCTCTTTCATACACATCCAGGCTGGTGTCAGCAAGGAAATTTGAAATCCCCTCTTTATGGGTATTTATTTTTGCACGCCAAATAGCCAAGATATGACACTTCACCGCTGCTTATGTGTGTGCAAAAATATTTATGGCCCCGGAGCAAATAAAATCTCTGGTTGTTTCAGAGAAGTCATTTCTTGTGGCCACCACCACTGCTGCCTGGTCCCATTGGGCCTGGTGGCAGCAGCTCTTCCAGGCTTCTGAGTGGTTTTTGGGCTGAGAACTGACCCGCCGAAGGAGGGGAAAATTATTCTGGGGGGCTCTGTTCCTTGAGGATGATCTGGTGGGATGGGCATCCAGGGTGTTCTACTGCTGTGTTGTAGGAGGGGATAATTAATTGGATGATTTGTCGTTTTTTACAACATTGCTGTGGCAAACTTGTCTTTTCTAGCACCAAGCTGCAGGTCAGGAGATGAATGGAGATCATGGAGATCACAGAACAGTTTGGGTTGGAGGGACCTTCCCAGCTCCCCCAGTGCCCCCCCTGCCATGAGCAGGGACATCTTCACCAGCTCAGGTTGCTCAGAGCCCCGTCCAGCCTGGCCTGGGATGTCTCCAGACTTTTTAGAATGGCCTGTTGTGACAGGACAAGGGGTGATGGTTTTAAACTAAAGGAGGGAGTTTCAGGCTGGATATGGGGAAGGAATTGTTGTCCCTGAGGGTGGTGAGAGCCTGGCCCAGGTTGGCCAGAGAGGTGGTGGATGAACCATCCCTGGAGACATCCCAGGCCAGGCTGGACGGGGCTCTGAGCAACCTGAGCTGGTGAAGATGTCCCTGTCATGGCAGGGGGGGCACTGGGGGAGCTGGGAAGGTCCCTTCTAACCCAAACTGTTCTATAATTCTGTGATCCCAGGACTGCAGAGGTTGGAGCATCACCTGCTGCAAACACAAGTGTGCTCCAGCTGTTGGCTTTGGTTTGAAGTCCCCTACATGATATTCAGTTTAAAATCCTTTACATGATATTCAGATTTTAAATGCTACCCTCGAGGGAAAACCACAGTGCGGCTGGGTGTCACGTTATTTTCCTCTATCCGAGTCCTAATTCTTCCCTGTTTTTTCACATAGGGTGGCACCGGGATACCCAGCTGTGCCCCCCAAAAAAAAGGGCTGATTTCAACCTTAGCAACAGGGTAGTTTTGTTTAGACTGTATTTATTCTCCTGTGAGAGTCATTGTTCTCTCCCGTGCCTTGACCATTTTGAAGGCTGGTGATAAAAGCCCTTGCTGACGATAATACGGTTGAGTTCAGCCTTTTGTTGGGGAGATTAAAATAGAGAATGAATAGTGAATAACATGGGAGGGCTCAAAGTTAATCGTCCCAGGCTGTTCAGTCACTTTAAGGATAAGAAAATGTATTTTATTTTACTTTTTATTCAGAACTACTGAGCATTATTCTATATATTCTATTAGGTCTTGTGTTGGTATATGGGGGAGCTGCAGGGGCTCGTGCCCCCCCTGTTGTTTAAGACTGGGGTCATTTCAATTTGTGTAAAGTTGTGTCAGCAGGAAAATAGGTTTATTATGGTGACATTAGGTTTATGATAGTTTTTTAATAGCAATACTATATATAAAATATAATTGTTTCATGATATTAGGTTTATAATAAGCTTATGGCTATACATATAAAAATATATTAATGTATTTCACAAGTTTATAGCAGTAGCAATGACAGGAGATGCCCTTCTTGTTGGTCTGACTCTAAGACTTGTGTCTACAGCATCACTTTGTCTTGAGTGGGGACACCCTTGTTGGAAAATAGATGGAAAAATAGAAGATGGGTGGAAAATTCTAGATGGAAACCAGAGATGGAAAGTGGAAATCGAGCCACCAGAGGCAGAATTGGGTCCTTTTTCAGGAGCGTGGGAGGATGAGAAGAAATATTTGGGTGCCTGATCTGCTGGAAATGCCAAGAGCGTGAATGATAACGGGGATCACCCCAAAACCGCTGGGGTATTTATGGTCCTGGTGAAGTTGCGCTCGCATGGGTGTCTTCAAAAGCTTCACATCCCTCCTCTCAGACAGTCTCTGCAGCCGCTCGTACCTGCAGTCCCCATAATTGGCAATAATTTTCCTTAATTGCTCACAAAAGCAGATGTTCTCTCTGTGGCCGCACCGAACCGGCTTATGCTGTACTACGTACATGAGCACACAGCATTAAAGGGCTAATTCCTGTAAATAAGCCTATTAAGAGGTTAGAATTAATGCCTCCAACTAAACCATCCATGGCAGCTGGATCCCACTGGTTTTATTCATTTGTTATTTGTGACACGACAATCCCCGTCTGCTCGGGACTGCGATGCCCTCACGCTCGGCCCGTTGATCTTACGTTGTGGTGGGTGGATGTCTTAGTGTATGAGATCAGCCCTTTGTGTTGTTTCCACTTAATAAATCACATTTATAGGTAATTAACACTACACCTAACATATCGGGCTGCGCTTGGCTGGTGGGTGCTGGGGATGTCAAGTCCCTGTAGCTTGTGTGGCAGGGAGAGCACAGCCCTGCAGCATGCACAGGCCTCTTATATCTGGATAGATAGATAGATAGATAGATAGATAGATGGATGTAATGTTTTTTCCTCCGGTTATATTTACTAATTTAGGAAGTAGGGGCTGGGATACTTTCTATAAATTGGGATGGCCCAAGAGTGGTTGTTCCTTTATTTTCTGGTAGGTCACATATGATCGTAAAATCAGTTTGGTTGGAAAAGACCTTCAAGATCATGGAGTCCAACCATTCCCCACCCGTGGCACTGACCCATGTCCTGAGAACCTCATCTCTGTCTGTCCAACCCTCCATGGATGGTTTATTATGGACTCCACCATATAGTGGACTCCAGCACTGCCCTGGGCAGCCTGTTCCAATGCCCCACTGCCCTTTGGGGAAGAAATTGTTCCCCACATCCAACCTCAACCTCCCCTGGCGCAACTTGAGGCCGTTTCCTCTGCTCCTGGCGCTTGTTCCTGGGGAGCAGAGCCCGACCCCCCTGGCTCCAAGCTCCTTTCAGGCAGTTCAGAGATCAGAAGGTCTCCCCTCAGCTCCTGTTCTCCAGGCTGAACATTTTACGTGCTGCTTTCAGGGGAGAGCTCTTCTCTCCCTCTTTTTTTTGGCCCAAGAGCTTTAGCTCGTTGTCCTGCAATCCCACGCGCTGACACAAAGGGTGTATGTAATGTCACAAGCCAGAAGTTCAGCTGTGGGTCTGGGTTCGGGCATCACAACCCAACTCCTGCCCTTCCCCAGGACGACCCTGAGGCCGTTTCTGAGCTCAGGGCACGGGTTTCACCAGCGATTTGGTTTGCACTGGGAATTTCAGCCTTTGCATCCCCTCGGGAGGTGGCAGCTCCTCATCCTCACCTGGGGTCCAGCAACTGGGCTGTGCCCTGCATGATGGACAAATGCAGAGTCTGCCAGTATATCATGAATATTATCAGCTATTAACTCAGTTTTGCTCCTTGACACCGCTTATTTCTCACCATTTCATCCTCTTGGTATATTCATCATCAATGAGAATGGAATAATTAAGGCGTTTAGATAATCTGACTTTTTAAAGCAGCATCACTCTGGGTCTGCAGCTCCAGAAGTACCTGTCAGACCATTTTCCTTTCGCCTGGAAATAAGCTCCAGTATCTTATTTGTAGGTTATGTTGAAAAACATTTGTGTCTGGCAGCACAACTGCTCCCAGTCAGACTTTTCAGCACAAGACGTGCCTCAAAATGCTTTTGGCACTCGAATAACAGAATCAGAGAGGAAAACGCTTGCGACTCCAGTTCCCCTCGTTTGCAAACCTCGTTTATAGACCTCTCGCAGCCACTGGTTAAACTGGGCTTTTGGTTTCATTCTGGCAAACTGCAACAAAAATGCAGTTAATGCGAGATGCAGGGGATGCATCTCTGGCCCCGCTTGGGGTGGCACCATTTGTACATCGTCCTCGACCCTTTTTTTCCATTCTAATACATGCAAATATATGTAAAGAGTAAAGCCTGTTCCACCGAGTCTTGCACATTTGTTTAAAGAGAAGGAAAACAAGCTGAATTTACAGGGAATTTGCAAGCTGAATTTTAAAACCCATATCTAAAAAGACCCAAAGAGTGGCTGGCGGTTGCCAATGCTGACCGAGGTGATGGTTTTTGGCATCTTTATTTTCGCTCGCCATCATCACATCGTTAATACGGAGCTTTTGGAGAACTGGAGTATATCCTAATTAGCAGCCTCTGATTTATTTATTTAATTTTTTCCCCTAGTTTCATAATCAGTGATCTCGGCTACACCACAAGTGTTACTGTGGCAACAGGGCTGAACTGAGCGGCGGTGCAGAATTACCGCAGGTAAACCGGGGATTTGACGGATCCGCGGCACTTTGCGAGCCCCGGGGCTGCTCCGTGGGACGGGCTGGCTGCTCCCCGCACCCCACGAGTGGCGCGGGTGGATTTCAGGGTAAGCACAACCAGCGATTCAAGCTGCATGACCGAACGCATGCCTTTTAATTGGAGCTTAGCCCCTGTAATGAGCTTTTAAGGCTGTCGTGTGAATGATCCCCGCCGACACCTTTGTTTTAAGTAGGATGCTCTGAGCGCTCGCTGCCCCGACGCTCCAGCTCCTCGGCTCGATCTCAGCTTGGAGCTGGGAGTTCAGCTCAGTCCTGCAGAAAAGCTCAGCTTTATTTTCTGTGGGTTTGTTTTGGTTCGCTCGCTCTCCAAAAAGCATCTCGTTAGGCAGGGATGCTGTTACGCTACATAATGGCCATGCTTCATCCTGACTCCTCAATCACATGCAACCGGTCCTTTCAGTAGATGGTGTACAAACTGCACTCATGTTTTCTTTGTACACGTTACAAATGATGCTTGGGACAAAGAAGGGGACACTCTAAAAGCATAGAATCGTTTTGGTTGCGAGAGATCATAGAGTCCAGCCATAAAATGGAATATTTGAAGAGATATATTCCTGTATGACTTCCCCTTAAAAGAAAATACATATTAATTTGTTATTTTGAATAATGAGATGAAGCAGCTTCACTCAAGCCTTTTGGGTGATTGCTCTCTGCTTCCCAGCGCCACGTCGCATCCGCGATGCCCGTCCCGCGGGGGAACACACCCCGGGACGGGTCAGAGAATCAGCCATGGAATCACAGAACACCAGGTTGGAAGGGACCACAAGGATCATTTTAGTTCTAATTTCCTCAGGAAGAGGTTTCACCTCCCTCTCCCCTTTGCAACACAGTTCTGGCCGTCCCACCGACGCTCACCAGCCCCACCGCAGAGAAACACTCCATTCCCAGCACCTTCCTCATGGTCACGGCTCAACGTCCATCCTTCATCCTCATCCTCCCTGAGCCCACGGCTCCCTTGGGCTTAGCTCACCGCTCTCCTTTTCCTTGGCACTTCACCTTCTCTTGGCTTTTGCCTGGCCCACCTTGATGCTCCTTTAGGAAACCTTCTCCAGCTGGTTGTTCTCCATTGCTACAGGTCCAAGAACCTCTTCATCCCTTTCTGTCTCATAGAATCATAGAAAAATTTGGGTTGGAAGAGGCCTTCAAAGCTTATCTAGTCCAAGCCCCTGCCATGAGCAGGGACATCTTCACCAGCTCAGGTTGCTCAGAGCCCCGTCCAGCCTGGCCTGGGATGTCTCCAGGGATGGTTCATCCACCACCTCCCTGACCAACCTGGGCCAGGCTCTCACCACCCTCAGTGTCAATAATTAAACCCGTCCTAATTGTGAGGGTTATTAGCAAAATTATTATTAGGAAAATCATCGGACGTATTTGTAGCTCTTCCCCTCCAAGGCGCTTGGGTGGCTTCTGGATGGTGACTCTGCTCGCAGTGTGGCCAGGAGAGCCCGTCCCTGCGGCTCGGTGGGCGAGGACTGGAGATCATCGCGTGTCACCGATCATAGATGTGCCACCGATCTGCCCTCGGCATATCAGGGATGCAACCCGCGCCTCCTGGTATTCATTATATACCCAGTAAGTTACTCTTAACTGTGGTCTTCAAGGTTCTTTTATTTATTTCTGAATGAATTAAACCTGTAATTCACTTAGGGAGTAAACAAAACATTTTGGGAGCTTTTTTACAGTCGGTCAGGCTGAAGCGTGAGGATTTCCAGTGTTTGGCAGCAGAGGTAGGAAAGGAACATGGGGAACCTTCTTCCAGAGTCTGCCTGGGGAGCACCTGATCCTCTCTACATCCCCTCGCAATGGTTTAACACACGTTACTGCTCCCAGTGCGTGATTGAGAGCCTGTGTGATTGGCATGGGATAGACTTACATCTCGCTAAAGCTGACCTCCGGGAGAGAGGCTGATCCTGGTCCAGGACAGCAGATTTTCTCATCATCCTAACAGTGGTGCCTATTTCTGGACACCCAGAACAGCAGGTGGAGGTAGGGTCAGGTTCCTTCCATGCACGTATGATGATCTTGCTCTTTGAAAGGGGACTGCGTTCCTCTGTTGGACTGAGGGCCACAGGAATGACCTGAGGCTGGAACAGCTCTGCTGGGAGGACAGGCTGAGAGAGCTGGGGTGTTCAGCTGGAGAAGAGAAGCTCCGGGGAGACCTTAGTGCAGCCTTTCCGGATGTAAAAGGGGCCGAGAAGAAAAACGGGGACAGACTTTTCAGCAGGGCCTGTAGCGACAGGACAAGGGGTGATGGTTTTAAACTGAAGGAGAGAGATTCAGGCTGGGCATGGGAAATAAATGGTTGGCCCTGAGGGTGGTGAGAGCCTGGCCCAGGTTGGCCAGAGAGGTGGTGGATGAACCATCCCTGGAGACATCCCAGGCCAGGCTGGACGGGGCTCTGAGCAACCTGAGCTGGTGAAGATGTCCCTGCTCATGGCAGGGGGGGCACTGGGGGAACTTGAAATGTCCCTTCAACCCAAGCCATGCCATGAGTAAATATCGAGGTGCAGGAAAACAGTGATTTGTTGAAGGCTGGGCAGATGGAGAGAGCAAAACCCTGAGCCCACAGGCTCGTCCTCCTCCTGGTGCTCCATTCGTTACCGCAGCTGTCACTTGTGTGGAAGCCGCCTGTTTATGTGAAAGAGACGAAAAAATAGAAAAAAAATGAAGTTGATTTTCAGAACGATTGAATGGTTGTTGTGATTCATCTTCTCTGTTGAAGGGTGGAAAAGCAGAGGGCGGGGTGGGGGGATAATGTTCGGTGACACATCAAGGCCTCGTTTCAGTTTCGGAGACACATGCAAGGAGTTAGTCACTGCAACAAAACCCTTTTCCTTCCCTGAACTCAACGGCTCCTCTCTCTGTGATGGCCAGAGACAATCTGCACCTCATTAGCCACCCCAATGCGATTCGGAGCCAAAGCAGCTCCTTGCACGGTGGTAATGAAGCGAAGAAATCAATAAATGGCTTCGGAACCCACTGCACGACGCTTGATCCCCAGGGGATTTCCCATAGGGGACCGGGCTTTGCTTTTCATCCTCATCGTTATTTTTACATCCTTCTCATCCCATCCAACACGAGCAAGGGGAACCTGCTGCCGGCAAAATAGTTGTGCCATGGGACGAGCTCCCCTCCGCCGCAGATCACAATAGTTGTGGAATAACCACAAACGGGATTAAAAGGAGCCGGGAGCAGGGAGAGGAGACGACAGGTTTGTTTTGCAGGGTGGTTGAGCCGTGCCGGTGGCTTGCTGCCACCAAAATTAAAAAACAGACCTTTTTCCCCTTTCTTTATGCTCATGCACGCTCTCTTCCTACTGTGAGCTGCTTCAAAGCGCTAGCTGGTGCAAACACCAACATTACTCCTATTTATGCCAGAAAACAAGAGGAAAAATGAACAATTTTTGATTTTTCGCTGCAGTCGGGACCAGCACAAGGTAGTCGGGTGGTCTCGGTCAAGCGTCTGTGTTTTAGCATCCCCCCCCCACAGCAGCAGCGCTTTCTGGGGTCCCAGAAAACCAGGTGGAATTAAGGTTGTGTCTCCTCCTTGCACACAGAAAAGAGATTGTCTCATTTTCCAGGAGTTAGGAGCATGTCGGGGGTGGGCTAAATCCTGCCTTTGATTGTGGACGCCGGGTGAGATCTGGGCACTTTGTGCAGCAATAATAATAATAATAATAATTGGTTGCTTTCTGGAAACACGGGGAGGTGGTCCCGCAGCTGAACCCCCCTCCAGCAGCACACACAAGCACCATTTTTAAGCCACTTATTATTTTATAAAGAGATTATTTCCTTCCCCCCCTCCTCCTCCAACAGCATCAATCATCTTGACAAAATCCGCTTATTTTAAAACATGCATCCCGGAGCCTAAAATCCAGTCTTTTCTATAGGAAGCTCCCAAGCAGCGTATGGGGTAGTTCAATTCATATATACCATATATCTATAAAAATATATATATATTATTCAGGTTTCTAACTCTGATTTTTGAAAAGGAAGGTTGAAAATGAAGACACGATGCGGAGCGTCCCAACCCGCCGGGGCAGCGGTGCCGAATCCGGCTCTTTGCTCGTCGGCGGAGCCGGCGCCGTGACGTCAGGCTGTTTTTCTGCAGAGCTCGCAGGATGTCGCAGCCGGCCAAGAGCTGTGTTTATGTTGATAACATTACAAGTATTTCCTCTCCGTTTCCGAAACCAGCGGGGCGAGAGCCGAGGGGGAAGGGAGACTCGGGTTTCTCTGGCTTCGGGGTAGGACTCTGGAGGCCTTTTTATGTTCAGAAACGGGTAACACTGAAGCGCTGGCATTTATTTATCCTGCATTTGGGAATCAGGAGTGTTTAATAGCTGGGAGCTGGGGCTTTTGCGTTTGCTCTCTCTGCTCCGGCTCTGGATTTTGAAAGGTGATAAAGCGGTGCTGGCAGCTGGTCACAGGAGCAGCTCTTGCGATGCGCTCGTGGCTCCGGCATCCTGGTTCTTTTGATATTCGTAGTAATAAAGCCATAAAAACTGAGGATCCGCACGGACCGCCTTCTTCACGAAAACGGGGCAAGGCTTGGGGAAATTTGGTATTCTCTCCCCTTGCCAACCCTTAATGCGATCCGCTCAAGGATCAATGAACTTATTAAACATAATATCAAGGAGGTTTTAAGGGCAGGCAGCCTTTGGTGTAATCCCTGCCGGCCCAGCGAAGGAGGGACCTGCATCCATGGTCGGACTCACTGGTCTTTTCCAACCTAAATGATTCTACGATCATCTCACCATCCCAAAGGGGTTTTCCAGCTGATACCCATGGCCGGTCCAGGAATTGCCTTCAGCGGTCACAGTCGTGGAAATAAAACCAAGCTTGTTTATTATTGTGCATGGGTTATTTCCCCATAACAGAGGGTGGAAAGAAAGGGGATTCAAAGTTTTTACTTATTTCCACCCACTGCTTTTGGTACCAAGGAAAAAATGTGTTGAGGATGAGGGACAAGACCTTTGGAGGCCAACAAGACATCCAGCTGTTGGACTTAGAGATGGGGTGCGGGGTCAGTCTGTGTTAACCC
The DNA here is from genome assembly GCF_036013475.1 of Columba livia. NCBI lineage: Eukaryota > Metazoa > Chordata > Aves > Columbiformes > Columbidae > Columba > Columba livia. Next base: position 3,337,433 of record NC_088605.1, on the reverse strand, counting down.
ATCCGTCTTTCCTTCCTTAACTTCTCAAAAGGGCTCCAGGGACCACAGATGGCAGAGGAGCTGGGTCCCCTTGTTCTGCCACCCCTTTGCTGAGTGACCATGAGCAAGTTGTCGCTCCCCTGGGATCTGATGCAAGAGCGAGAGCAGCCAGCTCGGAAAGATCCTTCAAGACATTAAGAAAGGCTTGGAATAGATTAAGAGCTACATGGTTCTAGGTTCTTAGGGACATCGTTTAGAGGTGGACTTGACAGTGGCAGCTTAATGGTTGGACTCGATCTTGAAGGTCTTTTCCAACCAAAACAATTCTGTGATTCTATATGGTTTTCCAATGATCAATGAATTATGAGCCAGGTGGTGAGGAGGAAGATCTCCATGTGAGGGGCTGGTAGGATGTCAGTGCAGTGGGAGCATCCCAGTTAGTGACTGGTTTGTCTGCTCTGGGGGCAAACTGCTGCCAAGTGAATGGGATTCCAAATGAATGGGAATCCCAAATGAATGGGATCCCAAATGAACATGATCCCAAATGAATGGGATCCCAAGTGAAAGGGAAACCCAAATGAATGGGATGCCAAATCAATGGGAGTCCCAAGTGAACGGGATCCCAAATGGACAGGATCGCAAATAAATTAGGATCCCAAATGAGCAGATTCCCCAAGGAATAGGAACTTTTGTTTGGAGAAACGAGTTGGGAAAGAGGAAAGGAGCCACATCCACCCATGAGAATGGTGTTTCTGTGCAAATATTCATCAAAACACACCAAACAGTCACTTTTTCTCCTAATAATGTTTGCAGCAGAGCCAGGTCTTGACCTCGTGGTTGTTCCCAGCAAGGGAAGCTGTTGCAATGTCGAGACCTTGGCACCTTCGTCAGCCCTGTGAGATTTCAGGAGCATCTCAGTGCCGCCGTGACCTTCCTTGGACATCCAGAGTGGGCTTGGGGACCTTCTGCCTTTGCACGTGGGTCCCATCAGGATGAGCACCAAACTACTGTGGGTTTCTGCAGCTGGATGCTCAGACCATCTGTGCCTTGCAGCGAGATGCTTTCGTTCTCACCAGTGGTTCAGCTGCACGTGCTTCCCAGTTGCAATTAAACATGGGGAGGACATGAGGTTCCAGTATAAGCTGGGGAATGACCTATTAGAGAGCAGCGTAGGGGAAAGGGACCTGGGTGTCCTGGGGACAGCAGGGTGACCATGAGCCAGCACTGGGCCCTTGTGGCCAGGAAGCCAATGGTACCTGGGGTGGGTTAGAAGGGGGTGGTCAGTAGGTCAGAGAGGTTCTCCTGCCCCTCTGCTCTGCCCTGGGGAGACCACACCTGGAATATTGTGTCCAGCTGTGGCCCCTCAGTTCCAGCAGGACAGGGAACTGCTGGAGAGAGTCCAGCGCAGCCACCAAGATGCTGAAGGGAGTGGAGCATCTCCCGTGTGAGGAAAGGCTGAGGGAGATGGGGCTCTGGAGCTGGACAAGAGGACACTGAGGGGGGACTCCTTCATGTTTGCAGATACATAAAGGGTGAGTGTCAGGAGGATGGAGCCAGGCTCTTCTTGGTGACAACCGATGATAGGACAACGGGTAATGGGTTCAAACTGGAACACAAAAGGTTCCACTTAAATTTGAGAAGAAACTTGTTCCTGGTGAGGGTGGCAGAGCCTGGCCCAGGCTGCCCAGGGGGGTTGTGGAGTCTCCTTCTGTGCAGACATTCCAACCCGCCTGGACACCTTCCTGTGTAACCTCATCTGGGTGTTCCTGCTCCATGGGGGGATTGCACTGGATGAGCTTTCCAGGGCCCTTCAACCCCTGGCATTCTGTGGTTCTGTGAGCTCTCTTTCCCATGCTGGGGGGTTGGAAAAGCTCTTTGGCTTAGGACCTTCTCAGGTCCTCAGCTTGGTGAGAGGCCTCAACAAGATCCAGGAGTGGAGTGAGCCATCAAAACCCTTCCAGTTGTGGGATTCCCAGACATCCCACCCTGGAGCAGAGCCGCGGGGAGGCATTGTGGGACTAGCCCCACTCTCACCAGCGATGGGAGTACCGAATCAGTTCAGATTCATCCAGACAGATGTTTTATTAATAATCCAGTGGAAAGCTGGCTGCTCACACCAGTGGGACCCCTCAGAGAAAGCCCTGCCTGACTCGTGGAAAGAACCAAGGGAAAGCTCTTATCTCTGGAGCTTGGTTTCCTTCTGGTTCAGGGTTTGTCTGACCTTTTGGACACGGAGTAGGTTCAATTTTTGCCAGGTTTTCTTTTGGAGAGGAGGAAAAACATGTAAGCGGGTGGTGCTGGTGGGAGGATACTCCTGGGTGGGGTGGGGAGGATCTTGTACTTGTGATACTGTTTGATGACTTCAGTGCTGTCCTTCTGCCTGGAGTTTGGGATGGGTCTAGACTGAAGCAGATTTAAATAAAATAGAATGAGAACAAACAACACAAGATGCATTTAAGTGGGGGAGAGACTTAGACCGCGTAGCAGGGAATAAAACCCTTTCTTGGCAGCGCGACGAGTTGACTTGGTGGTGAGATCTCGCAGCGTCCTCCCGGGAGATGCTGAAGATGCAGCTGGACGCGTGACAGAAGCCTGAAGGACAGGAGAGAGTCGGACGGCAGCTGCCGGCCGCTGGCACGGAGCGAAGCCGCCCCCGAGCCCTCTCTGGGCTCGTAGCAGATGCGAGATGCTGGCCCGACCTCGGGAGGCCCCGGGCGCTGGGACTTGGCAGCTTTGGGCTTTCTCTTGGCCAGGACGGTGACGTCTGACATCTCGCTGTCGTTAGCCTCAGCCTCTGGACCAGTGTCTGTTTGGGAGGAGATAACTGTGCTCATTTCTCAGGAGCGTTTTTGAGGTCTACAGAGGAAAGAAATCACCATAAAAACTTGGTATTTAAAAGGGCTGGGGCAGAAAGCCTGGGGGAGACAACTTCACTGAGGTCATCAGGCTGAAATTTTGCAGGATGTTTCCTGGGAAGAAACGTACGGTACAACGCACGTGCAGATGATCTCGGGTTATTATTCATGGGGATTTATGGCCATTTTGGATTAAGACTCCTTGCCGTGGTCTTCACATCTTTTGCATTTAGTTGGCTCAGAGTAGACTCATTTGCAGAGCGTTTTATGAACACATTATTCATTTCCTTTAAGAAATTATCCTAATTAGTTATCTTTGGTGCTCAGCTTCATAACTTGTTCCTCTCATTCTCTCTCACGGTTTGCTCATTCCCTGTTTCATTTCTGGTCACTTTGCTGCTCCACCAGTCTGGGATCTCTTTGTGCACCCTCCACAGAATCACAGAGCAGTTTGGGTTGAAGGGACCTTCCCAGCTCCCCCAGTGCCCCCCCTGCCATGAGCAGGGACATCTTCACCAGCTCAGGTTGCTCAGAGCCCCATCCAGCCTGGCCTGGGATGTCTCAGGGATGGTTCATCTACCACCTCTCTGCCCAACCTGGGCCAGGCTCTCACCGCCCTCCAGTCGGGAACATCTGGACATTTGTCCCCTGCAGGGACTCCAGCCCCACGTCCACTCCTCCCTTCCAGCTCCACACACCCCAGATGCGCAGGGGCGTCCCCAGTTTGTATTATTTTGTGATTATGTTGCGCGAGGGTTTCAACAACTGTTCTCTGCTCTCTTCCCCAGGTCAACATGGATTTGTGGTTCTTTCTCCTTTTGCTCGGAAGTGGCCTGATAAGCATAGGTGCTAACAACGTGACGACAGGTAAACTATGCTCATTGTCTTTTTTTGTCCCTAAACCATCTTTAGGATCAGAGGAGTAAGTGCTCACATGCTCGCTGGGTTCTTGCTTCTGCCCTGCGCTTTGTTGTGGTATAAAGTGTCAAAAAGAGAACGATGGGCTGGAGGTGCTTATAAATCAATCTAAACATTGATCCTCTCTTACAGGGTCTTTAATCTTTGTAGCTCCTCGATATCATAATGTATATTCAATTACCTGTTTTTATAGGGTGTGCATCACTGTGCTGTGCAAAGCGTTCCCAAAATATGGCATTTTTTGGCTGTTTTTAGTTACAATCTCACGAATCTCCAGCATCTAAACCCACCAGTGCTGAAGGAAAGTATCTCATGGAGGTTCCCTTGTGCTTTCTCCTCTTGCAGAGCCACCCAGGACAGCACCCACCTCCCCCAGGAGCCCCACCAAAGCTCCCACAGCACGTCCTGAGGATGGGACGACGACCACGAGCGCCAACACCCTCAACATTAGCACCCCAGTGACTGTCGCTACCCTGGCGCCAAAGCCACCTGCAACCACAGCCGCCGGGATGTCCCCCAACGCCACCACCCTCAGCCTCAACACCTCCACCCTGGGGACAACTGTCCCTGTGCCACCAGCCACCTCCCCGCTCCCCAGCCTGACGTCCCCTGCTCCCCGCACCGCTCTCCCCAGCACGGAAGCGGAGACAACGGAGAGGAATTTCAGCGCGACGGTGACCACGCAGGAGACCTCATCCGCTGCCCACAACGGTAGGCATCTCCTCCACCTTCTTCTTCTCCTCCAGGCCACCCCTGCCCATGGGTTTGTTTCTTTGCTCTTCTTTTGTTTTGCTGAACAAAAGGGAATGAGAAGACACTCGGGGGCAAATTCCACAGCGATAACGAAATAATATAACTGCCCGAAGAGACCAGATCAGATGAGATTTATCCTGCTGAAGGTTTGGGCTCCTTGCCAAGACGCTGGGGCACCAGAAACCCTCGGATCTCCTTCCACTTTTGTCACAGATTAATTTCATCGCTTTTTGTGGTTTCCGGAGCATGAAATGGGGCTGGTGCTGTGCAGCTCCCAGGTGCTGGCTGAAAAGTTGATCTGTAACGAGTTTGTGCGGACAATAAATCACTTGAGGTTGCCGCTCAGCTGCAGAGCTTGGCTTAGCCAGATGTTTCTGCATTTATTTGTGTTTTGGTAGCCATCGTCCTGCTTTTTGGCACTGTACAAGCGCATGCACGCCAAGGCAGGGCCGGTCTCAAAGGATTTAAGGCTTAGACTAGAGCTGGCCAACCAAGGGGTGAGATCCAACTCCTGGGAAAAGCTGCTAAATTGGTTCATTATCCAAAATTAGCCAAGCTGGGGATGAAGGACGATGTGGTAGGATGGTGCTGGCCCATCTGGTGGAGTAATCTGTACCCTCCAGCCAATGGCTGCCAAACTGCCTGCAGACACAAGCTGCACGTGGTTTGATAAACCATCTGAAGGTGCTTTCGCTCTGTTGTGGTGGAGCACCAGGAGCAATGTGGTGAGACCTTATTGAGCAGAGTATTCCATGTGCTGGATGTCTCAGTCTGGCATATACCGATGCATCTGATGTTGGGGTGGATGAACCATCCCTGGAGACATCCCAGGCCAGGCTGGACGGGGCTCTGAGCAACCTGAGCTGGTGAAGATGTCCCTGCTCATGGCAGGGGGGGCACTGGGGGAGCTTTGAAGGTCCCTTCAACCCAAACCATTCTGCAGCTCTATGCTTACATTATCAGTTTTTTCCCTGTTACTTGGGCTACTTTCATCTTTGAAAGATCTGGATGAACACGAGTTACCTCTCTTGCCATCCTGCTCTCATTCCCTTCTTGGCACATTATAAAACTGTCCCTAAGGATGTAGTTTGGCTGCTCAGCATTAGTTAAGAGCAAAAATCAGACAAAAAGAAGCTGAGGTGACCAAAAATCTGAGCTGATCCGTGATTCTTCAGCCACGATTCACCCATTGCTGGTTGAGACCCAGATTTGATGCTCTGTGCCTCTGAGTTGCAACAATTACATAGCAGTGCCTGCTAGAGGTCATAGAATCACAGAATAGTTTGGGTTGAAGGCACCTTCCCAGCTCCCCCAGTGCCCCCCCTGCCATGAGCAGGGACATCTTCACCAGCTCAGGTTGCTCAGAGCCCCGTCCAGCCTGGCAGTGCAGGATTTAGTGGAAAAACCAGAACGGGAAACTTGGTGGTGGCGTAGAAAAGACTGAAAGAGGGTAAGTCTGGAGTTAACGTGGGGAGATGTCAAGTGTACATTCCTTGAGAGCAAATTTCAAAGAGACATTCCGTGCTGGGGGTCTCTTCGCTGGGCATGTTTGGAAACTGCAGCCCCTGAAGCTGCAGTGAAGTTGTTTTTGCCATCAATGTAGGAAGGGATGTGGCCAAAGGAAGTTTGCAACCCAGCTTCCTTAGCATCCTGCCATCCCCGAGCTCATGCAGCTTCCTTCCAACACAAACCCTCAAGGCTTTTGTGCAGAGTGAAAGAGTCCGGAGTAACCTCAGTAACGTGGTGCAAGTTTAGAGTAAACAGCACCTTCAGTGGGAGAGATGGAGGCAAAAGCCTTAATTACTGCAAAGATCTGGATTTTGTAATATGATGTCTGCTGCTAGGGGACTGAATTCATCATTTGTGTGTCTTTCCTACTTCTTTTTGTGACTCGAGTCACTGTTTTGGGTGAATCCCTTGGTGTGCGCTGTGACTCGTTGGCCATTACACCATCGGGGCCAGATGTGGTTTCTCAATCAGTGTCAGTCCCGGGAAGAAATGACCAAACCTGATTCTTTCTTTATTTCAAGTCATTTGTCAAGGAGCACAATTAGTTTTAGGGCTTCCCTTATTGTTAATGGGAAATTTGGATCTCGGTCATGGAAGAATTAAGTGATGCTCAGGAGAGGGACAGAGGCGGAAGGCGCCGTATGAATTACATGTTGTACAAGCAGTTCCTGCTTCTCCAAACCTCCCAAGATTATCCTCAACCCTGTTCTACAGCTCTTCACATGTAAAACAGCACACAGAGGCTCTCCTGGGATGCTCGTGGTCCCCATCCCTCAGCCCAGCTGCTCTTAATTGAACTCTTGGCTCAGCCACTCTTTTAAAATTGTGCACAAGTGTCACCTCTTCATATTTAAGTGCTAATGAATTACACCAGTGGCTTGCTGGTTATAGGCTTAAACAGAGCGTGTTAGCAGTTGAGAGCAGTGGGTTTGTTTATCGATGTTATAACTTGGCTTCAGCTCCCTGCTCTGCTGATAAAAAGTTGCTTTTTATTCCTTTTTCCTTCTCGCTAAGGGAAGGTTGAAACTCTTTTTTAACATCCTGGCTTTGTAGCTGGTGTTTTAAAGGGAAGATTTACACAAAGATGATGAGAGTTACTACATTTTTTACTGTCCTGTTCTCTGATCCTCCCTGACTTATTAAAATGTATATTTCTTTGTTGCTAAGAGACTTTTGTTTTCTTTTCCTGCAGGTAACTCTGACAGAAGAGGTAAGAATTTTATGTTTCATTGCTCTTCAGTCGAGCCCTCAATAAAGACATTTCCATAAGTATTCTGCTATTAGATACCTCTCCTTATGACAATTCTAAACTTGCTTTTACAAATCAAATCAGGTGACACACTGATGTCTTAATTTGTGTTGGGCTCTACGTACTAATTCGTACTTGTCCTATAAGATACAACAGGTTCCTGCTGAACACACTGAAAATACAGCATTACCATCCCTAGACTTGGATGACCAGAGTCTAAGAAGCCATTCAGGAAATGTCTTTCTTTTTTTGCTTATGAATTGTGTTTATTGACTGTGACCTACCCTGTTTGATCCAGACCCGTTTTGCAAATGATGCGAGTAATTATTATTCGCCTTAATTCTGTTGGCAAGCAGTAGCACAAGTGCATTTCTTGTCATATAAAACCACTTAGGTGCTTTTTTCCATCTCATAGTTCTGAGAACTGACATTGCTACCAGAATATCTAAAATTACTCATTGCTTCAGCAGGGTGGGAGCAGGTGGAGCAGAGCTGCAGCTGCTCTGGTTGCTGCCTATAGAAATGAGCTTCCATTGTGTGTTCCCGTCATTGCTCTCGTGGGTGTTTCACCTTTGTAAACTCCACAGCAGTTGACTTCCTGCTGCCCAGTGTACCGAACATGCACTGGAGAATTATAGAATAGAATTGTGTCGTTTGGGTTGAAAGGGACCTTCCAAGGTCACCCAGTGCCCCCCCTGCCATGAGCAGGGGCATCTTCACCAGCTCAGGTTGCTCAGAGCCCCGTCCAGCCTGGCCTGGGATGTCTCCAGGGATGGTTCATCCACCACCTCTCTGGCCAACCTGGGCCAGGCTCTCACCACCCTCAGTGTTTAAAAACTCCTTCCTCATGTCCAGCCTGAATCTCCCTCCTTTAGTTTAAAACCATCGCCCCTTGTCCTGTCACAACAGGCCCTGCTCAAAAGTCTGTCTCCATCTTTCTTATTGGCCCCTTTTAAGTCCGGAAAGGCTGCGCTAATGTCTCCCCAGAGCTTCTGTTCTCCAGCTGAACACCCCAACTCTCTCAGCCTGTCCTCCCAGCAGAGCTGTTCCAGCCTCGGGTCATTCCTGTGGCTCCTCTGGCCCCTCTCCAGCAGGTCCATGTGTGTCCTGTGCTGAGGACCCAGAGCTGGACCAGCACTGCAGGGGGGTCTCACCAGAGCGGAGCAGAGGGGCAGAATCCCCTCCCTCCACCTGCTGCCCACGGGGCTGGGGATGCAGCCCAGGATACGATTTGGCTTCTGGGCTGCAAGCGCACGTTGTGGCTCCTGTCCCATCTTTCACCCCCAGCACCCCCAAGTCCTTCTCCTGGGGGCTGCTCCAAATCCCTCCATCCCCAACCTGTGTTGATACCTGTGTTGTCCTGACCCAGGTGCAGGACCTTGCACTTGGCCTTGTTGAACCTCATGAGAGTACAGTGGAGCTCTGGCCTTTTCCAAGCAAAATATGTGCATGTGAGCGACACAGTCCCGAGGGAGTGATTAAAGGTGTTTTGTGAACATGCTGGTTTATCCTGAGCTGCGGTGTCTGAGGTGGCTTCTTCTTCCACCTCCTGAACACGACCGGGAAGGAAATATTGAAGGATAAAAAACAAGGACTGAATCAGGGGTCTGCTCCTGCGGGACCTTTGTGATGTTTGCAGGGAACATAGCTGGCATGTGGTTTAAACCTCGCTTGCCATCTTAGAGATTTAAGCTTTTGCTGCTGCTCTGCTCTCCCTCTGCAACCATTTTGGAGGATTTGCTTTGCCAGGAGCTCCATATCTCATGTCCTGGGGGTTTTATTTGAGAAATACTGACCCTATGTCTTTGCTTCCATTTCTTTTACTCCCATTTTTTTGCTTGTGGTCGCACAGTTTCTTGTCCGCTCGATTTGTGTCCTGTTTAGTGGGCAGGAGCTGACAGCGATGAGCGAGGAGGGCTCCTCAGCCCTGTCCCTCTGCCAGGTGGCTGCATCCAGGTCTGTGTAATGTATAGGATACAGCCTATAGACTGCTATATAGCACCTCTACCTACAGTTGGAGACGTATCTCGAGACCAGAAGGTGATTTGCTGGCTCCTCAGAGGTGCCAAGATAAGATTTCAGCATCCTGATGCCTCCCGGGCTCCGGACCGTGGTGGATGCTCCCAGGGAAGCCAAGGGCCGAGTTCTTCTCTCTTCTCCAAGCGAATTACGTGTGTAAAACCCCTGGGGCCAATCTTGAGCAGGACGGGAGCTTGGGGGGGTTGGCACCGCTCACCGGGGGTGGAGGGACCAGCCAGGGACCCTCCAGCTTGTTTCCTGCCCGGGTTTAGCTGGGTGGGCCGGCGGCACGGTGGCGGTTACTGCCCGCGGTGGAAAAGCTCTCACTCATCCCGCCACATGTGTCGAAAGAACGGCTGCAATAAAAAATAACAACCCCCCGGGCTCCCTGCATCCTGCTGCCAGAGGCACCCCCGCCAAAACCCTGCCCGTAAATCACGTCTCCTGCCAACCGATGCCGCCGCAGCAGCCTCAGCCCAGCTCAGCACCCGTTAGGCTGAGCTTAACTCCAGCCAAGGCAGGAAAAATGGTTCAGCAGTGCATAGTGGGGATATAGCGCTGTGGGCTTTGGCAAAGCAGCTCCGCGTCCTCTCCTACAGCCAGGATGATGGTGATGGTTACGGTCGGAGGTCTCAACAAGAAGCACCTCAGAGGAGACACAAGGTTGGGCTAAGACGCTCCATGGTCACTTTGACTTCCCCATCTTGCTTTTGGGAAGTCTCATGGTGGGTGATACCAAAGCTCACACAGTTACCGAGCATAGAAAGGCCTCCCAGTAAATTCCTTGGCTTTGTGCTGCTGGGCTGCAGGAGATGCCAACACGTGAGAACACTAGATGGAAAGAATAAAGACATGCAAGACCGGGAGGGTTTCATGTTTTTATTTGCCACAGCAGGTCCTTGCGTTCAAATCATTTTTTGCACCTTTTAGTACTTAAAAGGGGCTGATGAGAAAGATGGGGACAGACTTTTCAGCAGGGCCTGTTGTGATAGGACAAGGGGTGATGGTTTTAAACTAAAGGAGGGAGATTCAGGCTGGACATGAGGAAGAAATTGTTGTCCCTGAGGGTGGTGAGAGCCTGGTCCAGGTTGGCCAGAGAGGTGGTAGATGAACCATCCCTGGAGACATCCCAGGCCAGGCTGGACAAAAATCTTATGCTTGGGTCAGAATAACATTTCTAGACCTCACAACCACAGAGGAACAAATGCAGAAACTCAACCAGAGTGTGTCTCGGTAGCTCCATCATCAGAGATGGACAAGATAAACCCCACCTAAGAAAATCTGCTGGCTGAGATTGCTGAGATGTGGAGTGAGAATCTGCCCTGACAGGGAAATGGATGCGCAGAAGGTGGAAAGGGGGGTCGTGCCCTATAGTCTGGGGGGGCTGAGGCTTTTA